>NC_072852.1:121988176-122291926 GCF_028858705.1 Grus americana
AGGGACCGGTGATTTCTCTAGCCCTCTCTTATTGGTCTCCTCCCAGAGCTAAGACCACAAAGAAACTATAAATTGCTGAAAGGATGAAACGCATGCTATCAGAGACTATTACACTGGTTTCCATCCCCTCTTGCTGCTGAGCACGAACGCCCGGTGCATCTGGCGGATCGCTGAGTGCAAAGAGGTCCCCACCACAAGAGTAGTGGTGAGAAGTGACGCCTCTCCCCAGAGCAGTAGCGAAGGCGCAGATGCCTACTGCCGCCTCCCAGTGTCCCTGGGTCCCCGCGATGGGAAGGAAAACCCCCGCTGAGGCCCGTAGTCGTCGAAGGGGAAACCATGCCACTGCCAGACCACCCCTTCTCTGGCTTTTAAGCTCTAGCAACGCTGGTGCTGCCTCCGTGCTTAGAGCTTGGGTCTTACTGTCTAATAATGTTCGTTTCAGGTGAGGTCTGACCGGGACAAGTTTACAATCATGCTGGATGTAAAACACTTCTCTCCCGAAGACCTGAGTGTGAAGATTATCGATGACTTTGTGGAAATCCATGGCAAGCACAGTGAAAGACAGGTAAGTGGAAGTGATGGTGACGGTGGAGCAACTGGGGACTTGAGCTCCATTTCCTTTCTTTCCAGTGGTCCTCTGCTGAAGGAAAAAAATATATCAGAAGGAGGAGTTATTTATCGGTTGTCACTATTGGCATGGTCCGTTCCCATAGAGCCCCAACCTGATATCTGACAATGACGAGCTAATCCACTCCTCTTTTGTTTATTTTCAATTTTCATTGTCAGATGACGATGTCCGTTGTTCACTAATAACACTGGCTCAGACAAAGAACATCATCTGGCGTGGCTGAAACATAGCTGAGTTTTCATAAGCCAGAATCATTAGTGAAAATGGAGTTTTCATATGCTGATCTGGGGGAGAAAAGCAAGAGCAAACAAAACAAAAGAAAAACAACCGAGTGCCTCAGGCTTGGAAACTTTTAACATGTATGTCATGGAAATATCTGTGGGGGTCGAAAAGTGAATTATACCAGCAGGGGTTTAATTCTTCTCATACACTTTTTTGGCCAGAGAAAACTCTAGCCTGGAAACAGTATGTATTTTTTAATATAGTTATTTTTTCCAGAGAAAGAGAACAGCTGTTTTCATGCCTGACTTAAAAAAAATTATTGCATTTCTCATTCTTTTGGCCAAAAAAGAGAGGGTGGCAGGATTGTGTACTTTGGCTGACACAGCATTTCTGCCTAGTAAGGAAATACGCAGGCGCACAGGCATGCAGTGCTTTTACCTTCGCAGAATCTCAGACTTTCTCTCCAAGCATCCTTTGAAATCGGAGGCTGTGGCAGGGCCCCCATTCAAATCAGATCCCAAGGTATAATATGGCCAAAATCACACCCTGCTTCTCTGCTCAGCTATTGCAGCTTTAGGGGCATCATGAAGGGACACTTGCCCCTACAACATGTAAAATAGAATAAAAAGCAGAGACGCACCCGGCGATACCGGCAGTACAGTGTCACGATAAGCCAGGGCGAATGTAGACCCCCATCTGATGGAGCTCCGGGATCGGGCAGAGGGAGGCGCGGCGTGTTGCTGGGGGCTTTCTGACGGACCTTCCCCCCTTTCCCCACTGCCTCTCAGGACGACCACGGCTACATCTCCCGCGAATTTCACCGCCGGTACCGCCTGCCCGCCAACGTGGACCAGGCTGCCATCACCTGCTCCCTGTCCAATGACGGCATGCTGACCTTCTCGGGCCCCAAGGTCCCCTCCAACATGGACGCCAGCCACAGCGAGAGGCCCATCCCCGTGTCCCGGGAGGAGAAGCCCACCTCCGCGCCTTCCTCTTAAGCCCGCCTGTCGCTGCGGTACGCAGGCTGCCACCGTCTGCAGGTCTCATTCCCAGAGCCATTGCATAGATATCAGTGAATATCTAGAGGGGTTTATTTCATTGGTTCCCCCCCCTCCCTTTTTTTCTTTTTTTTTTTTCCCCTTTCCCTCGGACGGGACGAGGGGCTGTGTGAGCGGCTGGTGGACTTTGAAGCTTAAACTTGCGAGCTGTGCTGTGGGGACGGCATGGATGGCGCGTGCTGCCACGCTGTTGTACTTGCTGACAGGGTCTTCGTCCGGTGCTGTAGTCCATAACCACCACCAGGTAGGAGGGAGTGCACAAGTAACGATGGCTGCTGGTGCACCGAGGCTTGAGGTGGGGCTTGGAGCAGGGGAAAAGCCCTGCAGACTTGCTCTACCCCACGCAGAGTTAAACTGCTTACTCTTAAAAAAAACCCAACCAAACCAACAGATCCAAGCCCCACACCTGAGATCCTGCATACACGCGATGAACGTGCAACCGCAGGAGAAATAATAACGTCTTGCCTTCGGGGGTTGCAACGTATACTTTTTTTCAGCGAAGCGTTTAAGTGTGTCTGTTCACACCACTACCCTGTGGTTTCCCTTAGGGACAACCGACACGAGGACAAGCACGTCTTTCCACTGTCTTAGTAGGCCCTCGGGGGAGAGAGGGGGGCTCACCGCTGTGCAGAGGCTTCACGTCCCCAGCCGGCTCTCCCCAGCCTGCGCGTAACACACCGTCTCCCTTGCTCTCGCTGTAATTCTAGGGTAGCTCCACCTCTCCCACTGGTATCTGGCACTCAACCTGAGAACGCGGTCAGTGGCGGTCAATAAAGAGATATAGGAAACACGCAATTGGCTTTGGGGGTTTCATTTCTGCCTTTCTAAAGCTTTTGAAGTTGAAAGGTTAGCACGGTGCCTAGCGCTGCTTGGAGGACACGCTTTCCGCCGCTGGAAGTACATTTTGTGATGATGACTTGCTCTTTCTTTCATGTTTCTGTTCCCCTTCATGCAAACAAAACAAAAGGATCAAAAAAAGAACAAAATTCAACAGCCCAACAACCACACCATTTCTTAAGTTCATTACGTCAGTAAAGATGACAGTGCAGACCTCATTGGTGTGATACGATGTGAAGGATTTAATCTGAAATGAATGATAAAATCTGTTCGATGGCAGGGCGGGCAGGGTGTAGGTACGAGCTCTCCCTGCAATTGCCATTTATGAAATCCATGGCTCCCAAGCCTACACAGATGTGAGCACTCAAGACTGAAGGTTTTAGCACTCCTGTTTGACTCAAATAGCTTTCCATGCAGATGGAAATCCGGGGCATTTAGGAAAAGCATGGCATCACTGATAACCCCGCATCCCCATAGTTAACCCCGTAAGTAAAATCATCTTGGACAGTGAGTGCTTTTCCTCTTGGTAGAGATCTTTGCATCCAAGACCTGCAATATGAAGTGGAGCTTCTGAGGTCCGCCTTGGCTCTTAAGGCCACTGCTTCCCCAGGAGCAGACACAAGTTTGTCTCAATCAACATGTCTCTGGGTGATCTCAGATCACGCCTACAAAACAAGGCAGGGCAACAATAAAACAAGTGCATCCTTCCCTGGAAAGAGCACACGTCCATGCCCTCACTGGGAGGTGAGGACAGATGGAGAAAGAGGGTTTGCTCTGCCAAGAAGATGAGCCCAGCAACCTCCCCCCCTTTGTTGCTGATTAGCTGTGAAAAAGAAAGTATATGCAGGGTTTGTTTGCTGGTTTTTGTTTTGTGTTTTTTTTTTTCTCATGGCACAGTTTAAATATTAATATGAACCATAAACACAGAAGCTCTGGGCCTGTTTAAACTTAAAAACCACTTTCTTCTGCCACATCTAGGCCAAAACCCTGGGAGGGCTGGGAGTCAGGAGCAAGGACGTTGCCCCTTATCCGGAGAAAGTGAGTGCGCCCCAGGGCTCAGCCCTGTCCCCTGCCTGCACGCCCTGAGGCCAGGGGTGCTGGGAGCCTCACTGGGACCAGCATCACAGTGCCTGTGGCAGAGCCCGCTGGGAACAGGGCGGTTGGGGGAGACCCAGGGAGAGGGGCAAGGCTGCAGGAGCGGGGAAGTGCCGCAGAAGCAGGGACGAGAGGGAAAGGAGAGAGATTACGGGATGGTAATTAGAAAGCAAGGAATCCCCTCAGTGTCTGACACTATTTTAAACCTATTTTTCTACAAAGATTAATTATTGGGCAATCCTAAAGCTTTCTACAAATAAATGTGCAGCCTGTTGCATTTTCATCTCCAGGGGAAAGGCATGAATGAGCGCGTTTGGGGAAAGGGCAATTTCCTACCAGGAGGGAGCCATTACTACAGGCAGGGAAAGGGTGTTTTAAGAGGATCTGCGTGCCTCTTGCTGCTGCTTCGCCCGGTGCTGATGGCCCCCTGGCCTCTGCTCCTCTCCCATCGGAGGCATCTCCCTGCCGGAGCCTTGGCACCTCAGCGCTGTGCGCTGACATTTCTCTCTGTCCTGACACAAACTCAGCAAAGCCGGGAAGAAAAAAACCCCCAAAACCCAACCCCAAACACGTAGCCCCCATTCAAACCTCTCGGAGATGTAAAAACAGGGAAACATATTTTGAGCGTGATCTGTGTGCAGACATTACCTGCAGGTGTTTGAGGAGCGTGTATATCTGTCTGCCCCATGAAATGACACTTGAACCATTTTTGGACCCCTTTTTCTGTCTGGATGGCAGAAAGTGAAAGTTTTAACGATAGGCAATCAGGGCAGTATGGGACAAGCCATGAGCTGTGCAGAGGAGGCAGTGGCTCTTGCAGCGGCTCTGGTGCTGCAATGCAGCGGGTGCCAAAGGACGTGTGCAGCCCCTCACTTTTGGGGTAAATCCTGAGGACACCAGACCTCAGCTGTCTCACTGCTCTGAGAAAGGCTGATTTTAAAGCCCTTTGCAATCCATCAGCTAATTAAAAACATGAGTGGCTGCTAAAAGGCTCTGTGCCAGGACACGCCAGGCAGCTGGTGGTGTTTTGTGCAGGAGGGGGGACATGTTGCCCAAGGCTCCCCTGCCTGTCCCCGGGCCCAGAGCCCCCCTGGCCCCCAGGGCTTCATCTGCCTGCAGAAGACCTTGAGCATGGGCAACAACGCCTCCCTGCTTACTAGTGTCTATGTGTCACTCAAAATATTTCACATTTTTCACCATGAAGTCTTGTTAGTCACATCGCTCTGGGATATTCCTCCTCCTCCTCTTCTGTGCGCTTGGCTCTGCAAAAATTATTGTTTCCGTTTGCTGAGATTAATTTTCATTTAAAGAAAGTCTTGTCATTTATCACCTATGATCACGGTTTCAAGCAGGAGCTCTTCACCACAGCTTTCTACACAAATTCACCTGTTAATAAGGTGTTGCTAACACTCTTCAAGGATTAACAAAAATTTTTGGAAGTTTTTTTGGTTAGAAACTCAGTCAATGTTTTTATCATGGAGAGAACAGCAGCGAAGGACCCTGCCTGCAGGGCACTGATGGCACCTTCCAGCGTCCAGGCAGTTTGGGTTTGGGTGGCCTGTAACCAGGGGTTTCTGCTCAGGGTGACTATTCATCCTTATTGCACTGTGTTTTTATTACCTTCTGTCCGTTTCCATGCAGAGCGCTAACCTTGCTTGCCTACAGCAACGCAGAAATGACTTTCGCTTCCCCTCCAAATTGTTTGAGGATCCTGAGGTCTGATGCATCAGACATTGGTCCAGGGCCACGCATCCTACTCCAAGCAATTGCCCCTCTTCCTGCAGGCCCCCGTGACCCAGTGGTTGCAGCAGCAATGTGGGGGACAGCGGCAGCGACGGGGGGGACAGCGGCAGCGACGGGGGGGACAGCAGCAGCTCCTGGTGCTGTACCTGCCACCTCCCCTCCTTGGCACTGCACTGCTTGGGCAGGATACGTCACCTCTGCCGGGATCCCGTTTTCTCCGAGAAAAAACTGGGAGCCGGGCATGGCAGGATCCGACCTGCAGGCCTCCAGCTGGGAAGCTGTCCCAGAGCACCTCAGGCCAGAGCTGTCCTCTTGTGGCGCCTCTTGGCAGGGCGATAAGGAGGACCCTTCCTCATCCTTTTTGGGAGAAGGCGCACAGAGTTCACACAGCCCTCTCTGCAAGGGCTCGGGCAATCAGCAGATGCCGCTTTCCCCCTCTCACTCCATTAGTTTCAAACTTTTGTCCCTTGACTTTTGGCAGAACGACAGCCCGGGAGAGAGGGAGGCATTTCCCGGCAAAGCCGTGTCCTCGCGGAATGGCAGCCTTCCCTGCTCCCTTTACCCCCCGGCCCCGTGTCTCAGCATCTCCCCAGAGAGATGGAAACCCAGGGCAAATGGGCACATGGACCCAATGGGGGTTGCACAACTCCAGCATTTCTTGGTTTCTGATTGGTTTGCAACTTAGCCAGTGTTGCATAAAGATCGGGGGTAGTCTGAAAATTTTCCCCTTTTTTTTTTCCTTTAAAACAAATTCTCTTACATGCAACTACTATAACCCCTCATCTCCTTGGCATTGTCACGAAGATTTGGGATCTGTCACACAGGTCTCTATGATCTGAGATTAAAAAAGCAGTAACTGCCTCCATTGGCAACAAAAAGGGCTCCAAACACACCCAACCCCCCCCCCCGTATTCCCTCAAAAGCGCATAACACTGCCATACTGGGCACACCTCTGCAGTTTATTGCTGCTGTGTCGGGCACGTGGATTTGGGAGACACAGCCAGAGGATACTGCAATGATGTGGGCCCCCCAACCTGGACTTTGTCCCTCTGGTGTGGCCTCTTATCAGGACTGGCTTGGAAAATACCAGCACGTGTGAGAAGAGCAGGTAACTGCTGAGTCCCTCGTTTCCCAGCTCCTGATCCAGCCACGAGGCTTTTCCCAGGGGAACTGCAGTCGGGGAAGTGCCACGCAGCAGGGCTGGAGCCAGGGGCAGTCGTCTCCTGGCTTGGGTTACGTGGCAGGCGCTTAGCTTGCAATTAACTGGCACTTTAATGGAAAAATGTGAGGTTGGGACATGGCGCAGCTGTTTGTGGTGTGTCTTAGAGTGCAGCACAAGCGGGGTAAAAATGAAATCTCAGTTGGAGAGGCTGAGGTAAGATTGTGGAGTGATGTAACTCAAACAAAACTCAGGACACTTGTCTCCCCATCCTCCAGCTGTCTTACAGAGACCTACCACAAACCATGAGGGCCCTGAACTTTTCAGCAAATAGTCCTTCTGCTCAGAAAGGGTGGGCTCAGCCCAACCTGGAGGAGCTGCCCTACCTCAGCGGAGCTGCTGACGGCTGGGCGGGGGCTCGGCAAAACCCAGCGCTGCTGGAGCCAGCCGCCGCACATTGCCCCACGGCTCTGCCTGACGTCCTGCCTGGCTTGCCCTTTCACAGCCCATGTTTGCCCAGACAGCTGTGGGGACGGGGTGCCAGCGGGCACTGCCACCACCGCTGCTGTGCTGAGGGAGCTGTAAATCAAGGGGTGCCACCGAGGGAGGGGGCAGGGTGAGGGACACACACCACCCACCAGCTCAGGGCTGCTGGGAGAGCCGTCAGCCACCACCTACAGGCGTCTGTCATGCCTGGCAGGGTGGCTGCCACTTCCAGCATGCTGCGGAGCACACAGCTATAGATACCTCTCCTTGGCCAGGCAAGGAAATGATGGGAGCTTTGGCACAGGAGCTGTCTGAGATCCTAACACACAGGAGCAGTGCTTCCTGCTGTGCCCGTTCCCCTCTCTCAACCCACAGTGTGCAAAGAAGTGATCTACCTAAACTGCAGTAGCAGTAATGAGGACGTCCAAGGGCCATGGGCCAGTACATGTCAGTCAGCTGCTTTGGGGTTGGGGGAGAGACACAGCTACCCCTGGGGTATAGGCAGAGGCTGATCTGCAAGTCCCGGGGAACCGGCGCAGGGACTTTTCTCCTTAAAGCACTCATTGCTTCCAGAGTGCACTGCTGTAGCTTGCTGGAGCTATTTTGGGATGGTTACTCCATCTGTGTGAGGGTCCAGATGTAGGGATGCCCTGCGCAGGACAGGTTCAGCACATGACCCCTTGAGGGGCTCATGGACAGGTGCCATTGCGTGGGGTGGAATGGTATGTCCCAGGGGAACCAACGACCCAGCTGGCAGTCGGGTCCCAGTTGGGAAAAAGGGAATTTCCGTGCTTTGCTTGCAGTGCTTTCTCTGTGAACATTTCATAGGTCCTTGATCATTTCAGTAGCCTCCTATCAGGGGAAAAGGCACGCAGCTTAATTCAGAGTCTCTGCTCTGTCTTTATGGGCATCAGTGTAGCAAAGTTATAGTTATCTGAACGTACGTGTATTTCAGCATGCACAAAACTTTGCATAGCTGACATATTTGCATGCACAGAGTTTTATTTCCTTGCCTTAAATGCTGTGCTCACAGATGCCGTACCAAAGGATTTTTACATACTCATCCAACCGTTCCTGCTTTCTTTCAAACAAACGGCGCTGACTTTGCACCTCGGTCCTTCCTCGGCGGGCTGATGCTCTCCTTCCCTGCCCGCCGGGCACCAGCGGGGCCGCTCCGCGGCACGTCCCGGGAGGAGGCCGGTACCCGGCCCCGCTCCGCTCCGCTCCCCGGCGGCTGCGGGAGCCCCTGCGGCCGGGAGCGCCGAGAGGTGGCAGCAGCCCCTCGTCTTTGGGACTGAGTGGCCTCCCCTGCTTGGAAGGAAACACCCAACTGAAAGGTCACGATCGGTGTTTTTCAGAGCATCTCCTGTATGCTCCTCCAGAGATTGTGTTCTTCCCCCCCCCGCCTCCCCCGGCAGTAATTATTTCAGTTTTCTTTTTCCTTTTTTCTTTGACAATGTGCTCAGAAGGAAGCAGAGCAGCACCATTGTCCGCACTGTCTCGGTTTTCCACCCACTCAGGCTGATGTCAGCCCCTCGCCACAGGACTTAATGCACTGCTGTCTGCCCTCCAAATTGCTAATTGCAGCACTGGGGTTTTTTGGTTTTTGGGTTTTGGGTTTTTTTGTTTGGTTGTTTGTTTTTTTTCCACTGGAGAATTGGCTTAGAGCTGAAGGCTCGCTCCCACCTTTGACAGCCCTTTTCCTCCCCATTGAGCCCTCCCCATGCTGAGCTGTGCCGAGCTGTGCCAGAGCCTGGAGAACGGGGCATACACAGTCTCTGGCCACAGAGCTGCCGGGGTCGAAACAAAGGGGAGCTGAGTGGGGGAAATGCCCCTCAAAGTGTTTTGCTCTCCCCACATGCAGGCCATTGCCACTGGTCAGAGAGGTCCCATTTTGTCCACCCTTGTCCCTTGCATGAGCCCGTGATGCCCGGCTGAAGTCTTACAGCAGAGCGGCATTTGGCTCTGCCAGTATTTATATTGAGATAACTTATCAGGCGTCTGTTGCCAGAGCTCAGAGGTGAGCTATAAAGACCTTCAAAAGAAGCCTACTTCATAGTTTTCGGTGCTGACTAAGGAAGGTCTAGGGTTTAATTTCCTGCTTTTTTTGTTGTTGTTTGTTTTTACTTAAGGAGAAATATTTGGGACGTCTAGCCTTGTCTCCGCTGGTTTTGTTGGAAGGCTCCTTGGGCATTTCAGAGGATTTGTATGTTGAACTCTCTCACACTGTAAACAAAGCGTGTCAAATCCTTCCCGAAGATGCTGATTTTCCAAAGCATTCATTAAAAGCCTGACCTTTATTCTCCAATAATTTATGAACTATTTCCAAACAGTCCACAAAACAGTAATGCAAAATGCCTGACTTATTTATGTGCTTCAGCGGGCCATAGGGGTAAGAAAAGCTATACATAGCTTTGTTTCAGTCTCTGGATATGTCATTATTTCCCTTGTGAGGTTCATGACTCCAGAATATACAACCCTGTCCATGGGACTGAAAGCAGGAAGCCCAACATTCGTTCAGCCTCTGTAGCATTTTGGCTTCCCCTGATGATGATGTCTGCTTCTCACTGAGTTTCAACATGTCAGCTCAAATTCTCACCTGAATTTAATGCAAAACAAATACCCTGTCACATCAACACAGAGAAAATGGAATACAATGAACTTAATCAGCAATGGCAGGGAGATTCAGTGGAGTCTGGGAAAGGATTTTGTAAAGAAAAACAATCGTTCACAGTTCTTTACTAGGCAGTACTTTGTCTAGCAGTACACACCAGAGGTGACTTGTAAGCCTGCCAGGCTGGCTTTTCTCTTCCAGGCACTGCTAATGCCCTCTCATTTTAACTTATTAAGAAAGGAAGAGAGCATGGAGTAAGACAGGTATAGGCTGGGATGCATGGAAGACCCAGACAAGAAATGGTACCAGTGGGGGAATGGGTGAAGTTGGCTATAATAAAGGTTTCCATCTTCCTCGGAAAAAGCAGCCCAGCCACACTCCACCTTCTCCCCTGGGGAGCAGGCAGATATCTCAGAGGCAAAGTCTTCAGCTAAAGTGGTAATTATAGATCAACTCATTTATGGTTCAGTAACACAAACTTTAAACCCCCCCAAAAAACACAACAGAGGCTATATGCATTTTCATCTGATTCCTCCTTTGATAAGTTAAAAAAGTGCAGGAGCCACCCTAGCATAATGAAATACTTGTAAACACCCTCCAGCAGAGTATAGCAGAAATCAGTGTGCGATCGTTGTGCAGCTGGACTGTGCTGCTCTCCCTCCCTGCAGCTGATGCTCGGAGTCTAACGCTGATGGGGGCTTAACTGTCATTTAAGCTTCTCCTTCAGATTTGTGCCTGGCAAGTTGCAGGAGGTAGCCTCACCGCATGACTTGCACATTTAAGTCATTAACCAAGCAGCTGAAAATGCATTCATTTAAATGAGAGATTTAAAAAACAAAACAAAACAAAAAACAAGACAGCAGAGGCTGACAGCATTTTACCTGTAAACGTTGCAGTAAGACAGCATGAACGGAAGGAAAAATGCATATCCGTAGCATCTGTGGTTTCATTTTGCATGGACCTTTCATCGCCAGCCATTGCAGGAAGGGTTTGTATGCAGGGATGCTTTGGCGAGAGGGAGTCAGTCTGAGGTGAGCAGTTAGGGTGGCAAAACCCCCTCTCCCTGTGACCCCCACAGCGCTCGGGGCACAGAGGAGTTACTCACCGCCTGTTTGCACTGCAGAACAAAGTCCCCAAATAAATCAGATGTGAACTCACGTTTCTCAAGCATCTGAGATGAAATACTCTCTTTACCTTGGAAAAGAACCAGACACCGAGGTCTCCAGCATATTTTGCTGTAGCTGCAATGTCTCAGGACACAGCCAGGTCAAAGGTTTGTAGACAGAGGGAATATTTTTCATTATATCTGCTAGCAGAGCTGGAAAATTTAGAGGAGGTTTTGGGCACTGAAGCCAATCTACAAGTCAGTGAGGGCTTTGAGAGATGAGTCTTGACCGTGGTGGTTATGGTGGGTTAGACATTACCCCCTTCCACTGCTGTAACCTCCTGTCTGCAGCGCTCGCTTCTGCAGAGGGCAGGGTGGTGCACGGGGGGGCAACGGCCGCAGCGAGATTTGCCAGTCTGTCTGCCAAAATTTTCCTGTGCAATGCCTACACTGCAGCCCTTCCAGGGGTTCACAGGCACTGTCAGCACTCAGGTAACACAAGGTGTCTGCCGGTAAATGGGAGCAGAATTAGGAGACCGTGCAACAGCAGCAAAAATCTCGTTTAATCTCTAGCTCTAATCTCTTAGATAGATCTTAAGGAAAGAGAAGATGAAAGTAAAAAATACAGAATGGAAAAAAGACTGGTATGACTTCTGCATTACTTCTTAGTATAAGATAAGCGTGAAAAATAGGCATGATTTTTTATATTAAAAAGTGCTCTGTAGATGTGCAATATACAGGTGCTGGAGAGAAAACTCTTCTTGTACATGGGGTTACTTTAAGGCTGGAAGCACTGGGGACAGAAACTGCACAAAGCGTTTCTGCTGGGGTGGCTCTATGCAAAGAGATTACAGGGGCTCAGGCGGCTGCACGAGACCTGCACGGGCAGAGCCGAGCCGGAGAGAGGGAATTACTGAGCTCCTTGACAGTAAGGACAAAAGCTTAAGCATGACAAGATTTAAGAAGCCGGTGGAGAGGCAGAAAAGGAGTTGCATGAGCAAGTGCATGGGCAGGAAGGTGGCTCCTGGCAGCTGCATTTTCTTTTACCGGGCCAGTCTGTGCGTTAGCTCTTGCCAAGAGCTATTTAGGTCTTGCCAAGCTCTTCCCAGTGCCCAGGAAGGTACCAGAGATGGGGAACAGCTATTTGGTTACCAGCACCCAGGAGGATATTAAGGAAAATAGCCTGGAGAAGACAAGACTGAGAGGGGATCTCATCAATACTTATAAATATCTAAAGGGCAGATGCCAAGAGGATGGGGCCAGGCTCTTCTCAATGGTGCCCAGCGACAGGACAAGGGGCAATGGGCAGAAACTGGAACACAGGAAATTCCATCTCAATATGAGGAAAAACTTCTTCACTGTGAGGGTGACCGAGCACTGGGACAGGCTGCCCAGAGAGGCTGTGGAGTCTCCTTCTCTGGAGAGATTCAAACCCTCCTGGACGCCATCCTGTGCAAAACCTGCTCTAGGAGATCCTGCTTTAGCAGGGGGGTTGGGCTAGATGATCTCCAGAGGTCCTTTCTAACCCCCACCAATCTGTGATTCTGTGATTCTGTGAAAAAGATCAACTGAGCTGAAGTTCCTCCATCAGCTTCATCAGCACCAATGGGGCACCGGCACCAACGCCAGCCGGCGATGCTCGCGGGGGTTTGCTGTGCCCATGTGAGCCAGGCACATGTGTGCCCAGAGGGTGGCTTTCATGGTATTTTGCACCTGGTGGGTCAGTGCCCCGGGAAAAAGTGTGGGTGTTGTTACTCATAATAGTCAGCTTTTTGACAACATCTGCTCACACAGAGTGGACAAAACTTCAGACACCTCCTGGTGGGGAGAAAAAGCTCCTGGGGAAAGTCCCCGTAGCTAGCAATTTAGAGACTCTCTGGGAAAGCCCCAAACTATCCGCAGCATGAGGTGGTGGGGAGGAGGCCTCAAGGGAGAAGACAAAGTTGTGCATAGGTGGAAAACCCCCTACCCACCCTGAGGGAAGGGTCCAGGGCCTGACTTTGGGATGGGTTTGTAGGTGAGGGTACAGCAAGGCTACCTGGGGCATCTCCAGGGCATTAGCTGGGCCCCTGCAGAGAGAGCACACAGAGAGGGAATATTATTATGTGCTACATGCTCCACAGAAAGCACCAACTTTCCCTGCTCCAGAGAAGCTCAGGGGTTTCTTTACTGGGTTGCCTTTGAAGCTTCCTTCTGGCCAGCATCTTCCCCTGAAAGGCCACTGCCTTTTGATCCACTCGCCGGTGCCCAGTACTGCCCTGCGCCCAAACTGGCGCAGCCTTTCGGACTCCAGCTCTCACTGTGCCTCCAGCAGCCAGCTCCCAGCTGCCCTCCTGCAGCTCTCTCCTGCCCAGCTGGTGATATTAATTCCTGATGTTGCACCTCTGTGGCAACTGCTCAGCAGGGTGAATTTGGCAGCAGTGCTTTCCAAGGACTAGAGCCTTTCCTTCTGAGCTGGGAAGGAAAGGCAGCAAGCAATGAACAGACACATCTGGTGTGCATAACAGAAGGCACCGATTTGTATGTTGTAAACATGCAGTGGGAAAGCCAAAGAAGTGATAGAGACAGCATGGATGCATCTAAGCGTATATGCAACGCATTTCCACTCTGCATTGGTGGCATCCGGGGCTGCATCTCCAGGGGAAACCCACGGTCTTGCCGCCCTCTTGCCTGCAAAGGACTCAGATTCTCCCCAACCACAACCGCTTTGTGCCTACGCAGCAGGTCACTTGTAAAACTCTGCCAGGCCCAGGAGGCAGGGCTAGCTTTAGCCATGTGCAGAGCCCTGACCAGCCCCAGTTTCTCCAGGCATTCCTTGCAATGCCTCTGCAGGTCCTCAGAGCACCTCTGTCAGACCAAAGCTCACACAGAAAACCCGTGCACATGTATGGGAGCCATCGAAAATAGGAGGATAGTGAATAGCAACTGGCCTCATGCTAATCCCAGCTGAATCAAGGCAAGAAAATAATACCCCTGCAGACAGTCTGGTTTATTAAAGCCTCTAATATAGAAGAAATATGCTCAGGTTGCAACTGGAAACCAAGAAACATGTCCCTTCTAGGACGAAGGGATTGATCCAGCAGTCTTTTAGAGGGCCATTTGGATGTGCCTGTCAGATTGAAATCATACTTGCTGCTGACCATTAACTGTACACAGCATCTGGCTCTTCCCTTTCCTTGCATCTTAGAGACAGCATCTCTCCGTCAAAACAATAAACAGTTTTCCCCCCTGTTTCTTTCCCAAGTCGCTGGGTTCAGCCGGTTCTCAGGATGCATCCCTGCTGACTGCTGAAGAGTGACAAAGCCGTATTGTTTTTCAGCTGAGGAAAGAGCAAAGACTGTACCTTCACCAGTGCCGGACTGCTGACATTAATCAAACCCTCGCTTTACCCTCGTTCTTGTGGACAGAGTGACACACCACGCCAGGAGGACTGTGGGAACCAGCGGGCACGAACAATTCAGCTAAGCCCTGCAAAATGCCAGGGCCTCTATTCAGCCCTTCCCATTTTCAGATAAAATCCGCTGCTGAAAATAACCTTCCTTTCCAAAGGATGTCCCTGTTTGAGTACTTGGTGTGCCCACGGTGCATGACAAGGGGTTTATTTATTGCCAGCATGCCGAGAATAGGATTTTATGGGGAGAGGGGAGGTGGCGAACCCTATTCCTGAGCAAGCTGGGACTTTTTAACACCTGTTACTGAGGTAACCATTGCGCACACATGCACTAGAGATGTCTGGAGTCATCAAGGTCTTCTGTAACACTTCCAAGCAATGTCCTTCCCGAGCCCGCAAACCTACTGGCTGCCACCGACACGCTGGCTGGCATTCAGTGCTCCCCTTGGACCCTGGTTGTACATTTACTCTGCGTGCAGTTTGTTCTTGCTTGGCAACAAAACTCCCCCGTGCTTAGAGGAGGCCAGCAGAAATGTGAGATTTCCCTCGCTTGTCCTTCAAGAATTAAAGCTACAGGCAAAAATCAGAAGGTAGTTGCACATCAATAGGGCAGGTAAACTGGAGGCTGCCCGTGCACTTAGGAACATCGGTGGGGAAGTGACCGCCTGGGTCACCCCATCCAGTCCCCTGCTGTTAGAGCAACCACATAAAAGCCTGTCCTGCCCAGCAGGGTTTGCAGAACATTTTCTTCCCATGCCTCAATGCACCCTAGACCACAAAGCACTTCCTGACCATCCTTGAACCAACTTAGATCGATAGGGCAAAAGATCAAAAGCCACAAGCTCTGCTGCACTAGAGGGGGATGGCAGGCAAACTCAAGGGCCTTGCCAGCATCCCAGCAGCTTGGCAGGAGAAGGATGCTTGTGAGATGAAAATGCAGGGAGAAGTCCGCAGAGGAACAATCCTGGGAAATCGCTCTTGGGTTGCTCACACTTTTAGAGAGTTTGTAGGAAGCATGGGGAAGCTCAAACTGCATGTGCAATGTGCAGCTGAGAAAGGGCTTGGGATCAAGTTGTGAATGGCAAGCCCCACCACCCATGCATTTCCCACCCCCATTGCTTGCTCTGCCCTGGGCTGCAGGGAGAGGATTCAGCTCACCTAACAGGGTAGACATAGCAGTCTGAGCTCACTGTCCTTGTCGCCCTGGGTAGACAATGGAAAGAAACAGCCACTCCATGGCACTCTCCATCTAACCCATTTTAGCCATCTCCATCAGAAAGGGAGGTATTGCTCCCAGAATGGGCTATGCCCATGTGCTAGGGGGCAAGCTCATAAGGGAGCAATTGTCTATGTCTGAGCAGATGAATCTTATCCAAAGCACCCACCGTGTGCTCAGGAAAAACCGAGTTCAGAAGACCTGGTGGAGGACTGGGCTGGAGCATACATTGCTTCTTGTCTGAGCCCCTTGAACCCTTCCTGTGGACTGAGTGAGAGCTGGGCTCTCCCTCTTTGTAGTATCCTGGAGCTCAGCTGAAGGGTATGCCCAAGCACAGCCTCATGTGGAGCCCGTGTGGCAGTGGAGAAAGTTGTGATAGAAATGTGAAGAATGGATGGGAATACTGGGATGTGAAACTCCAAAAGGAGCAACTGGCAGGAGGGCGACAGGAGGGACGGCAGTTGTTGGTGGCAGCTGGGCTAGCAGGTCTCTGAGAAGCACATCTAGACGCAGCCTCTCAGGACACCCAGATCAGGAGACAAAGCACTCAGGAGACAAAATCCTGATGACTCATGGAGAGGTGTGGCAGGATGGAGAGACTTATCACTGTCAGCTCTCAAAGGGTAAAAAATAGCATATCTGAACCTGGACAGTGTCACTCAGACTTGGTGAGGACTGTGTAGCCAGTGTTCCTGGTCCTCTGTGCCAGCACGAGGAATCCTGGCCAGATCAGGAGGATGCATGCTTCTCAGTGCTTAAGGTTATGTGGGTATGACAGTATGAGGAAGTGAAATTATTTTTGTTTTAAAATAAATCACTCTTCCCCTCTTATCAGGTCCAGCATTGAACTTTGTTACATTTTTATTCACATTGCACAACTATTTCCTACAGGTGAGAATCAAGTCTGGACTTGGAAGTGGGGTTGGACACATCGTTCTGGTCTTGAAAGGGTCTCACAACAACCTGGTGGATTTGGACTCATAACCCCTCCGTGCTGATAGCTCTATCAGAGTCTAAGGTTACCCTGCAATTTCCAAGTGAAAGTCATGGGCTCAGGTTTGCTTGAGACTTGGCCTTGGCTTGACTGAAAAATCTGTGAACCTCCACAAACCTTCGGTTTTGGCTTATTCATTTTATAGGCTTATGATGAAGTACAAAAGATTCACTACTGCATTTTGATATGCATAGTCATGTGCACCAGTGCAACATTTGCACACGTGGGTCTCAAATGCTCGGGCCATTGTGGAAGCATTGTGCAGCCCCTTTGTCTGTAGTTCCCATCTCCACGGAGAGCCTGGCTCTGGGTTTCCAGTTTTTACTGGAATGTCCTTTTCCCTGAAAGTTTAAAGCACAGATTTCCATAGGAAAGGCACCTTCCTTCTTTGGTCTGAGGCTGGCTCAACATTTTCTGAGTGACGACTTGGACACGAGCCCCCAGATTCCCAAGGCAGAGAAGAGGGGAGAACTGTGGGAAACCAGATTAGACCGATGACAGTCATTTTCAAGGAAACAAACAGCAGATTGGAAGCTGAGGGCAATGCAGCTGAACACACGACTGGGACCCTGTGTCCATGGAGAGTTTTGTCCAGGGGAAGATGGAAAGCGTTTGTGCTCTTGGAGGGAGCTCTGGATCCTGCCACCACAGGACAACTCAAAGTACCTCCTGGGTCTGCAGTCACTGCCAGGGCACAGGAATTAATTGCTCCCTGGGGGTATACTTAACCAGCATGTCCTTGACCAGGAATGCTCGTTTTTGAAGTTCTGCTGAAGGGCATCCTGCAAAGGTTTCGGATGCTCTTGGCTGCTCATTAGGTTGCTGGGGTCTTTGCACACTGGGATAAACAAGCCAGTGTAATGTATGCTCGGTATGTACTCCATGGCTGAAGTTTCTGTTCTAGTGGTCCGTTAAAATCCTGTCCTATTCAGCTGCATGCCTTTATCATTAACAGTGTTGCCACATCTTAAACAGCATTCTTCGTACAGGGGCGCGTAGGACCTCCAAGTTTCTGAAAAAGCCCCAAGCATTGCTTATTTTTTTAACACACATACACTTCAGAAACGGAGAAAGGTGGCCAAGAGTGGTGAAACCTAGAGCAGTGGAACCAATTAGGCATTCAGTTCAACACAACCTTTTTTGTGCAAAGGCCAGGCACAAAGATGGTTTTGCAAAAATCTTACCAAACACGAACTCAAAGCAGTGGGATTAGTTTGCAGACTGTTCTTGCTTGTCCACCTCACCTGCCACATGGTGCAAGGATCAAAGACTTTTGACACATCTCAGTCACACCTGGAAACTGCCTTAAAAGGAGATGAATCTTGGTTCTGTAAAGCCTGAAAACCAGAGGGCTGTTTGATCGGGGCTTTATTCGCCCATCGGCTGCCAAGATCCATAAGGAGGCAGGTGGACTCTTTGGCCTGGTTGTAGATGTGGTGAGGAACATTGTGGCTTCGTGCCTCCCACGGATGCCAGAGAGACCTCCTGAGACATTGCCTTAATTCTCTCGAATGGCTTTGGCAGACATGGGTCAAGTGACTTAAAATGAGGCGCCTCCGAAGAAATGAGGCAGGATGCCATCCCCACCGGGCTGCATTTTAAATGGTGGGTAGCCTGAATGTGGCAAAGAATCAACAGATAAGTGGGGAAGAGAAATGTGGGTTAGACTGTTTGGTTTAGAGGAGACCAGAGGCACAGTCTGGGCTTAGATGTGTTTGGGAAGAATCTATATCACTGTTAAAATAGGAATTGCTGCTCTGTCAAGACATTATCACTTTGGCCCTGGAGAAGTGAGGCTGTGTACTGTAATAGGTTTGGGAGGTTTATTCCATGGCTTGCAGATGAGGGACTATTGACACAAACCTAGAATTGGTACCTCTTTTAGAAAATTGCCATTATGAGAAGACTCATTAGAGATAATATTCTCATTTCCTTTCTGGCAGCAAGTCTGCCAACTAAAATAAACAGTAGGATGCTTTTCACTGATAGGAAAAGACATATTCCTGTGTTGTAATCTAAAGGGATAAAATGTATTCATTTTTCAAAGCAGCACAGGTCATTCATCTGCATTGTGGCTTTAGCATAGGCAAGATTTTATTATTTAGTGTGTTTCCACAGCACAGCCTTAGGGAGTGATAGGAGTGTTCCAGTGGACAGGTTGAAGCTTTCATTTTGGTTTTGGGCCATGCTCTGCAAGAGTCCGCAAGTTTCAGGTCTAGTTACTAACCCTGGAGTCCCTTAGCCTTACCAAAGGGTTGGCTCATAAAGGTTAAGTAAGCCTGAGGTGAGAATCACATCAATCTGGGCCAAGTTTAAGAAAACTCTCTGGATCTTAGGAAAGCAATATTACCTTAGGTCAAGCCAGGCAAAAGGTCCATAACTGTTTTGGACTGAGACAAAGTCAAATGCGAGGGATGAGTGCCAAGTCCCAGTGCCCATTGCCTGTGTTTTGTATAGCTTTGGTCACTGCAGTTCATCTTAAAATGAGGATGTTTACTTCTAAATGGTGTAAGTCAGCTTTGCCAATGGGATTTTGGAGAGACTTTAGAGGACTAAAGCTTCTCCCTTGGCCAGCAATCCCTTCTGCCTGGCTTTGGCCCAGGACAACTCTCTTCTCGTCCCAGTTAGAAAATCGCCTTGCCCTAAGGGGAGAGATGTTTTCATTGCTTTCCTCACGCTGCGGTGCCCTGAGAGCACACGTAATGAGATAACATTGTGTTCGCATTAAAAAAAAGGACTCTTTGGAAAAGAAAAACAAGGCTGACCCTGGCTCAGGAGCACAAGTCCAGCTCCTGTCACCAGCTTCTTGAGCCGCTCATGCCGAGAGGACCCACGACCACAGGGACCCTCCACGGGTTGTTTCTGCCTCCGGTCATCGATTCTTGTCACCGCTGAGGTCTGCCAGCACGGCCGCGGGTGATCACCTGTTGAACACCACCTCCTTCTGCCTTGGGAAGGGCTGCAGCACATGGCCACGGGTGAGTGCTGGGCAAACCACGTAGCTGTCGTTTCGTGTTTGACACGGGTCACTTAATCCAGGTGTTTATGGGCACAAATATCACGTGGGAGATACTGGAGATTCCTCTGGTTCAAGGGCACAGGCAAGGTCAGCTCAGTTAAGGTCGGTGAGTTTAACCACATTATAAGGAGGGCTTGTCTTTTCTCTGAAGAAGGGCAGAAGTTATGGTGAGGCAATTTTCGGAAAAGCGAGGCGGCCCCTGCTCACCGTGCTCTCTTGCTCCTGTTGAGCTGTGTGACAGTATGTCTGGCTGAAGCAACCAGGAAAAAATATTTCCAGTTTAAAACCACCTCTGCTCTGAATATTCAGGGTCCTTATTCCCCACTGAAATCAAAGCAGGCAAAATATATGCATTTGGGGCTTCTCAGTGTTGGGAACCTCACCCCACCCTAAGCACATGTACGATTGCAAGTGGACGCTGGTGGCTCCCAGTCAAAACCCAACTCCCAGTATAAATCCAAGGATGGGCCACCCTGTGCTGCAGACATCTGCCGTGTGGGTCTAGAGTCGCTGTGCAGGCTGGGTGCCGGCACGCTGCTGGAGCGGGGCCAGAGCCCTGAGCCCCAGGATGCTGCCAGGTCTTCTGCCTACCCTGCGCTAGGGCAAACCTTTCAAGGTAACGTGGGGAAGAAGTTTTGCCCAGACAGAGGTAAAAGTCCTCAGGATTTGGCTTCCTTAAGATAGAGAGAGATTCCTTTTAATTACGTTCCTACCCAGGATCCTCTTACTTGTTTAAAGAAGGTATTTGAAACAAATGAGGGTTCCTGCTTTGCTTCAACTAGCTGACACATCTCATCCTCTCATCCTCCCCAGGGAACCGTGCTGGCCCTCCTGCAGTGCGCTGGGCTGTGGCCTCCTTCCCAGCCGTGCTTTTAACTGGGGCCACAACTCGCTGGAAGCCTTTATAAGGATTCCCATGAAGAATAAATCAAAACAACAGAATCAGACTGAAAATTAATTGCTTTTCCATCTGTTGCAAGTTAAAAAAAAAACCACAACAGCACCCCCTTTCATTAATCAGTCTGTTTTCTATCTGCTTTTGACCCTCACCTGGTTTATTTAAAAATAAAATACAGGCAAGTGTTTTGATTATCTATTGTTGAGAAACTATTAATTCAAGGAAATGTTTGCAGTGGAAGGAAATTTAAGTCAAGTAAGATTTAATCTTGGAATAGTGCTGGGAGCAGTGGGAGAGTCTGCAGGGTTGGCGGTGTGGGACACGAGCGCTGCAGCACCCTCCCCTGACTCAGGGGTGAGCTTCACCCTGGCCCAGCACAGCCTGGGAGATGGCAGGAGGGGAAGGAGTTGTCCATGAAACACCCAGTTATCCCTGCTTGCCCTCAGACCAGAAATTCCATGGAAAAAAATGTCCCCCTCTAGCTGATTTGGGGTCATTGCTCTGGTACAAAAGAGAACAGGGAGACATGAGTGAGAGTGTCCCACTGCTCCACACCTTTATACAGGATGGGAGCATTTTCTGATGTGCAAAAGGGTTTTGACATGAGCTGCGTTTCACCAGTGGGTGTCTGAAAGCAACTGATTCCTCAGATTTTCTCTGCTAATGTCTGATATATGGTGCTAGTAGATCCAGACAGCAAACACTGCAGTGCAAGGTAGGATCGGACTGGGCTTTTGATCCGCCTCATCAGTA
The DNA here is from genome assembly GCF_028858705.1 of Grus americana. NCBI lineage: Eukaryota > Metazoa > Chordata > Aves > Gruiformes > Gruidae > Grus > Grus americana. Next base: position 122,009,395 of record NC_072852.1, read on the forward strand.
TTACAATGACAGAGGTTGTTTGGGTAACTCAGGCCTGAGTCAGATGCCACCACCATCATCGATAATTAGGGATATTCAGATCCATGCAACAGGACTATCTTCAAAACTCATTCCCATGTCCTAAGATAGATTGTGCTGTCGCAAACCCCAGAATCCTAACTCTGTAGTGCCTGGGGTGACATAAAGCAGGCATAGTCTGGCATAGATGGCATAAAATAGTAGTCATAATAGTAAAAGTAATAGTTATGGTAATAGCATAAGTAATAATATAAATGGCAACAACAACAATAATAATAAAGTTGAGAGGAAAAATCAATCTCTTTAACCTCAGAAATGCAGTTTCTGCCTAGAGCAATCTGACTCTTGCTTGTGGAAAACTTCTGCAAGGTATCTGTTAGTTTAAGTGCTCCAGTGCCAACAGGAACCAAGTGAGAAAAGCAAGCAGGCGAGCAAGGCAGAGCAGGAGCTGATGTGACAGCAAATTGAAGGGATTTTAATTTACCTAGACAGCCCTGACATCCCTCCCTGCCCAAAGGACGCTGTTACTAATGGGCTGGGTGGCACGCCGCAGCAGGTCCTGAACCCGGGGAAGCAGCGCGCCTCCCGCCCCTGGGAGAAGCCCCACGTCCACCCTGGAGCGTGGGTCACGCGTCTGCGGGGTCAAAGAGCTCAGCGGGGTGAGCAGCAGCAGGGAATGAGGAGGGGGGCGAAGAGGGGGGCGAGGAGGCACCAGGTGCTCCAGGCTGGAGGAAGCTGAGCAACAGTGCTGTGCCGAGGTGACCCATGGGGGCTGAGCCCGGTTCAACCTCATCACACCGACCGCTGGAGTGGAGCAGGACCTGCTGCTGGCCTCATAGACTCTATGTGCTAGAAGCTAGCCTCTACGTGCTAGAAACTCCTGCAAGACCTATGTGGAGCAGGTTAGGGTTTTAACGAGGTAAATAGCGGTGTCTGTGGGGGCCAGAAAAACACGGGTCTACAGGACTGCGGATGCCAAAGCTCCCAGCGGTAGCTTTCCCTGCTCGTCCATCACTGGCCCTATTTATCTGCGTGCTCTGCTCAGCACCAAAGGCAGGAGGCAGCAAGGACCCACGCACTCTCCACTCACCCTGGAAACATCTCTGCTCCTGAGCACAGACATGGAGGAGATGTTCAGGCTGAGTTAAGGAGCAGGTACCCTCTGTTCAAAGGTTCTCGGAAAAATCAAATGCCACGGCCTTCCTACTAGCCCATTTTAATCGCTCAGCTTCCCTCCTTCCCCCCTCTCCCAACTATAATTAGCGCTGAGCACAGACATGGAAAGACACTCCAAACAAATTCTTGTGCAATCCACAAATCTCTACCTGGGCTGATTGCTCAAGTTGCCTTATTAGCATTGCACCTGCTTTAAGCGCCGAGGCTGCCAAATTAGATGGAAAAACATGCAAATGCCGCGTAGTTTTCTGGCAAATTAGCGTGCTTCCTGCACAAAGGTGAAGATTACTTGGAGGGGGAGAATTACTAACATCGTTTGGGTAATTATTGAAGCAAGCAAATTAGAAGAAAGGCTGAATAAAAAAAAAATGCATAAGTATCAAATCCAGTCGTATAGACTAACTGCTGTAAAGATGGCACAAAGAGCAGCTTTTCTGTATGTCCACTGGTATCAGTGAGGAGGCTGCTTACGTCCCAGCTGACTAACAAGATCATTTTAGTTTTCTGCTTTAATAAACAAAAGGGAGGCTTTGGCTGTTCCTGGCAGAAAGGGAGGCATGAGTGTCCAGTGTTACGCACGAAAATGATGTTGAGAGAAAGATGGCAGCATCACGAATGCTAATAGCAGGACATGCTACATCTACGCTTGCCTGAGTGACCACAAACTTTAGCCCTTTGAACACGTGTCCTAAACATTTAAAGATGGGAAAAAAATCATAGGTAGTCATAGAAATAAGGCTATTTCATAAAGTGTACACAGGAGGAGGCTGTGCAGGCAGCTTTCGCCCTGCCTACCTTCAGAGTGTTTGGCTTTGCAATCTAAACAACATTTTTTTCATCATTATTTGATTGAAAATTCCCAAGGTTTCTGTTGCTCTTTTTTTCCTTAAGGTAAAGTTACAGTTTGTTAGAAAGAGCATGAGGGGGGAGAAAAGAAACAGCAGCTTTTGAGCAGTTGCTGTCTCAGCGAAACCCAACGACACCACGGCCGCTTGCTGCAGCGCCTGGGATTTCCCTGTTTCCCAAATGAATGGCACACCTGGCCCCAGTGGCTTTTTGGGTGGTCCGTCCCTCTGGGGTCATCAGCCTTCAGCTCTCCTGTCTCCAGGGGGGGGTCTCTGCTGTCCCCAGTGGCATCGCGTGCCCCCTCCCTGCATGCTGCTTCATCAAAGGAGATTCTCACCCAAAGGCTTTGATACCCTCCTCAGAAAGCCACACCTTCAAACCATCTCACTTCTTTCTGTAAATAAATGCAGACATTTAGTTCTGCTAGAAACTGAGCGTTGGAGGGTCCTAGCCGTTTCCTCCACTACCTTTTGGAGCATCCCAGGGGGCTGCTGCCCAGGGAGCAGCTACGCTGCCGTCCCCTGTGCCCTCCCCGCAGCTCCAGCTGCACGTCTCCTGCTGAGACCGCCAGAAACGGGAGGGCGAGAGTGAAGGAGCATCGTTCCTCAAGGAAGTGCTGTGAGACATACACGTGTCCTACTCCTGGGGCCAAACATATGGACCTCCTGCTCCCTTCAAGCAGAATTTTGTCCTATCTGGAAGTGGAGAGCGCAGGCCAAAAGAGTTGCCCAATATAGTTGCCTACCTGCCTGCTCCCTTTATTCAGGATGAAACAGTCTTACTTTTATCACCGAGTAATAATGCAGTCAGCTGTCTGAAAAGGCTCCCCTTTCTTGGGGATGGCCTCAATTTTCATGCCTGCTTGCTGGAGCTTTAAAAGCTTGTTTTCAGTTGTTTTTGCTTGCAAAGTGCAATTAGCACTTTGTGCACATTTGATCAGGTGCTAATTTAACTCAGGGGGCAATTTACCTTCCTAAATATGTGCTAATAGTTCTCCTCAAGAAAAAAAGAGAAAAAAAAATTAAAAAAAAAGAAGAGGGGGGCTGAATAGAGAGAAAGCACCAGACAGAATATTTTTAACTGGATCAAAATGATGACATTCATTTTCCTACTCATCCCTGGCTGAGTCATGCAAATCATCCCCAATAGGAGGATGTGCAGCAAGGACAGCAACAAGCAGCTCAGAGAAGGCAGGGCTGGAGGAGCACCCAGGGCTCAGGGATCTACACCTCCCAAATTCTTCCTGCCCCGCCACTGAACACCCTGTGGCTTGGCCATGGCAGGGGCTGGTGGGGCAGCCGTCACACTGCATCACCTAAACCCAAAATACAAAATTCTCCGAGAGATATTTATAAATTTTCCTTTTAACTGAGGGCATTCAATGGACATGCAAACTGTTGCACTGGGGCAGCTGAGAGGTCAATAATATGTCCTTTGTCTGGACAAGTGGAGCATGACAGTATCTCTTACACCAACCTTCCCAGGGAGGGGGTGTAACCAATGCTGCAGCCTCATCCTTTTCTCAATTTTATTTTAAATTTTTTTTTTTTTTTTTTTTTTTTTTTACAAAATCCTTGGTCAAGGCTCCACAGGTAGTTGTTGAACCTTTGGTATCCAACATCTAGAGCATGGAGGGATTTGTTTCTCACAGGTGCTGCTCGGTATGGTTTGGGAAAATAAAATCAGGTTTCAAAAAAAAGGGTTCTTGGAAGGAAGCTCCCCAAAATCTGAGGAGCATGAACATCAGTGGTCACTTTTGAAAGCTTTTGCCACTATTGTAACTTAGACTGCCCGGTACAGCTGAGGCCCTGATGTGCTCTGGGTTTGTAGCAAGTCTGTAAAAATAGAGTCAAGGTCTTTTTCTCCACCTTCATTTTGTATGACTTTGGCTTATAGCAATTCCATCACTGCCTCAGACAGTTATTCAACAACTGAAAAATTTCCCTGCCAGAGATATTTCTAAATCCAATAACATATTTCACGTCACCTTTTTGTTTTATTCAAGACTTTTTAAAAAAAAAAGTTTTATCGGTGTGGAGACCAAGCCTAGCAGATCCCCTGCCATTTTTCCCTCTGCAATGCTGCCCTTCAGAAACTCTCCTTTACCCTGAGAGTAATTAACCAATTTACTCTGGGGGGGTCAATAAAAAATGCCAGATTATCACTGTAATGCAGGGCAAAAGGGTAACAGGTTCTCCATAACTCTCCCCAGAACAGCAAAAATGCTTTCATTGCTGTGGTCCTGGGGCCATGTGAGATGTCAGCAATTAATGTTAGTGAACCAAAGAGAGACCATCACCCCACTGTCCCGGTGCCATGACGCTCTCTCTTTGGTTCACTAACATTAAAGTTGCTTTAGCCAAGGTTGCCAGTGGGTCTGAATTTCCAGTGGGCTGTGGGCTGGGAAGACAGGCTCAAGACTAGTCATTTTCATGGTTTTTTTCCCTCCTCTAATTTTAATTTGTTATAGCTCAAGCATTGGTGGCTTCATTGGAGTTGCTGGAGCACATCCAGAGAAGGGCAACGAAGCTGGTGAAGGGTCTAGAGCGCAAGTCTTATGAGGAGCAGCTGAGGGAACTGGGGGTGTTTAGCCTGGAGAGAAGGAGGCTGAGGGGAGACCTCATTGCTCTCTACAACTACCTGAAAGGAGGTTGTAGCCAGGTGGGTGTCGGTCTCTTCTCCCATGTAACAAGTGATAGGACAAGAGGAAATGGCCTCAAGTTCTGCCAGGGGAAGTTTAGATTGGATATTGGGAAAAATTTCTTCACTGAAAGGGTTGTCATGCACTGGGACAGGCTGCCCAGGGAAGTGGTTGAGTCACCATCCCTGGAGGTATTGAAAACACGCATGGATGTGGTGCTTAGGGACATGGTTTAGTGGTGGACTTGTCAGTGCTAGGTTAACAGTTGGACTTGATGATCTTAAAGGTCTTGATGATCTTAAAGGTCTTTTCCAACCTAAATGATTCTATGATAATTTCCTTGAAAATACAGTCTCCTGGCCAAGGCAAGGCTATTTGGGGGTGCATGACAGGGGCTGTATCCAACACCATGGGGAGTCTGAAATGTAGAGTGGTGCCTGCAGGTGCAAGGCTCCAGGACACTGCAGGCAGGGAGATGCCGTGGTGGTGCAGGGAGCATCCCAGGATCCATGGGGAACGTGAGTCCCTCCAGAGAGCAGGAGTTGTGGCAGGGCCACTTCACCTCTTGGTGGGTTGTTGCATCCTCCTGAGGCTCAGGTTGGAGTACCTCTGCAATTGCCATTTCAGAGTGCAGCGGTGGAAAAGTGAGCTTATTTTCCTTTTGCGTAACTTCTACCCATCCCACAAATGTATACATTTACATACTTTATCTAGTTTTCCTGCCCAAAACTATTTCTGCATATTTTCCTTACTCTGCTTAAATTGCTTTACGCCATGTCTAATACCCCACAGGTCCCTTCAATTCACAACTGCTGTAATTTAGTGAAATGTTTTCCCTAGGTCAACAGACTTTCATTTCAGGGTAGATAATCCTCGGTATATCCCCTGCGGGAGGTAGGGCTCTGCTCTGCAACTGAGAGACTCTTAGTCAGGGTGATAAACTGAAAGCAGGATTTAGAAGAAATTACCTAGAAATGGAGTCCTTTGCTATAGCTTTTTATTCCTCCTTCAAATCATGTTTTTCTTAAGGACTCTTCAAAAGTAGGGATCAAAAATATGTATTATCTTTGCAGAACGAAACAAAGGCAGCAGACGGACTAGTCTTCTGGGTGTGAAGGAGGGTTGGTAGAGAAGAGCATACATGTGAAGGCCACCACAAAGACAAAAAAGGCTCTACCGTTAAGTAAAGATGAAAGAGTTATGCTTGGAGTTTGTTGTCTTTCACATCAAAATGTGCACTTGAAAGCATTGTTTGTCTGGTTTTTAATTCCTACAGGGCTTTCCCAGGAAAATAAAGTTCTCTAATATAGGAGTCTCCCTAGCAAAATATGATTCATTACCTTGCTTAGCTTATGACAGCAATTGATTTGAGTTTGAGTGTCTTCCCTAAGAGGCCATTCTTGGCTTAGTAGTACTGATCACTAGTTTTCTTATTGTTCTTGTGTTTCAAAGGCAGGCATTTTAAGCAGTGACAAGGTGTCTGATTTCCATATTCCCCATTTACATGCTCTTTTTAAAAAGTAATGTAGTTTTCCTGGTCTCTCTTTCCCTTCTACATCTTTATGGCACTTGCTAGTGTCTGGTTACTTCTTGCAAAGAGAGCAAACCCGGTTCTTAGACAAAATATGACTACTGAGCAGGGTCATTTTGGTTCGTAAAAATATCTATGAATCAAGGAAGCTCTTCTCTGACAGTCAATCCAGAAATGCTGACATCCTGCAAAAATGAATGACTTTTGATTCTTACAGGTTTTGCTGCCTTCTGTTGACTGAGCCCAGAGCACAACATCCTTTTGAAAACCTCATCAATGCAGAGCTTTTAAGACCCTGCATTGTGGGCACTCAGCAGAATTTATTAATGGATTAACAGAAGTATTTTTACAAGCTCTGAGGGTCGTCACAGTTTTGTGTGTCAGAGGCACATACAAAGCACACAGGTGAAAGGAACTCCTGGGTTGCTGAATTTGGGTCCCTGCTGCAACAGAGCGCCAAATGGCATAAGCCTATACATAAATTTACTGGGTTGCAGCCTACAGATGCTGGAGAGCGAGGAGAGTATGTGTCTTGCTGCCTGTCTTGCGCTTTGGAAAATGTTCTAGGACCTCTCCAGTCTTCAAAACTAACTTGTAGCCTACATGTTTTTCTGATTATCTTAACAACTCATTCACTTTAGAAAATAAGGCTGACACAGGAAGAATATCTCTTCCTCTGGTGTATTCAGTGTGAAGATGTAGAAAAAGCCATGAGCTCAGGACTTTCAGTCTCCTCCTGTAAGGAGGTCGCTGTAAAAGTCTGTTGTGTGCCAGTGCCAGAGTCAAGTCACTTCAGTGGAAGACCAGCAGCGTGCCCTGTATGTTCCTGTTGAACTCTCAGAAGTGACTGGTACAACAACAGTAACTGCCTCACCTTCCTCTAATGGAAATGTCATCTTAGGACAGGCCTAAAACCATTTTAAGATCAGCTAATTCAGTGAAAGATAGAAGTTAGCTTGATCCTGTGGATGGCTTTCAGCTGACCCATGTATCTTCCTCTTTTATTAGCACACTTCTAATTATTTTTCTTGAAACAATTACTCTGAACTATGTGTGACTGAGATCAGTTTAATGCACCTGTAATTTCCCCGTTCCTGTCCCTGTCTTTACTATTCAAGCTATTCTCCAACCATATGATGCTCGTCTTTGATGAAGACCACCCCTTGCCTCGTGGGTTTCAGTTCTTCTTTGCTGGGGTGCCTATGTATTACTTCGATATAGAGAGGGAAACATGACACTGTGCTCTTGACATGCCATCGTTAACACACGCACTCACCGGCAGCTGTGTTTTTTTAACGCTATATATAATTTCCCAGAAGTCAGGCAACACAAGCTGAAATAAGTGTTTAAAAATATTTATGGTTCATGCCCACCATCTGATTTGTCTTCCTGTCAGCTTTGTCTCTGCCAACATTGTCTGAAGATAATTTTCCATTTTGGTGAGAAGCTAATCTGTGAAAAGGGAGGGAGGAGGAGACCAGAAGAACTGGGGTCTATTGACAGAAGAGCTGTCTCAGTGAAAATACAGACAATGATTTCTTACCTGTTATCATAACGAGAAAACAAAAGTCAATACAAAGCAGAGGAAAGTCAAATGTTGCGAGATTGCCTGTGTGTTCCTCAGTCAATAGCCAAACCTTTCACCCTTGATATTTCACCCGATGCAATAGCTATTTGGATGCTGCCTGCCTGCCTGCTCCAAGCCCGGGTGTGAATCAGAGCTGATGGGTGCCAAGACATGGGTTTGGCAAGGGGGCAGCAGAGGAGCGAGGAGGCAGGGGAGGGAGCCACCTCACACTCTTCATCTCCCATGAATTACTATATAAAAGGAACATTGTCATCTACAAAATAAGGAGATTTTGCGAGAAAGACTCTGCTACTGAAATAAGATGAATCAAAACCGCATCAAAATCCTTACTCGCCTTGACCAAGAAAAAAGTTCAAGAAAATTCATCGGAAGGTCAAGAAAATTGTGGCTAACTAGCCTGAGCACAGATGTCTTGCTGCCCTTGGCTGGTTAAAGTGGGGAAAGGAGCAGCAAAGGGGCTAGAGCCCCCTTAAACTTTGTGGTATGTGGTGCAGCCCTCTACACCCTTGTGCCAGTGGTGCCATGAGCCCCAAAAGCAGTACCTGGAGCTGCCAGGGGTGGCCAGGCAACCATCTCCCTCGTGCGGAGGCATCACCAAGGATTGTCCCATGGCCTTCTCCCCAGCTCCCAAAGAGTTTCTGTGAGCAAAGAGCCTCTTGTGAAATCAGAAGATCCTTGGCCTCATCTCAATCAACCCTTTAAGAGTTTCCCTGCTCTATTTGGGAAGCAAGACTGGCAGTGAGGGCGACAGCAGCTTTTACCACCAGGCCTGGTGTACATTTATGTGCTGGTTGTTCCTATTGATCACCTTCTTCTGCATGGTTCCCATGTTCCACTGGCCAAGCTTGTGCTCCCATCCACCTTTGCGCACAAACAAGTCTCAGAGAGGAGACCCATTCCTTACTTCACAGACTCTGCCATCTTCCCAGCTGGCAAGAGAACAAGGAGAATGAGCAAGACTGTGGTGGTGTCACTGGCAACTGGGGACAGCCCATGTGGGATGTCATATCAGAGGTGTGTAAGGAACAGATATAAACCCTGAGAGGCCTCAGCTGCACCTGATCCATTAAACTTATTCTGGTGGTGCTGATATTAATTTTTTCTCTGGGAACTGCCTTAGCTCTTGAGTTGTCTTGCTTCAGGTTGCTGTCAAAATACCAATTTCTAGAGGAAATTTTCTGTGCTCAAGACCTCCACTGGTTGGAAGTCTCTGCAAATAAAATCCATGTAGCTCAAGGCACGGTACATGGCCACCCTGATGGAAACAAATGGTATGTGGGGGAGCTTTGGTCCCTGCTCTCCCCTGGGACCTGGTGCTTGTCCTGCTGGGGTCCTGGGCAGCAGCCCTCCAGGGGCAGGACACTGCTCTGGAGAGAAAGGCTAGAGCCGGTTGGGTGGGGAGATGTCACACACAGATTGGATTTCCTCAGCGTGGCCTTTTGCCCTCCTGCCGTGCTGTCACCAAGGCCCTGACCATTGGGCTATGCGGTCCATCTCTGCCAGGCTACTGCAAAGCTGTATGTCGGGGCACCTTGAGGAGGCAGGTGTCCCCCACCCTGCTCACCTGGGTCACCTGGCTATCGTGCAGTGTTGTGCAGCTCCTCTCTGCCCTGCTTATGAGGACTGTGAGAGCTCCTTCTCCTTCTTTTGAGAAAGCAGCTCCCCTGCTTCTCTGGAGGCCACCTGTGGTGCAGCGAAAACTATCTGCAGGGAAGTTTTACCGTTTTAATTTTTTTTAATGGAACAATTTTTTCTGATCCCACCGCCTGCAAAGCCAGCTGACTTAGTCATCCTGGGGTCCAAATGTGCAGAGCTCACTGGGAGATGGCAGCCATCGTACAAGTGATATAAAATGAATTGTACTCTACAGCAGCCTCTGACATCTTTGGTCTTCCTGAGGCCAGAAGTGAGTGCCAGGTCCTTATGCTGAGATTTTTCCCTTTCCAGCAGTACAAAGTTCCCAGGTCACAACTGCTGCTACAACACAGGGTAAACGACATGCTGAAATCAGTGATCATGGTGCAGACCTAGATTATACCCAGAAGATTCATTTAACCCTGCTGTTTATCTGACGGGTCTCGTCCTTTTGCATATGCATATGCACACATCCAGAAATGGACACACACAGCATAAAATAGTTCTTTTAATGCCTGTTTATTTTATAACAAAAGAGGCTGACCCCAGATCAAGAATCCTTTATTTTCAAGTTCCCAGCTAGTTTTGCTGGGGTGTGGCATTCTTTACCTTTCACCAGAAATGCTGACACAGGAATTATCACTAATATTTCAGATAACAGATTACAGGCAGAAACGTTTCCTTTACTCTCAGTCTGATAAATAAGGAGGGAGAAACTGCATGCCCATGGACCAGAAGATGAACAGCTGGGCATTTTTGCTTCACTGGGGCATGCAGAAAGCTCATGTCTTCACCTCGTTCGCCTGAGATGCGGCTCTCAAAAAATGGAGGTGCGCTCATGGTGAGCGGGGTGCTGTGACCAGAGGTGCACGTGCCCTGCCAGCGGCCATGGCTTGCCCATGTTTCTGGGCTGCTGCCCCTGAGACTCCAGCACTGCAGACAGGCACAAGGTCCCCAGTCCCTTGCCTGAATACCCACAAGTATGGAAAGTTTTGCCATAAAACTCCCCCTGACCCTCAGCCACATTGCACGGAGCATACCGAGAGTGTGCAAACAGCTCTCCAACAGCTGCTTGCAGCCAGCGGTAATGATTCACCAACACCAACAGCCATGTGTGGCTGTCCTTGCGGTGACACAGGACGGGCGATATTAACACTGCAGCCAAGGCATTTCAACAGATGGTTTTATATGGGCTTTATACCTCCCCTTTGGCTTATCATCAAAGCAGCAGCACTCGTTTTGTGCCCAACTGCTGCAAGTCCCCAGAGGATAACGCTGTCCCAGCCAGCCAGGGAAAAGCCTTGCCACGTGCCCAGCCCTTGGAGGAAAGCCTAGGTATACAACAAGCAAGTGGAGGTCAAGTGAGACCTCCACTGAAACCTCGTCCTTCAAGCCCCGATGTTGGAGTAGCGTCTCTCGCTCCTCCGGACAGCTGTCCGAGGAGCCAGCACGGACAGTATTCTAGCTCAAGTGGAAGAAGTAGGATGTGAAGCTTGGAAATACTTCTTTTAAATGAATTTTCTTCTGGGTAATGATATCATGAAATAAATCAGGATGGAGCATCTCATCCTTGAATCACTGTGGAGCCCACCTGTGACATGACTCACGGCCTTGATGACTTACTTAGGATGACTGAACCTCATGAGGGCCCTGTGATTAAGCAGCCACCAGTGTTCGTGAAGAGCCCTGACTTGTCAGGGCCCCAAATATAGAAGGTTTTGGTCGGTCTGGGGGAAAGTTTTAATGAATAAAGATTTCCACGGGAGCCCACATTCGCCAACAGCAGGAAGAACAGTGATTTTTTAAAAGTGATGCTCCCAGCCCAAATTGGGCCGTAATTTAGCTAAGAAGGAAGATAATCTAAGCACTTCCAGCATGAGTGCTAATGTAAACACCCTCGCCATCTGTTTTATTTGCACACACACACACGCACGCGCACACACACACACTCAGTTTATAAAACGCCCTTTCTCCCCTGTTGCTTTTACCAGCTGCACATCCCACTGCAAAGGGAGAAGCGGAGCAACTGGAGCCGGGGCTGTCCCAAGCATGGGTCCCAGCCTGGACCCAACCGCAGGTGTGCTGTGCCCACGTCGTGGCAGGCTCCGGGGTGCCCCCCGCTCTCTGCTCTCGCTGGGGAAACCACCGTTTCACGAGCTGGGGTGTGAGGCGATGCCAGCTGCGCGCCCCCATCCCTGCTCTGACCTTCGAGGGGGTCCCGGCCATTGACCCGGGGGAGCCGGTGCAGGCAGGCTTCGCTCCCGGGCGGCTCTGGCTGTTCCCACAGTGCCAGCGCCACCAGATCTCGGCACAGCCAGGGGTCATGCCAAAATGCCCCTGCCCCAAGCCCTGCTCTGGTGGAGGGAAGGGCTGGGGCTGCCTCTGCCAGCACACATGCTGGAGGGATTAAGATGCGCTTCACACATATGTCAGCGTGACTGCAGAAAGCGGTGTCCTTTAGCAAATGGTAAATAATTGACACTTTACTCTGCTGGCAGCCAGCACCCCCACCGGCAGCTGGGTTTGTCATTTTGCGTCCTCTTGGTGGCTCTAATTTCAAATTTACAGTAACATATGCCCAGAGAGCTGCCAGCCTTCTCCCAGCATCACGAATGCTTATTCCCTGCTGCCCTGCACCGTGACGGGTGACAAGTGAGTGACATTTCTGCTTCTGCCACAGGTCTTCTCTTAAACTCCTGTGGTGGGAGAACAGAACTGTTTTCTTCCTTCCCCTCTGTTTTTTTAACTGTTTTCTTCCTTCCCTTCTGTTTTTTGGGTTTTTTAAAATTATTTTTATTATTTAGACTGGGCAGCTGGGGACCAGGGTATTTCCAGTATGCTTATTTAGCTGCATGACTCCCATTAATGTAAATGACAGTTGCACAGCTAAAACTGTGCAGATCCTGTCAAAGATTTATCCCCGGGGTTATCATTTTACAGAGATTTCCCCCTCCTCCTCGCAGAGCCGTTGCCACAATCATTGCGTGGAGAGAAAATTGGAAGTCTCTGCACAAGAGGAACGAGTGGCTCGCTTAGGAAATGGAAATTTGCATCAGGCGAGTGTTGCGGAGGGACAGGCAGCGTGGGGAGGGAGGAGCCTGAATTTCCCCCTCCAGTCTCACCGTGCCATCCCAAGACAGGCGATGTTTGCCGAGATGCCGCAGATCCTTGTGCTGCAAAGGTGTTAAAACAGGATTGGCAGAAGAAATTTTTTTTTTTTTTAAACACGTTTGCAAAACAAAATCTGCCTAAAAGATAAGCAGAACATTTATCATCCCTTTTCTTCTGACAACTCACGTTCCTAGTTTCAGCAAGGGCTTTGGGTTGCGTAGGACTCTCCCCCTGCTCGGCAAGCCGGGGGGAGGATGGGGGCCGTGTCCGCACGCTGCTACCTGGCACAACATCGGTGGCTGCTGTACCTCTGCCACGCAGCCACGCAGGACGGACGGGGCCACCTGGGCAGCGTTTCTGCCCCGCTTTCCTTGAAGATGGCCGTGCCCCGGGAGCTCTTTCTCCTCCAGCAGGCACAATAGAGTTATTTGTCCTTCTGACACCGGCCATAAATTTCAAGGCCAGAAGGAGCCATTACGGTCGGCTAGCATGACCCCTGATATAACACAGAGCATGATTTGTGCGTCAAGCCCAGGACTTTCTTTGGAGATCTAATAAATCATTGGGAAAGGCAGTCAGTCCTGATTTAAAGGCTGCAAGCCATTGCACCATGTCCCTGGGTAAGCTGTTGAAGTGGTTAATTACCCTTGTGGTGTGAATGCACGCCATTATTCCTGATCCGAGCTGGGCTGCCTGGGCACCTGGGCACACAGGCAGCCATGGCATCACATCGTGCCTCTTCTCTCCAGAGCGGCTGATCTGCTGGGCACACGGCTCTTCCCAGGGCGGTTGTCAGCCGTGATCAAATCACCTCCCGACTTTCCCTCTGACAAGCCGAACAAACTGAATTTCTTTAGACTGATTGATCAGCTCACTTCTGAGATGCGTAATGCGGCTACATGGATTTTTTTTTTTCCATGCAGCGTCTCTTTCATCAGGATGTTGTGCGGGTTTGAGCCAATCATAAAATGGAAAAGGGGCCGGGAGCTTTGCCAGTCACCCTACGCCAGCACCCGTGCTCTCAGGTGGGTGCCCAAGCCCACCTGCCGTGCCCGCTGCACCCGGCTCTTCTGCAGGGGGTGAGAGGGGGACAAGGACACTGTGGGTCCGATGCTGATGTCCAGGTGAGGAGAATGGTGGCATCTCATGGGCTGGGGACCTGCCAGCACTGCCTGACTGCTATTTTCAAGACATGCAGGTCTGCTGTTAATTAGGGCAGGTGACAGAAGAGAAACATCCCCTCTGGTTAACTTTCTGGCCAAAGAGGGGAAGAGCAGAGAGCAGTATTTCTGAAAATGATGTCCTAGGAGGGCAGGGAGTGAATGTGCAAAGGATAAGTGACCCTCTGGCAGGGCACTCTTTCCCAAGTAAAACACATGAAAGAAGTTAAAGCCTCTCCAACAGCCACAAGAGCTAAGCGAGCCCCAGTCTGGCTGCAGGGATGCTTACCTCTCTCCAGCTCAGCTGGAGGTGACCCTGACCTGTGCCCCAAGCCAGCCCACCCTGTGCTGTGCAAGTCCTTCTGCTATGGGGAGAGAGGAGCCGGCTACCAAGGAAGTTCTTACTTCCTCCAACCAGGTTTAGTGGGGCCAGACCCTGTTAACCCATAGAGTTTATTCAGAACCACTCTCATTTCCTGAGCGAGGATCAAGGGGTTTGATTTTCTTTTGTCTGGCAGAAGATAAACCACTGAAGGGAGTGTTGCTTCAGGCTCCACAAGGAGCCAGAGGAGTCTGCCTTGCACTGGGGAGGGCAGGAGGTGAACTTAAGTGGGGGATTCTCACAGGACCAGTGCTTTAAAAGCAATCTAGAGGCCAGAGTGAATTGCTGCTAGGTTTTAAATCAATCCTTCCACTCTTGAGGGAAAAAACCCAAATTCCTCTAAAAGGGTCAAAGATAGTGGAATTAGTCTGCATCTTTTCACTGGAGGTCATTGTATCTTCCCAGCTGCTGCAGGATGGAGTGCTGTGGGTACTTGGGTGTTCAGCAGCTGATTTTTCATCACCTGCATTCACATTTAATGCCACACAGATGGTCTAAGAAGTTCTCCTCATTCTTGTTCCTGTACTCCAGCCTGCCCTGCCCCATGCAGCGAGTCAAGGATGCAAAATGATTTCCAGGGTGAGTACATCTTACAGTGGTGGGCTGTCATGTCAGCAAGCACCTCTCAAAGCAAAACACACGATAGGAAAGGAAAAGGATCAGTGAGGAATTTAACCAGATGCTGTAGTCTCATTCCCCTGGAGAAGAAAGGCTTGGGAGAGCTGGAGACAGCTGCTCAGGCAAGTGCCTCAGTGCCAGCTGGCCCCTGGAAAGAGGGGCCGGTGGCTTTGTCAGCACGCACAATGGGGATGTGCCTGGGGCTGACAGGTAGCGCTGCAGAGGAGGTGTCGGTGCAGCCTGGGTCTCCAGTGCAGAGGTGGTAAGGATGGGGGGCAACCACCAGAGAGTCTGCACCCACGTATTTGCTGTCAGGTCATCATGAGACAGGGTACGGAGAATAACTCTGGCAGGAGTGGGTGGTCTGGGATGTGACAGCATGGAGGATGGGAATCAGGTGTGGGGGGGATTATTTGGCCCCTTTTCGGCATTACTTTTTGTCTCGTGCAAAACTCAGCACTCTACAGCTGAAGTACTCAGAGCAAAGCTGGTTCGTGCACACAGGGGGCTTGGAGGGGCACCCCAACACTCTTCCTGTCAAGACCAGCTTTCCACTCCTCCGCAGACAAAAAGAAGTGCAGCCCTTGGTGTGGCTGGAAAGTCACTCTCTGCAGGGGCCTTGGTCTCCTACAGCATTGAGACCCAAGGCATCCCTGGACCAATGGTCTGCTCTCATGTCACAGGCTCTGTCTGCTATTAACTCCAGAGTACCTAAGAGAGGGCAGAAATACACAGCTCCCAGGCAAAAGGTGATCATCTCCTGTATGTTATTTCCTGCAATTACTCTCCATTTACTCCTCCTGATTATAGTCTTGTCGTCACTGTCAGAATAAAAAAATCATATATATAAAAGGGTGTGATACAAATATTTATGTTTTTCAATCAACTCCAAGCGATCACCATAAAAATTCCCTTTGAATTGAGGCCAGACAATAGAATAAGGTAGCAATCAGGTAGATTCTGTTATGGCTTCATTTGTCACCCACTTATAAGACTAATGAGTTGGATTAAGTGGATGAGCTGGTTTTGGGCTTTCTAGTCTGGGCAGGCCTGGCAGGAATAGAGGTCCCTTCAAGCCTATGGGACAGCTGGCACAGGTAAGAGCTGTGTCTGTCCTGATATTGTCTTTTTAGGACCACAGCAGAGATCCGCACTACTCTTCGAAGGGGGCATTTCGATGCGGTGGCTTTGTCCATCTTGGCTTCCTTTTCTTACCTTGCCCTGGAGACTGAATTCTCAGGTCATGAGTGGAGATTAACAAAGACAAGTCTGAAATAAACCATACCTTGTTTATTTGCCCCAAGGTACTGGCCATGATTCATGTGCAGATTTTATACCAGTGCCTAGTTGGATGCCCCTGTTTTATTGATTTCTGTAGCTCTGCTTACAGATAAAAAGTTTAAAATCATGGGACCGGACAGGATCTCCTGGGTTGTTGTGCCCCATCTTTTTCTGTCACACATAGTCACGTTATGCAATCCCCTTCACAGGCCTGCAAAGCTCCAGCTTAAAACTAGGCAGCACTTTGCCCCTAGGGTTCCTGTAGGAAAGCCTTCGTAGAATTTCATTCCTCCAGTGGTCATTAATTCTGTCATTTCTCATCTAAACATAGTCAGAGATAGTTTAGAGGCATTTGCTCAATGGCCAATATTATCCTCAAGCTTAAATAACTCATCTCCCTGCTTAGTGGACATGTTGGAAAACAAAGGGGTTATGGAGGGTGGCCACGTCCCCATGCAGTCCCCCCCACAAGCTGCAGGGAGATGCTGGAGTCCATCAGGGTGCAGGGCAGAGGTTTGAGCTGGCACAAGGAGATGTCCCCAGCAGCTCGGGCAAGGTCCCGAGCACTGCCGAGGTCTCAGCAGGTCCTTGTCCCCTGGCACCGCTCTCTCCAGGCCCTTCTGGAAATATTCTAGCTGATGCCGCCTCCGTTTGCATTTGCCTTTTCTTAGCCACGAGACGCTCATGGCTCAGAGCCATCTCATGCCTGAGTGGTCTCTCTCTGCTGCTTTGTGGATAAGCTGCCAGCATATAGCAGAAATTCTTGTTTCTAGTGTCCAAGTACATGGCGGCACATTTTTTACTGCTAAATTACATCCCATTTGTCTCAGTCTCATCCTTAAGGGCATCCAGCTCCTCCTACATAATATTCCAACCCTTATCAGTACCGGCAGTGACTCCCAACTTCACGTCATTCCTGCTCTTTCTGCTAGGGTCATTTAAAGAAAATACGGATTAAGATAGCTTCCAAGACAGCTCCTCGATGAACTCCACCAGGAGCTTGCTGCCAAATTTTAATTCCCCTTTCAGCACAGTCTGTTTTCTACCCATTGGCTGGTTCTGGACCCAGACTAAATCTCTTTCACAACACCTCACCTTAATGAGCACATTCCTGCTTGGCAACAAGGAATCAGGCAGACCTGGTCTCCCCCGTGTCCGACTCAAGCAAGTCAGGCACAGACTGCAGCTGGGAAACCTATCCCCTCCTTTGTTCAGCTTATCATGCGCCGTCTTGTATTTCTCCATCCTTCCTGCAGAGCTTGTCCCAACGCCTTTCTCCTGTGGACACTAGATGAAACAGTGCATGGCTACTGCCCTCCCTGGTCCCTTCTCCTTCCCCAAGCCCAGCTATGACGTCGTCTCTTCTCCTGTGCCCTTCCACAGTCCCCGGCTTGGTGGCTTCATGAAAAGCCACAGTTATCAGCCTTGCAATTGCAAATGGTGGCCCTTTCCATGCACTGTGTTGGAGATATTCTTGTCCCCTTGACCTGATGTGCTCTTTCTTTGTCTCTGCTTCTCTTTCGGCTCATAAATCTCAGGCCTTTGCACCCATTTCCCTTTGCCCCATGCTGTCCCCAATAGCTGCTGCTGACAAAATGTTCACATTGAAGTGACGAAGTATTTAGTTCATGTTGTGTCGATGCCTAGAGTACCTGAGCTAAGCCACATGGTTTTGTGTATTTCCTCCTGCCAGGTTCTTTTTTTCTTTACTGCTCTTCCTTTTGCTCTCTGTTGGTCCCCTCTGCATTTTTAATATTACCACTGTTAAAGTTTTATAAGCTCGAGCTGGCATTTTTATGTGTATAATATTCTTACAGTTCAGAATATTTTTGCAATATTATCTTTATTCTTTCCCACACTCAAAACTCCTTCAGGTGGCACAATGGAGGTGGCTTTAAAACTTTAAGCAAAGGAAAAACAATCGCTTCTCCTCCCCATTTTGGGGCTCTGAAACTTTTTTATGACAGGGTGTGCTTGTGTATCTGAGTGCAAAGAACGTAGGGAAACAGAGGAAAAGCAACAGATCACTAATATTGCTGAGGAATGAACTCCGTGACATCCGTTTTGTCTGTTCCGGCCCTCCTGAACTTGTTTGGGAGTTACTTAGAGCCAGCTGCTCTCTCTTGTTATGCCGTGGGAAGCTGAGAGACACTAGATTTTTCAAGCTCTGAGCTGGATACCTCCTGCAGTCACTAAGGTGATTGCCACTTGCCAAAAATCAACCATTCCAAGTATGGTGCGCAAACTCTACAGCAAAAGAGGTGGGTGCTGGCAGGAATCCTAAATGGATGGGGGTCCTAAAGGTTGTGCTTCAAGCTCCATCTGCTCCCACAAAACATCCCCCCGAGATGCAGCTGGGTGGAGAAACAGATCTGCTGTGGTGGGACAGACATCCAGGCCACTTGCTTGAGAGAAGGATGGAGCATGATCTCTTTTAAAAATACCCTCATCTGACTTTCATCACGTTGCCCCCAAGATGAGTCTGATTTAAATAAAAACACAGTGGTGAAATTTTTTGCTGTTATGGCTTATATCTCCTAATACACATTCCCTTTGCAGAGTAAATAATACGTCAGTCATCTGGATGCACAAGACCCTGAGAACAGATGAGAATTTGCGGACTGCATGGGAACACCCCTGAGGTGCACATGTAATGGCATTAGATAGTAAATATATGGCAATCCCTTCCTACCTGTTTTGCAGGAAGCAATCACAGAGCTTTTTCAGTGCAGGGAGAATTACACCTGTGCTCACTCAGGGAACAAACTCTTCACTCTTCAGCCAGCTCAAATTCTGTGCCCTAAAGGGCCCCCACATCATGAAAGTCCATTTTTCTTGTCCTGAACCATTTCCAGCCAGCCTGAGGTGCTCAGCTTTGAAATAATTTCAATAGTGGTTTCTTTCTAGAATGCTAGCACAGCTTCTTAAACCACCTTACTAGTAATTACCAAGTTAGCTTGCAGCAGATCTGGGTGATGGGTGGTGCTATTCCAGAAAATGAGACACAGTGAGTTAAATGGCTGGAACAAGGTCATGCAGAAGGACTGTAGCAGAGCAGCACTTCCCCATGCACTAATTCTGAGCCTTTGTCTAGTCAATATAACAAAATGCAATCAACCACTCCCTAAACATTTACCTCTGGGCAGATTTTGGTACCCCTAGGATTGGCTGACACTCCTGTGAAGCACCAGTTCTCCACCTCTTTGTGGTTCTGCACACTTCTGGCAGCAGGTGGGTTAAAAATGAGTAGAAAAGATCATTCAGTTATAAAGAGGGGAAAGACAGTTTCTTTGACTTCCAGTTTCCAGTCGTGTCTACTTCAGTTTCACTTGAGGGAGTTCTCTCAGCAATTAAACACCTCATGGCACCACGACGCGTACTTCCCACACTGCCTTCACATGAATACACCTTTCAGAGCCTCTTACAAAACACAGCACAAGCTGGTGTGGTTTGCCACCATGAAACACCAGCAAAGCTCCATTTTAATCTCCATTTTTCTGTGATATGATATGCATCTAGCTTAGAGATGTTTGGTGCATGTATATTAACAGGACCAAGATACTCTGTACGGGCAGATAGAAAACCAACCACCTAGTGGTTTGGCAGATGTCCGTGTGATCTCTGAATAGGCAAAACGTGTCTCTGGACTGGCATAGATGTGGTGGGATCAAGGACAGGGCCATGGCCACACGTATCCCCACAGCCTTACCTGCTTGTGGATGAGGGCCGGTGCCCGGGAGCCAGGCAGCCCTTGCAAAACCCAGGGGATGCTCCCAGTTCCCCTGTGGAGATCAAATTTACATGAATGCAAGGCAGAGATGAATAGAAGAAGTCTCTGTTTCTCTATAGTCACAGATCTGGTGGGGACAGCTTGCTTTTGATGTGGTTCACCTGGACAGCTCCATGTCTCTCTTCTTGGTGCTTTGACAGCTGGTACTGCTAAGGACAACAGAGCGGCCAGGGCTTCCTTGTGGCTGTGCAGCCCTTGGGCTTGTAACGGGCAGCTCTGGGCTCCTCGGGGCTCCCTGCAGATTCATGGCTGCAACCTGAGCTACCCTTGCTTCCCAGGGCTTTTCTCTCCTTCCCAGGGCACCTCTTGATCTGCCCTAGGGGAAAAAGCACATTTCATTGGGAAAAATATTTGATGAGCAGCTTCATTCATTTTCAGCCAATTAGCACTGGTTAAACCAATCATCAGAAAACCAGGCATTTAGTTTTTAAAGCCTACGTGGGTACATTTACAACAGCCAATACTCTATAAATACAGCTACAGCTTCTGTACACATGGTGGTAGTAACGTAGTTTGTGCACAGGATTTGGTAGAAAGCGGTTGTTCATTACACTGGCCCGTACTGCAGATGATGTTTGTGCAAAAGCTTTGTGCCTCCTAAGTAGCTGGAGGAAGATTGTCAACCCTTGGAAATGTTTCCAGGCTCCCCTGAGCTGGCTGTCTAGCCTCAGATCTCCCTCTGTCCATCTTGCCAGAGATACCCAGCGACTGAATCCCGCTTGCTTGCGCAGCTTGCACCCAGCAGAGGTGATGCTCCAGCTGTGCCAGCGGGGCCCCTTTTAGCACAAGTGTGTCCCACCTCAGATGTCTCCATGCCCCTCAGTTCTGGCATCCAAGTGTTGGGTGCTGGACCAGGACAGCCACTCTGTCCTCACCAGCAACAGCAAGAGCAGTCAGTGCTATCTCTCGCAGCCGGGACAAGCCGGCATCCTTCTCCTGACAGTGACCAGGTCTGGCAGCACAGATCTGCTGCTCTCCTTATGTCCAGCCCCTTCTGCCTTTCCAGAGGAAACCGAGCAGGAGGCTTTTGCTCTGTGTCTGTAACTGGCTTCCACCTTGGCGGAGGATGAGACATGGTCTGATTTCCTATTTATCTGAGCCCAGATGGGCTGTCTCAGTTGCACGGCGTTGGACAGGAAAGTGTCTTTGCACTTCTGTAGCCTAGGAGTCACACAGTGAAAGGGTCAGACAGTGGCAGTCATGGCACAGATGTGGACCTTGCTGGCATGGCAAGGGCCAGGGGATGAGGTGTGCCTTCCCTCTGACCTTGAGGCTGGCACAGGGTGGGTACACCCCTGCTTTGGAGCTTGGTGCTGGAGGAGCTCGTGGGCAAGGACTCCCCCTCTCCACAGCTCCTTCTGCCTGCCCTTGGGAAGCGTTGGAGGGTCCTCCTGGCCCACCACCAAGCATGAAGGCTATGGGGCAAGGCTGGAAAGCTATCTTTTCCCTCCTCCAGCCTTGAGCAGGTACATCCTACCCCATGTAATGTGAGTTGGATCATTCCTGGATTAGATCAAGGGTTAAACCCTGAACCCCTGGCCCTAGGTGGGTTCCTGCAACTTTCACCGGGGCTTTGCTCCAGCTCTCCTGGCCCTTGAGACCTCATGGCTTCCAGCCAGGCACTGCTGCACAGCCTCAGGCATCACTCAGCATCCCCAGCAGCACGCAGCTGGCTGGAAGTGAGTGACCTGCGGCCGACGGTTCCAGCTCCCTACACAAGCTCTTGGCCACAATACTTTGCTGCTTTTAAGAGTGGAGTGATGCTCTGGAGGACAGCTCTGCTTATCTAAGGCAGGACTGGAGCAGGACAGCCTGTGATCTGGCTGGGTCTCAGCTGCCCTGGGGAACCTCATGGGGATTCTGCTGGCGGCTGATAAATGCCAACAAAAGGATGTCAAGCGTGAGCAGTTGCTTCCAGGTTTGTTTATTTCTCTGATTTCTACAGAGGCACACAAAGAGTCCACATGCAATCTGCACAGAGCGCTCTTTATAAAAATGAATAAAAAGACCCTTGCTGCTCAAAATCAGCTTCCCTCCCAGTCTATTTTAGCCCATCGCCTTAGCAGCAGCTCCTTCAGAAGCCGAGACTCTGCTGATGAGAGTTAGTCACTTCTGTCCCTCAGCAGGCATCTTGGTAATTTTCCCCAGCCGGTTACGTCAGTGAAGCCCTGCACCAGCCGCGCTCCCCGATTATGCAAGCTACGTTCGCAGATACTCTCGGGGTTGGACTTCTTAACCTTTATTCACCGGCTCATCGCAGGGAGAGCCGCAATAAAAGCTTTGCTGATAAAGCCAAGTAATATATTGACAAAAGAAAAGCATTGCATTGGTAATAGATTATATTTGTGGGAAATTGAAAGAAGAAACAAAGAAGCCAATTGCAGCCTGTAGGCATAACCGAATCTGCAGCAGTACCGTCTCTTGAAAAGAAAGACACACTTTTCTGGTTCATCCAGCAAAAGCAGGGACAAAGATTTTATCTGGGGTTTCAGTTTATTAGCCAAATGCTTTGCAGTCATGGGTTTTGCAAGGCTGAGCTACCTCTCTGCTCCCTGTGAGGCACCCCAGAGCTTGCTCACAGATGGTGCACAAACTCCTGAATTGCAAGATAGGAGCCTTCTACTTTTTTTTTTTTTTAAAAAAAAAACCAACCTTTTTTTGATGGCTGTGTTAATTTTATCTTTGTAAAAGAGCATTGGAAAGGGAAAGATGTGAGCAATTTTCTTCACTAGGATATTTGGAAATGTTTTCTTACTCACTCCAACATCTCCTCAGTTGTCCAAGCCTGTTCTTCGTCCTCACTGTACCCAGGTGACGGAAAAGCAGGGGACTGGGATAAAGTCACCTGCCTGGGTCTCCAGTCAAAAAATTCCCCCTTTGACCTTCCTGCCTTGCCAGCTGCCATGTCCTCCCTCCTGTCCCACCCTGGTCCCTGGCAAGCGCTGGGAAATGGCTTGTGCCTGACATCCTCCTACAGACCCCTGCTTGTGGTGGGGTCTGCATCCCTCCCTGTCCCAGTGCTAATGTCTGAGATCTCTATCTGCAGCGTTGAAGTGCAGGAGGCATCGTGATGCCCTCTCCTCTTTCCTCCTTGCCCCAAGAAGCCAAAGGGTGGGAATGAAGCAGGGGACTGACATGTTCAAAACTTGCGCGGTGGGAGGTGTTTTGCTTTGTAGCCCTGTGCCAAGTCCAGTTCAAAATGAATTGGCTTGTACAGTGAGATTCTGGTGACCGTTCAGTTCTGGATCAGGCACCAAATCTGGTTATAAAGAGAAATAATTGACTGATTTTCTTAGGTCTGGTTGGGCTTTCTTAGGGCAGTAAGTAACTATAGAAACTCCCTCCCTGACAGACAAAGGTGTAGCAAAGCCGTGCTTGGCTCATTCGAGCCAGATCCTGTTGGTTGATGCAGCAAAGTTTGCAACAGTTTGCTGGAAAAAGAAAAAAAAATCACTTATCGTCTCTAGCTGTGAGCGTCACAGCAGAGTAAATGTTAATAACCGTATAACTGAGCTCAAGAGGTTCCTGTTAGCTACAGTGTTCTTGTTGGAGTGATGGGAAGCTGAGCTCGGCAAATAAAACTGGTCTACATTTTTCAAACAAATATTTTATAGGTCCTGAAACCCTGCAGTCCTGGGTTGAAAGAAACTGGCAGTAGATTTGTGCTTCATTGGGCAAATATTTCTGCCCAAAGAAAAATCCAAGTGCTTTCTTTTTGACATTTTAAAGAAAACTGCTTACTGTTGAGACATTTCAAAACTTCCCCAACATCACTGAAAAGGATAAAGATGAGAAAGATAGAAGCAAAGCATTGCAAAGCATTTGTTGTAGCTTGAATTGAATATTTTAAGTGACTCAGAGTCATCAGGGTTTCTCATTTGCCAAAGAAGAAAGGCAGTCCTTTGCATCCATCCACAATGACACTGTCTTCCCTTTCGTCGGCTCAGCCAGCAAGACCGGCAGCGACGCAGCCTGGGACTGTGTGCCCTGAGGGGAGAACTTGGAAATAGCAGCACTCTGCCAGTATATGCCGGGAAATCTTGAAACTGCAAGATTTTGAATATGTTATCATCTGAACCAGTGCTCAGTGCATGGGGGGAAAAAAACAATGCAGGGAAAGGGTAAGGCATGCTAGAAAGTTTGAGAATTACATGTCAAACATATAATACATGTCATTACATGGTCAAACCAAGGTAAATGCTAGCTGCTGGTCAGAGGGACAGAGGCTGCCTTGGGGGCCTGAGGAGCCCTGAGAAGCCATGTAGGTCAAATCCCTCTCCTCCTCCTTCCCACGTGCACCTGCCTGTGGTCCCATCCCTATCCCACTCACCAGCCTGCAGCCTCCCTCCCAAACAACATGGTGGTAGATAAAGCTGGAAGCTTAAATCGTTCGTGCCAAGCCAGTGCGCCCATGTTTACAAGGGGGATGAGGACAGCTTACTCCGCAAGCCAACGAGAAGCCACCAAGCCTCGCAGGAGGGATCGGGCCGGGGCTAATGTGCCACAGGCTCTGCAGCATGCTTAGCCTTCACGCTGGTGAGCTGGTTGGTATTGCACCACGTGCATTAAAGGTCAATCCACCCCATTTGGGGCTTGGTGGGCGAGGAGGCTTCAGGAGAGCTTGCTCCCACCTGTGACCTGCACCACTGCAAGACCCAAATGTAGGAGTAATATGAGACCAGGGGAGTGTGTTTGGGGCTCCAGTCTGCTTCTGAGATGCTCCCCTTGCATGCACAGCACCTGTCCCAGGGAGCAGCACCCTCAGGAAGGCTGGTCTCGACCAGGTCCCACACTGGCCCCAAGCAGTTTTCCTCTTCAGCTACATGATCCCATGTTTTGAGCCCTCTCAGCTATTCAGTGTTGAAAGCATCAAGCACTAAATTGCTTTTGAGGTAGCATGTTCCCATGTGGCACTCTGAAATATTTAATATTAGGATGCTGTATTTGGGACAGGCAGCATTTTTAACAAATGGGACGCGGTGAAACAGCACTCTTTTGGCTCACCAAGCAAACTGCCTGCAAGGAGGATGAGCAGGTACAAAGCAATGAAAGAGATCTTTATGTCCTTTGAACAAAGAAGAAACTCCTTGAATTAATAGCTAGCACCTACATCCAGAAGCAGACCCAGTGTTATTAGGAGGATTAACAGTAGCCAGGCATTTTTCATTAAGCGTGGAGCTGCAAACTGCTCCGGTGGCATGGGCCTCCTTACAGAGGGTTTGTCAATCCAGCTGGGGCTGAAGGCAACAGAAATAAAACCCGACAGTGCAAGGCAAGCCCACCCAGACCTGCATGGGCCTCCCTTAGCTCTGGTGCCCGACACCCACGACATGGCAGCAAGGCATGGCTGCAGACAAAAATGTGGTTTTGGGGACTTGCTACATCATGTTACTGTCTCCCGTGATGATTGCTTCGATCCTTGTAGAGATCAATCCTGCTCACCCCGGGGTCTGTAACGTGCCACAGCTGGAGCATTAAATGTGAGTGTCGATGTAAATTTTCCCCAAATACAGGCTTGACACTAACTTGGTACTCCCATGTCATCTCCTTTCTAATGAGGGCTTTGCCTATGCTTAGTAATGCAATTAGCACACATGCTCGGTGGTTAATAAACCTTCTTACAGAGCTGTGAGCAACTGCTTTCAGGTGGTGGAGGCAGGGGGGCACATGCACGGACACCACCTCTGTGACGCCAAGGTTCCCCCTGCTCAGGATATTTCAGCTCACTAATGCCATCGTCTCCCTCGCCTCTCCTACGCCGAGCTTTCCTGATGCAGACGCCACCGCCTTGGCCCTGATGTGTGTCCTTCGCAGAGCAGGAGGAAGAGGAGAAGAAGGAGGGGGAGGAGGAGGGCTGGATCCCGTGGGAGGTGAAGGAACATTTTCGGGCTGCCCCATGTGTGCCTCAGCTGCTCGTGTGCGACACGCCAGACCGGGGACTTCACACGTGGCTGCTTCATGGCATTGCCAGCCGCCCTTCTAATAAACGCTAATTCAATTTTCGGCTTTGCTTCCTGATCCTTTCATGCCGCCTCCTGAGCTGCTTTGCACCGACGTCTGCTGATGTCAGCGGCTGCGGGACAGGGAGGAGAGGAACCGGCTGCCGAGGCGGGGGCAGGGGGTCGCCTCCACCCCCAGGCCGGGGCACGCAGGCTCCCTGGGAGCCTCCCGAACAACGAGAGGGGCGTTACGAGTGGGTACCGCACAGCCGGATCTGGGCGTGGGATTAAAATTTTGTGTCAGTGGTATGACAAGTCATCTGTCACGCTCTGAGGGGAAGATTAGTGAGCTCAAACTCAGTGTGAAATTCAGGAAGAAAATCTTATCACAGACCAAAATTTTTTGCCACGTGCTCTAATCCTCCTGGAGGGGGGGCGAATAACAACCAGCACAGCCTGAAGGGGCCCTGCTCAGCTATCTCAGTCCAGGCCCTGGATAGCACACCTCTACCAACGCAGCTAATCACCCCCTTTTCAGCCATCACCACCGAGCTGGCCAGAGGCCTGATCCAGTGCTTGCTGATGTCAGTGAAAACCTGATCCCAGCCCTGCCTTGTCTGAGCTGCCACAGGGAGAAGCAGGCGGGGGCGGGGGGGGAGAAAGATAGACAGATGTGGAGGGGAACACTAAACCCTCACAGCCTGGTTTTGAACTTACTCAAGAGCAAAGCAAGTGCCAGAAAGCCCAAGGACACAGCCCAGTACTGCTGAACCTCGGCGTTTGCCTTGCCCCGGCTCGCACCGCTGCCAGGGCTCGGCGTGCAGCCGGCCTCCCTTCTCACCCTGCCCACTGCTGCCTGCGCAAGGGGACTCCAGGGACCCACAAATCTTGGAGTAGGACACTAGCCTAGCCATATTAATTAATTAGTTAGTTAATTAATTAATTTTTTCACTCAGACACAAAATGCCAAAGGCATGCATCTGGAAACATGCAACCTTTCTGCTCTTACATGTGGCATGTGAACGAGAGCCCGTGTTGCACATCTCCAGGCCTCAGAGGTCTGGGGTTTCACCTGGCAGTAAGCAGAGGAGGGTTTCAGTGACTACTGCAGTGCTCTTGGACTCGTAGTCCCAGCTTTGGTGGCAAAGCCCAAATGCAATGCCCCCACATATTCATCTCCTCTTTCTCTCTTTTAGGGTTCACATTACTTGCAGCTGAACTCAGCCATACCACTGGCTTGTCTCTGCATGCAAACGCCATCAGCACCCCTGTCGAGACTTGTCTTCTGCAAACTGCATTTTCTGTCACCAGTCAGAAATGGCCAAGTGACAGGGCGATGCAATATGACAGGAGCCAGGAGCCTTCCACTGCGTACCACGTGCACAGACGAATGCAGACTCTCAAGCGTCCGTTGCTGGACTGTGCTTTGGAACATCAGCACGCTGCCGGTCAGCCCAGAGAACAGATGAGTCATTACTGAGTGCTGTGGGCAGGCTAAGATCTTCACAAAGCTTCATGGTCCTCGTGACAGACAGCGCAAAGGCAAGTGGCGTTATAAATGATTTAAAAAAATTAGAGAATGTAAGAAACCAGTTGCACTGGAACAATTCATAAAGCAAAGAGGTTTTGGGTAACCTCCTCAAACCTAGGAAAAGGGGACACGTTGCCCTCACCCCTGAGTTCACTCTTCAGCCCTACCACAGTGCTGCCACCAGAGGCAGATGTGGCAAGCCACTGCAGAAAGGGGACATGGTCCCAGACATAGCCCTGCCTTTTTGTGTGCATCGTGGGGTTTGTCAGACGTCTAGAGATGCCTTCCTCATCTCCAGTGCCTCCCCTGCATGAAGGAGAGGAGCAGACCACAGCTTTTGTACATCAGATCTAAGAAGCAGCTTTGCTTCTGTGTGCAGTGAGGTGCGGTAAAAACATTTTCAATCAGGGGTGAGAGGTAACATAAAGAAATATCTCTGTGACAGAATTATCATGGACAAGACGGAAAGAGAGCTTACCAAAAAGCCATGAAGCTCTAGCAGTATTCTTTTGAGCTTGCCATACACTCAAAGGAGATACTTGGTTATACGTCAGCATTGCCCTATTTATGCAAATTGCTCATCGGTTTGTGCAGCAGGACACCAGCATTTTGTTTGCTTTGCTCCCAGCCCCCAGCCTGCAGGCCAGCATTTTGCTCCTTTGCCCAGGGTGTGCGGCATGTCAGCAGGGGACAGCAGGGAGGTTCATGGAGGCAGGGCTTGAATTTCAGAGCTCCCCCTCCCACCGCATGCACACCAGCTTTAAAAGCAGGACTTGTTTCTAAGGCAAATGGGATGGGGCATCTCAGGAAGGTGGTTATAGATAATAATGCATGTTATAACGATTCCAGCTGTCTCCTGTGTGCTGGGTACCAATGTGAGTGTCCTCCAGTGCAGCCATCCTGGTCAGGCTCACAGGGCATGAGGCGTGCACATCGTCTAGTACCGTGTCTGTCCTTCATCAGGCTGCGAGCAGTGGAAGATGGTACAAAGAGACTGACCCCATCACTTGGCCTGTGCCACTGATAAACTGGGAATTGCCTCACTGCTTGATGAGAGCTGTCTTTGCCACAGCTACGTGTTTCGGTAAATCTGTTGGGAAAGCAGTTTCAGTGGGCTGCTCAAGGAAATGAACTTCCCACGTCCATGGACAATACAACATAGGGAAAAAATCCTCATTTATTTTCAAGATTCATTTGGGATATTAGGAAACGATACTGAGAAAGTTCATAGCCATGAGAAAGAACAGCTTCCTTCCTGCAAATATATCAAAGGGAGCAATAGCACTAGCCAAATGTTAGATATATATGGCACCTTAACAGAAAATAAAAGATTGTTTTTTCTGTAACATGCTTTCAGCTTTTTTCCCTAATCCTGCTCCTGGACACATGCAGGGAAGCTTTTAAACCAGGAAGACCCTTGAAGTCTGTCAAAACTGCTTGTAAAACCCCAGTTTGTGCTACAATTCTGTGACAAACTATGCCAGTTTCAACAATTTTTCACCGACTTAATCTCAGTAGTCTTCTTGGACTGGACCTTGCCTTCATAAATTCGACAGTAATGCTGCAGTTGAATCCAGGGCCCACAGGGTAAGCCGCAGCAATTAATGCTCACTAATTTATTCACATACATATTCACCACAAGGGTACAGAACCCTCCACAGAAAATATGCAAAAAATCTATAGTAATAAATGCAGATGCCCTACTTGAATTTACAATATCAATATTCATACTCTGAAAATTATGACCTTCTTTAGTCTATTAGCATATAGTTATTAATGGCCAGTAAAAACGGCTGCAGCTGTATACAAACAAACATTTCCCTTCATAGGAAACCAGCAGCAACAATCCCACAAAAAGTGCTGTTTCCTGAGAGAAAACTGAGCTTTGAAAAACCTGCAGGCAGCATATTTTGTGTGCAAGTACAGAACTTCTGATCCTGAAATACGTAATTATCTGGGGAAACCACATTATTATTATTATTATTATTATTATTATTATTATTATTATTATTATTATTATTTAGGTTTGCATGTCTGAAGTTTTTATTTTTAGATGAAAGCTTATTTTTTTTCATGGAAAACTTGGCCTGAAAGCCAATAGGGCTGTATCTACTTTGAAATCCCAGCTCCCAGGCTTTCTAGAGTGTCTGAGAGCTGTGGTCTCATGTGTCCACAACCAGGTAAGCACTCGTCCCCGACAAGGTGAGATGCTGCCCTAGATTTTCTGGCAGACTTATTATTTGTCATTGACAAGCTCACTGCCTGTTAAGCCTCCTGGCCAAATCTGACAGTGTCACTGCTCCGTAGATGCTGTGAAACCCAAATCCCTTGGAAATGTACATTTATGGGACTGAGGTGTGGACAGTCCTCATAAAATGGCCCACCGACACTGTGCTTCCAGACCACCACCCTCATCTGCCACCACCCCCGAGGGGGAAGAAAAAGCGATGGTGGTTGGAAAGAATAATTTTCTCTAGGAGGCAAAAAATTTCCTAAGGGCTGAGGTGCATCAATACCAGGACAAGTGATCAGGCTGATTTCTACCAAGTTTGTTTCCCTTCTCCTATTTGACACCAAATGAGAAAGTCAAAGGATTTGCAATTATATTTATTTGGTTACTACTGTAAAATGCAGAATACCGCAATGCCTCCTGGACCTGACACTTTGGCAGTTCAGCACCCCAGGAACACGTGGCCTGCTAGCAGGGAATGAACTCTTACTAATGCCCCAAATTAACTGGGATGAGCCCTGGTGACAGCTTCATCTGCTCAGTCTCCAGGCAATGGAGGAGCTGACTCCTCTTTCACAGCTCCCTCTGGATTTTTAACCCAGTGGGCAGTCGGGTTGGTCTGGCATGATTTACCCTTTGTCAGTCCCTGCTGGCTGTTCCCAACCTCCTTCTCTTTCCTGTGTTCAGAAACATGCTCCAAGAGGATTCACTCCATGATTCTCCTAGGGACTGACATGAGGCTGACCGGGTTGTGGTCTCCTGCATTGTCCTTCTGGCCTTTGCTGAAGATAGGTACCATGTTTGCCTTTCTCCAGTTGCCGGGGGTCTCCCCTGATCTCCACAACCTTTCAAACATGACATAAAGCAGTCTTGCAAGGACAACAGCCATCTCCATTGGCACCCTTGGGTGCAGCCTGGTGGGTCCCATGTGCGGGACATTGTCTCAAGCAAACCCTGACTTGATCTTCATCCACTGCTGGTTGTTCTCCTCCCCCTTCGCCCCTTCCTCTAAGCATAGAGGCTTGGAAGACCTTGTTGGTGAAAACTGAGGCAAAGAAGGCAATGAGTGCCTCAGCTTTACCTGTCTCTGCTGCCACTAAATTACCCTCCCAATTCAGCAGTGGGCCCCCATTTTCCTTATTCAGCCTTTTACTACTAATGTAGGGGCAGAGGCTCTTCTTGCTGCCCTTGACACCTCTTGCAAGTGTCAACTCTAGGTGAGCTTTGTTTTTCCTAGTACTGCCCTACATGCCCGGTCAGTGTTTCTAAATCCCTTCTTAGTAGCTCACCCTTGCTTGCATGTCCTGTTACTGCCTTTTCATGTTGGAGGCCAGTGGTCAGTTCCCAATTCATCAATTATCCTTAGCCGTTGCTCCGCTGCACACGGGGTGGGCCCAACAGCTGCCTTCTAATGGCAGAGAGGGACAGATGCATAACTTGCATAAATTAGCTTCTAAATTAAACTGTAGCCTCATAAAGTACCACTGCAGCACATAGCTAACTCTTACAGCCTGGTGAAACCTAGCCACAAAGCAAGCCAAGTGCTTTTTACAACAGAACATGAAAAGGGCACCAAAGAAGATGCAGCAAGATTTGTCCCCTTTTTTCGTTTCTCTGTGCTCGATGCTGCTCTTCTGCGCACCGGCTGAAGTCAGAGATGTCTGACAGGGAGCACTGTAAGGTGAGATGTAAAGATGCGCTCACAGCTAATTTACAGTAACAGGAAAAAAGCACATTACATCCCTTTCAAAATGCTGACTCTGCCTGCCCTGCATAGCCTCTTTGGCTATATAATTACAGATCAAATATCATGCTCATTCAGATCTTACTGGATGAATAGCCTACAGCCTCCCTCTGCAACTTCAGTCCTACACCTGAGCCTAAAACAAGCTGATCAGTCCTCCTCCTGTGACCTGAAGTATTGAAGGGTCCCAAAGGAGAATCAAAGAAAGGGCATAACAGCTAGGAGGCAAGAGGACATCCAGCATCCAGGGACAAAAATCCATTTGTTAAAACGCCCTATTAAAAAACCAGCCAACCAAACAAACAAACCACAAACCCAAACCCAAAACACCAAGCAAAAAGCAAGAAAACTACCCTTTCCCCTCAACCTGAGCAATGAACTTTCAGATCCTCCAGACTCTGCTCTGGCAAGTAGTTTCTCTAGCAGGGCACAGCACAGCCCTTGTTACAGCAACAAAAAATCTCCCAGATGATTTTATAATGTAGAGGAGTCTGAGCTTAGGACCTTTTTCTGTTGCCCTTTCTTCTGCAAGCAGATTACTTGTGGGAATAAAGCTCGCTGAATGATGAGGGAGGACTACCTGCAAAAGCAACTTTGTGTAAATGGTGTTCCTCTACTCGCTGGCTGGGGGAAAATGTCTGCGCCAAAGTTTTTTGGCCTCCAAATAAAATGATACAGGTTTGGAAAGGAGTTGTTGAACCTGGCATGCTCTAGCAAGTGAGGTTATCCCAGACACGCAGGGAGAGATGCAACTGGTGGGGTTGGACTAAGATGGCTTGCTGCGGGAAGCCATGGGGAAAATCACAATCTGCCCTGAAGCCAGTATGTCAGGTGAACCCTAAATTTTTAAACATCCAATAGAGTTCCTCTAAGAGGAAGTGAAGCCTTTGCATGTGGGATTCCCAAAAGCCTGAAAGTGGAGCTGCTCCAGACCTCTAGGAGGAGGCGTAGGGCTGAAGGACCTGTCTGGATCCTGTGGGAGGGGTGGCTGGGGAAGAGCTTGCTGTGAACTGAGGCACATTAAGAGACTTTCTCAGCACAAAACTAACCATGCATTTTGGCTCCAGCCCTCCATGTGGGCCCATCAGCAGGTTCATGCGGGAGCCAAGTATCCAAGGGTCCCCTCTGGACACAGTCCTGGTTTAGCAATCAGCCCGAGGGGAGGCAGGCATTGGAGAAGGCTTGCCAAGCCCCTGTAGCTTGGCTTGGCACAGAGGCAAGGGAAGGTGAAGCTGAGAGGCCCTCCCACCGGCACTGGTCTGACTGCCATGGTGGTTTTACCACGCGACACATTCAAAAAAAACCCTGTTAATCCTCATGCAAATCCTCTCCAAGATGCATCCCCATCCCCAGCTCATTCCAGGAAGTCAATCCAACTAAATAAAGCTCCAAAATCAAAACTTGCAAATGAAAGTGCTATCAGTTCTCTGATCTGGCTCGCCACGCAGCCCGACAGGTGCTGGCGGGGTGTCCCCTCGCAGAGCAGGGGGGAGCACCACAGCTTGGGGATGGAGCAGCGAGCGTGCTCCTGGCACATATCGCTGCTGAACACTTTGCCTTGCAAAACCACAGCCGGAGGGTCTAATTTGGCCAGCTGCTCCTCCGTTATAGGCGATAATGCAGGAGATGGAACAATCCCAGATTGCCTGTTGGAGCCCAGGGCAGGTTTGCCAAGCTGGCAGTGAGAGCCAAGCCTCCCCTCCTGCACACTGCCCTCTCCGCAAGCTGAGCAGGTCTGGGAGCCAGGGAATCACCACAGCTTTGGGGGCACTCTCCTGCCATGGTCTGCTCACCGGCAGCACCATTTTTGCCACAGAAAACTGCATGTTTGCTGGTCATCTTTCACAGCATGCTAGTCCTTTAGAAATATTTTTCTTTCCACATATGACTTGCAGAGTATCATTCTGGCTTGAGGGACAATGGACACTATGAACAGGACCCCAGCATCCCTTCGGTGTCTGGTTCTTACTTTCCCTCAAACAGTGTCACCCAATCCTTCTCAAAACATGGCTCAGGAGAGATTATATGAGGACAGACGTCATCACTGCTCACAATTGCGCACTCTGCTTTGTGCTTTTTCCCTTCCTTTTTTTTTCTGCCAAGTGATCCTAAGAGAGGCAGTTTCTGACTGGTGATGTGAAATGTTACCTTTATCACTTCTCCACAGCACCAGCAGTATTATAGGTTGTCAGTCTAAAAAAAGCATCATTGTTTGACTCTGCAGAGCAGGCGTTGCAACAGCAACGCAGGCTCGCCACATCAGGCTCCAGAGGTGGAAAGGGCCCCATTAGGTGTTGACACGAATGTGGCGCGGTTTGCACTAGACAACTCTTGCAAGGCTGAGCCCACTCAGACGTTAAATGTATAAATATAGATCCATGCAAAGGCAGTGCCATTCAGTCAAGACCCACGTGCACCCCTCCCTCCCCCCCAGGATATGAGCAGAAAAGTGGAGGGAGATTGCTCAGTGCTGAAACATCACCAGTGACGCAGATCTCTAAGTGGGTCAGATGGAAAAGTGATGTTAATGAGTTTACATGAGAAGTTTGAAAAAAACCCCACCCAACACCCAATGGTGAAGGTGAAGTGAAGACAAAGCCAGGGGGTTTTAGCATGCTGGGCTGGTGAGTGAGCAACAGGGTATGAGCCTTCCTCCTCTCCCTCCGATGTGGGTTTTTTATTTCTTCGCTACAGATATGAAACAGATGGGGAGAAAGGGAGGACAGGCCCAGTTGAGGATTATTTAAATGCAGCGATGACTAAAAAGTTTCCATAATGAAATTTGATTCTCATGGACAGTATGTGCGCACTGGCTCTTGACTATCTTAGGGCAATCAGCTGAGCGCACGGCACACTTGTTACCTGAACGCATGCTTTCCCTTCACTGAGATGCCATTGCAGAGAGGTGCACAATTCAAGGAGCATCACAGAAGGCAGTATCTGGATTTATGGCTGCTGTATTTCAGGGCTGCATGAGAGGTGCTAGCAGTTTCAAATGACTTCTCTGCAAAATGAAGCAAACTGAAGGCACTGATGTTAGTATCCCCATTTGTCATCTTAAAAAGACAGAGCTACTGTCCACCCGTCTTCTTTTCAGCAGTAGACCATGCTGAATATTGTCAAAAGCAATCATTTCTCCTGCTAAATCTTTCCTTTGGGCTACAATATTTTTGTCTTTGAAGAATACAGGAGAGGCTCAAATAAACCGCATAACAATAAAGAGTCACAGAATAGGAACCATGGAGATCATCTAGTCCACCCCCACCCTGCCCTGAAAGCAGGGCTATAGCCAATATGAGGTCAGCTCAGCCATGGTTACTGGAGTCTTTAAACCTTTAAAGGAGACTCTACCTCTTCTGGGCAACTTGTCTGACCAAGTCACCAAATACAAAAATGGGCCAACCTGTTTGGTGGACCAGAAGGGTGTTTTTTATTCTTTCTGGGTCGAGGCAGAGATGATGCCATAGCCAGTGATGTGTGGTGGGAAGTGTTGGGCTCATCAGATCTTGTGAGAGCTGTGTCACTTGGTTATCCCCAAGGTAGAGGGAAGCCTGATGCCTTCAGGGTCTGGTCAAAGTGCAGTGACCCTGCAGGCAGGCTCGCCCCCATTGCAACACTGTGCTCTGGCTGTTCCCCAGCTCCACACCCTGAGCAGCAGGGCTGAGTTCTGCAGAGATATAAGGGTGATGTTTGGGGTCAAAAAGTGCAAGAGAGGTCATGCACTGAGCTGCAAATAAAGCAGCCCTGGCTTTGGGGGAGCAAGAGGCGGGCCAGATGTACAGGTCCTGAGGTTACGGAGGGGGAATTCACAACTCTGCAGTGGGAGGAGTGAGCAGCATCATTTGCAACAGACAGTGCTGATGTTAATGGCGAAAGGACGAAGAGGAGGAGGGCTGGAGGCAACACTAACTCCAGCCTGACATCAACCCAGAGACCAAGCCCTGCTCCCAGGGAGGAAGCATTTCCCCTTGAGAAGAGAATTTCATCAGAGGAAGCTCGCACCAGAACCTGCACCACCATGCTGCCTGTCCTCCCCCAACTGCATGCAGCATGCAAAACGCTGCAAAGTCACAGCTATGTCTTTGGAGACTTTGGTGTGTTATTGCAGAGTCCCCCTAGGCTGTCCCAGGCAACTCCAAAGCCTTTGCTGCTGCACCTTCCCACCTGGACATCTCTCAGTGATTTAGCTTAGCCCTGGCTCATACATACCTATGTGTTTCCAGGGTTGATATAGATGTAACCTGTCTGTAACAGTGCTGCCTAGTGATTTTTGCCATGCGGAGCTTATACGCAAGCATTTCCTGGAGCTGAGTGTTGTGGTTTAACCCGGCAGGCAGCTAAAACGACCGCAGAGCCGTTCGCTCACTCCCCAGCCCCCAGTGGGATGGGGGAGAGAATAAAAAAAAAAAAAAAAAAAAGGTAAAACTGGTGGGTTGAGATAAAGACAGTTTAATAGGACAGAAAAGGAAAATAATAATAATAATAATAACAGCAACAACAGAATATACAAAACAAGTGAGGCACAGCACAATTGCTCACCACCTGCAGACCATCGATGACCATCTAGTTCTAAATTCCTGGCCAGCTTCCTCCAAGTGATATACTGAGCATGACATCATATGGTATGGAATATCCCTTTGACCAGTTTGGGTCAGCTGTCCTGGCCGTGGTCCCTCCCAGCTTCTTGTGCACGCCCAGTCTTCTCACTGGTGGGGCAGTATGAGAAGCCAAAAAGTCCTTGACTTAGTGTAAACATTGCCAAAACATCAGTGTGTTATCAACATTATTCTCATCCTAAATCCAAAACACAGCACTATACCAGTTACTATGAAGAAAACTAACACTGTCCCAGCTAAAACCAGGACACTGGGGAAGAGCTGCTCAGGGAGCCTGGAAGATGCCTGCACTTTTGTGTAAGCCCTGAAATGCCATCTGAAAAGCAAATGAAATTGCCGCCTTTCCAAAGGGGAGAGTGCTGACTCAGCCAGTATTTGCTTCCCTGTGCTCTACCCCTGCAGACTACCTAACAGCAGTTTGTTTCTGCTCTTTGTAAGTGCTCTGGTTCTCCTTCACCTCCCTTGTCTGTCTCCAGCTGCATGGGCATGTCCCTCCCCTTTTCGCAGCACTCACGCACAACCCCTGTGCGCACATCAGCGACAGCGTAGCCCGCACCTCAGCAACGGAGCTGGTCCACTTCGCTGGTTTCTCTGCACCCTGTTTGATGACACACAGGAGGGCCCCCGATGCCTGCTGCCAGTCTGTCATTGCAGGGGAGCTAAGGCGGATAAACACCCTTTATGCCAAACCTGGACCATTCGAATCTTGTAGACAGTCGAAGGTCACTGCCTGCCATAGACAAAAACACCACGTGGCACTCCAAGAAAGAACCATTTCCAGTGATTTCTCTGAGGGATAAAGTCATCAGCTGACTAGGAAAAAAAATAAATCACATTTAAATTTCAAGACATGTTTGGAAGCAGATACTTTAAGTACTGCTGGTGGCAGGTGCCCCAGTAAGAGTCTCATTACATCCACTATGTTATTCCCTGAAAAGATCCCAAAGCTCTTATTATCTCTGTAGTGATACGCAGAAGTGGTTGGATCTCTCGTAGAGCTTACAGGAGGATTCAGCTCTTTGTTTCAGATTAATTACTTTTCTGAAAAGAAAATTTGTATCAGAAGCCTGGAAAAAAAATAGAGGGTAAATACTTACTAAAAATGGTGTAAAATCATGTGACACTACTGTTCGCAGCAGAAGGCCTCTAGCTTTACACTGGCTGAAATCAGAGGAAAATTCTCTGTCTCACCTTGCAGGGAAAGATCTCCCTCCAACAGACACCTCAGCTGGATTAAAATTTTAAGAACATTTTCTGAGGAAGGAGAATAATAGCTTCATAAATGTATGTACCTTACATCTGAAATCTCGTTGGCTTTGAATTAGTCATGCATTCACAGGCCCTTTTGGTCTGACACTCTTTTGTGTAAGATTATTTATTTTATTTCTATTTCTAAGAAGCTTTGTGTAAGAAGGTGTTAAGATAGTTTAAACTAATATTTGATTGTGGAAAAGGGTAATATCACTGAATAAGGTTAAAAGCGAGTGCTTATAAAATTAAAAATTGTCCTGCTCTGCTTTGCCAGATTAGACCTGTGAAACTATAATAGGATTTCTCTCTCTCTCTCTCTCTCTGTCTCAGGCTTTAGCTTTTCCCTCCGAGGAGCAGAGACAGGCGACGGACAGTGTACTCAGCCTAATGTCCAAACACTGGAGAAGTTCATGTCAGACTTTGGATCAAAAATCCTTCACAACAGGTTACCACTTTGGCTGTAAAGAGCAAACAAGCAGGAGACCCAGTTAAGCCCACCGACAGGCTTGCAAATTAAAGCACTAAGGCCTGAGCGTTAAGGCAAAGAGCAGGCAGCTGTTTCGAGCACTGCAGCCTGCCCAAATGTGCCTAGTGAAGTGAATAACCATTTCCAAATGCTCTGGTTGAGCGCAAGCTATGATGTAAGTGAAAAATTAGATGTCTTATTCGGACTCTGGTTGAGCACAAGCTACCATGTAAGTGAAAACTTGGATGGGTTATTCAGAGATTGCATTTTTTGAGAGCCAAAGCCCCAGCTGGGAACAGAAGAGTGATTTGTTCCCCCCGAGCATGATTACCTCCTCTCCTCTCCTCTCCTCTCCTCTCCTCTCCTCTCCTCTCCTCTCCTCTCCTCTCCTCTCCTCTCCTCTCCTCTCCTCTCCTCTCCTCTCCTCTCCTCTCCTCTCCTCTCCTCTCCTCTCCTCTCCTCTCCTCTCCTCTCCTCTCCTCTCCTCTCCTCTCCTCCCCTCCCCTCCCCTCCTCCTCCCCTCCCCTCCCCTCCCCTCCCGTCCTCTCCTCTCCTCCTCTCCTCTGCGGTTCTCTCCTCTCCTCTCCTCTCTTCCTCTCCTCTCCTCTCCTCTCCTCTCCTCTCCTCTCCTCTCCTCTCCTCTCCTCTCCTCTCCTCTCCTCTCCTCTCCTCTCCTCTCCTCTCCTCTCCTCTCCTCTCCTCTCCTCTCCTCTCCTCCTCATGACTAGAAGTTGCCCAGCAAGGGCCGCTGCAGAAGAGGGATGCTCCTCCCGATTTCTCCTGCGCTTACTGTGGCAAGGAAACAGAGTCTGGCCCCTAGCTGAGCAGAGGCCAGTCCCCTGCACCATGCACAGCTGGCTGTGCACACCCAGCGCCCCATCCCTGGCCATGGCA
Organism: Grus americana; assembly: GCF_028858705.1. Taxonomy (NCBI): domain Eukaryota; kingdom Metazoa; phylum Chordata; class Aves; order Gruiformes; family Gruidae; genus Grus; species Grus americana. Next base: position 122,047,843 of record NC_072852.1, read on the forward strand.
GAGCTTGAAGCCTGTTTTGCACGACAGAGCCAGCACAGGAGGTTGGATGAGTGACATTACTATGTGGGAACACCTTGGGACTGCATTTTAGTCAGCTATGCCTCTTAAACCTATATCATAATGAAAAAATAAAGAGTTATTCTAAACCAAAATCAGCCTGACTTCAGTGCCGAGGTGTAGCGATGGCTCTGGGTGCAAGCAGAGCAACCCTATTGCCCACCCCTCCAGCAGCACCCGTCTGCACCCTAGAGCAGCATTTTGTCCTACAAAAGGAAACCACATTTGTCCTTTTGGGAACCTGAATGCCCCAAACCTCTGCCTATTGCAGACATCCCATAGAGCCACTACTAGAGGGTGAAGCCAAACATCAGCGAGACCCGATGTGGTGGAAAGGACACCCGCAGCCTGCCTTCACAGCTCACCTTATGCCATCTGAAGCTCCCCCTGGAAGGTGACTCCTCTTGCCATTACTCAGGGATGCTGTGAGGACTGCTTTCCACATGCAGTTGTGTGTGTGAGAAGAAGTTAAGTGAAACTGATCTTACCAGAAGATAGGGTGATCTCATCACCCTGAAGCACAATGGCAGAAAAAAGGGGGCATTTTCTGGCTTGCCACAAAAAGGTAAAAAGGACCCCCCGCTTCCTTTGCAGCAGGAGAGGTGTGGGGCAGCTCAGGGGGTCTGAGCTCTGCCCTTGCTGGCTAGAGCAGAGGAGCAAGAGGCAGCGGTGCCTTCACCCAGGGCAGGGCTGGTGATGGTGCCGCCGCTCTCGGGCAGCAAGTAGGATGGCGCAGCCGGAGCAGACCATCACCATCCCTTAACGTTTGAGTGGTGGGTTGCATTTTACAGCACGGGGTAGAAATAACTTAAGCTGTTCACAAAGGTGAGTGGCTGAGAATGATGACTGATGTTTTGCAGGCAGTGAAGGAAGGGAAGAGCAAAGCAACTTGCTGATGGCCACGCAGCCAGCCCATGGCAGATCTGGGTTAGTGCGCAGGTCCCTGTCGGTGTGCCCAGCCCTCAGCACGCGCCTCCTGGCCTCGTGGCCTTTCCAAGGAAAAACCTGACTGGGTGAGCGGGAGCTTGGCAGTGAAAGGAGCGGAGAAACTCAGTCCTGCAACCCCAGCCCTGAAGTACTGGAAAAAGACAGAGGCTGGTGAGATGTTTGTTGCTCTGCCAGGCCATCTGCACCCCACTGCTGGCAGAAGGACCCAGCTGTGATGGGCTCAGCCTGCTTCTACCCCAAAAAGTGGCCTCCCCATGCCTCTGGTGATCTGCTCTGTAAGAGGAAGTGAGCAGGGCAAGAGAAATAGGGGAAGTGACAAGATATTATCCTTGCTTTAGCACCGTATCAAACCAAAGCAAGCCCTTTTCAGAGAAATGAGCTCAGGTGCTTATTTTGTGAGACAACAGCATTTAGAGTTCAAACTGAATGGTGCAGAGTCTTCATAGCGTCTTTCTACAGTGTTATTAGCCTTACCAGTACTAGTCAGTGGAAATAATCTAAGATTTTTAGTACTGCCCTGACCAAGTTTTTTCCAAAGAGAATTGGTACAGCAAATGTGAGTCCTCATTTCAAAAAAGCCTGCAGCAGTCAGTGAGAAGGCAGGCAGGCTGTCTGCCTTCCTGAAGCACTTTTCTCTCTAAAATACCTTCCAGTGCCTTGCAATGTTACAGTCTCCCCAGGGACTGCTCCCCGATAGGTATGGCAGGACAAGAGCAGCATGACATGGAGACCAGAGTGAGGCCTGCACGTCCACAGCCGACCGCCCCACTTTCAGTGGATAGAGCAGGCAGCGCAGCCGGTGCTGAGGGTTCAGAGACAGTGTCAGGGAGTAGTGCAGGAAAACAATTTTGCAGTGCAAGTCCTGAGCAGTGAATGCAGCTTGTTTATATAGCAGATTTTATCATTATGCAATGCCTTTGAAGTTGTGGTAGTGTAATGGGACAGGTGATGCAATCTGTTGTACTAGCAAAGTCCAGGACGAATGACCAGCGTTAAAGTCTCCAGGTAATGCTCTGGTTTCTGTTACTTCCCCAGCTATCTGATTATTGGGATTTGGTAGAAAGACCTGGAAGGCACTAAAGCGACTGCTGCTCCTGGCTCCTTAGCCTGCTCTAAAGTAGCAGACCCCCACACCAGGCAGAGCAAGGGGTTGGATATTTTGCTGGGTGCCAACAGGCAGGCAGGGCTACCCGATGCACTCTGGGCACTGCTAGGCCTTGCCTCAGCTCAGCTTTCAGTACATGCCATCCATGATAACCAACACATCCTGAAGCCCTGGGAGGGTTAAAAGAAAGTCTGACCCCCAAAATCCTTCCCTTGGAAAGGAGTGACCTACAGCGAATAATGCCGATGGAGAGATGTACAGGCAATGTCAAGTGAAATTTGATATAAAAATTATGATGGCTGAGAAGGGCCCAGAACAGGCAAGTGCTGAAAATATTAAAACAAACAAGAACATTTCAGGCACACAGGAAGCACTGAAGCTTGCCAGGAGGTTGCTGAACTACAGGTCTCTAAATGAGCTGACAGGGCAAATCAAAAGGCTAAGGACACTGCATAAAAAAGGATCTCTTTGGGTTGTTGCAGAGGATGTTTGGAGAGGCGTTTGGATGCCAGATAAATGATTTTCAGGTTAAAAAGGCTGAGACTTTATCAGGAATTGAGGTACCAAAAGAAGGGAACTGGCCCAAACCAATATATAGAATAAAAAGTTGCAAGGACCCAAACTTTTAAAAGTGTCCCTCAGGAAATGGAAACTGCGTTACAGCTATAAATTGGATCTATAAAAAAATGATACACAGTTAAGTTTTTGCGAAGGGATAAAGAAGTGTAATAGCTAAACTGATAGCCAAATATGCAATCTCTCTTTAAAGTGTGTTATTTTGTCAGAGAACCAAAAAGGAAAAAAAAAATCTTGCACTCATCTGTAGAAAGGATGCCAGTGTGACTACACAGCCTAGTGAATCTTACTGCAGGCTCAAGAAAACTGGATGAAAGGGTAATTAAAATATAGTTATTAACAGCATATACTGGTTCAACATAAATGGACAGGTAGAGCTTCATTATATCTGAATTCTTTCACCAGATGAACCATGAGTAGCTAAAGAAAAGTACGTGACAATGCCAAGCTGAATTTTAGAAGGCCTTTGACTGAGATCCCAAGAAGAAGACTTTGATACACCAAGATATTGGCGAAGTGAAATGTGCGGCAATAACACGGACCTGAACCAGAGTCATGTGATGGGATGTGTGGCAAAGGCATGAAGTTTAATGGGATCATCAGTACAGAGAGGCACTGACATCCGAGGAGGAGGCAGAGGAAATCCATGGATTCAGCTGGTCAGTAAACTGCATCCCAAACTACGAGGAAAGCAGACACTTGACGTTACCTGCCTGGCAGCCAGGCTTTCAGATGAGTCTGTGCAAGCAAACAGGGGCCACCAGGCTGGAGAACAGCTGAGACTGCACATTTCACAGACGGTGCAGGGGGAGGGAAATTAATCCAGGCAATAACTGATCTGTTAGCTTAACCTCAGGAGCATGACAGGCATTTGACTAATTTTGAATAATGAAAGATGTAGCGTTTAATAGAAAATGGTATAAAATGCAACATGGAAGTTACCAAAAATAGATCTGACCTGACTAACTCAATGTATTTTTTGATAAAAATAGCTGGGGTTCCAGACAAGAAAATGCCGTGGATCTCATCTGTCTGGCCTCCTCTCCAGTGATTAGTGGAGGAGTGGGTTAGTAAGAATTAAGATGGTAAGGAGTAGGCCAAGGATGAGATTCCTACAGATTGCGCTGAAAGCCATCTCCGTTAGCAAGTGAAGCTTTCACACTCAAAACGAAGGCCCAGACACCTTGGTGTGGATGCTTATCTTGGGGGGAATGAGATGTGCTGCTTTGCACCTGGCTGTGTGGCCACCCATCTCTCGCAGACTCATAGCCTGTCATGTCCCCTCCTGCGGCATCGGGGACCTCCGCTGCCACCTGGTCCAACCTCCCGCAACCTTCGTCCTGCAAGAGGTACCACTTCACAGACGGCACATTATCGCTGGGAAAGAAAATATCCCATGGCTAATTAAAATTTCCCAGCGATGACTAAATCCACAACAACCCCTCTTAACTTGTTCCAATGGTTATTAATTAATCTCGCCGTTACCATGGCAGAGCTTCGGTTGCTGCCTTTTCACCAGATGCCCACAAAACACAGCCTTTGCTCCGCCACCGAGGGGAAAGGTGAGCTTCTACCCACCCGGCGAGCCCACGCCGTGCCACTGGTGTTGGGGCTCCTGCCCGCTGCTGTGGGAAGAAGCGCCTGCCGGGGGGTTGGCAGCTGGCTGGGCTTGGCAGGAGGACACTGGGCTGAAGTGAGCGCTGCCAGCACCCAGGCTGAGAAATTGAGTTGGCACCAAACGGGTCAGCATCTCTCCATGCCTGGCCAGGCGCTTCCTCTGATGTCCTCTCCTCTCCCATTCCTCTCCGGCAGGTTTCCCTGCGCACGCGAGCGGCAGCCACCACGCCACTCTGCCTTGGGATTGATTATTTCTCTCTCTCTGGCCTCATCCATTAATGACGCACATCAATTCTAACGCTGCTGCTTTTTACTTCTCTCCCTCTCTCTCCCTCTCTTTTTTTTTTCCTATTCCCCCTATTTTTATGACGCATGAAGTCAGAGTTGTCATTATTCTATATTTGCATGGATTAAGCTGCCTTCATCATCTATTAGCTTCCAAATGATAAGAGCCCACATGCAGGCTCCCTTGTTATGCATGCTGCCTCTGCTTGCCGTTCCTGATTACTTCTGGCCCATATTCTAGCTCTAGGAGCCAAATGGCTGTCTCATGCAGAAATGCCTCACAAACGATTTTTTTAAGGTGTTCTTTTCAGAAAAGGAGATGTGTTTTCTTCCACGTTTGTCTGTCTTGGCTGCCTTCTGCATTACCAAACTGTTCAGGCTTCCTCTCAATTTTTCACGTTTTCCTTTTTGGCCCAGTAAAATAGTGATACGTGAGGTGAAACAACCTGATCTATCTGTTGATCTCATCCTTTTATTTGCATACCTAACATCTTTGGGGGATGGTGGTTCTGAAGTCTTTTACAGTAATTAATGTCCTATCTTCCCACTTTAAAATACTTCCTGTTATTTACTCAGCTTGTTGGTTTAAAATAAGATTAAAAAAAAATAAAAAAATAGACTATCCTGGAAGAGGACTTAGAGAGATGGAGAAACACAGGAAAATAGACAGAGATGATTGATAGAAGAGGTCTTTCTCCCCTTCCCTTAGCTCCTGGGATCCGATGGATTTGTCTGCGTTGAGAAGCTGCTGTGTATGAACGCAGTTGTCTACCCGGTAACCAGCAAACCTGGCAATATCCTTGAAGTCTGTAACAGCTGAGGTTTGACTGACCAGATAAAAAGCTCTCTGATAATCGAGGTGAAAGGATGACCTACCAGAAATACCCTCTTGCGGTGGGGGACACAGCCCATTAGCAGGTTGGTGCCGATCTGTGCCTGGGGAAGGCAGGACAGGCTGGATCCCACCAGGGATGCCCGCAGGGTAGGAGTTTCCCTGCCTCCTCACCAGGCGTGAGGTGGAGCTACATGACTGGGGGTGGTGTTGCCTGGAGGGCTGGAGGTCCAGCAGGGAGTCTGCCAGAGCTCAGTATCAAGCAAGGGTTGCTAGTGGTTTTCTAATCAAATCCGGGTTTGCTATTGCTTCCATTTATTGGTATTTTATGCATGCCACTAAATGATGGCTTTGAAGCAGATAATAAAACAGCTTCCTCTTTCCTTTGATGCACATACAAGTCAGTAAACACAATTCCACTGAATTTCATCAGCCAATGTCATATGGACCTGGAGAAAAAATGTGAGTGCCAGGCAGCAAAAGGCCAAGGCCAGCCAGCAAAGGGGGTGAAAATATCTCCTTTGTACTCCGAGGCTGGCATCTGTGCACAACTGTGCCTTTCTCTTCTGCCCTGCTGTGCCCTGGGCTGTCTCACTCCCTTGGGGAAAAACTCACTCCCAGGGGTAGTCATCCTGATCAAAAGCATCTTCCAAGTAGGGCAGAGACTGCTTATTTATCAAGCTGGGGGTGGGAAGGAGGAGAAAAGCATGTTCGCATGTAGGGTGAGCTAACGATGCATTGTTTTGCTAGACCTGGAGCGTAGGGGAGGGGTGGCTGGAGAGAAGTTTGGGCACAGTGCTGCGCTAGCATGAGGACGGTGTTCTGCCTGGAAGCTGCCATGTATTTTGTTTTCAGAATGAATGGATTACTCACTGAAAAAAAAGGGCATTTTAGGTCAAATGAAACCCTTTTCAAATTTAAACCAAAGAAATGCAGAGTTCGTATGCTAAAACAATCCAGAGGGGAAAAAAAAAATCAGAACTAAAAAACCTCAAAGCATTGTTGGGTACTTTCAGAATTAAACATCTGCCTTCTCATTTTCCAGTCACGTTTTGTTGATCAAATGTGATTAAACCATGACTTAAAGGTTACTAAGACATAAATAAAAAACATAAAGCAGCTTCTCCAACTGAAGTCTCTTTCTTTGCCCAAGAAAATGGAAGAAGGCAGCTCAATCCCTGTCCCACACGTATACCTGGTGACTTCATGTGAGAGCCAAAGAGGTTATCTCTGCTTTTTGGGGTGTCAGGCAGGCACAGATAGGCTCACCCTGCCAGCATCCTGAGCTTCCTCCATCTGTTCGGGGCTTAGGCACTGTGTTAAAGTTACCACGGCTTTCTGACCGGGGCCGACTTGAGCCTGCGCTGTCAGTATGGACATCCCTGCTGAGGCAGGAAGAATGTGCTTTTCCCCCCAGTTCCCACAGCTCTGCCTCTGTCATTCATAAAAATATCTGTACCCCACAGGAATAAGATCCCCTAGGAAAGGACAGATGGACTCAGGCACTCTGGGATAACGAGGTCTCTGTGTCAGGGACAGCAAGATGGAAATGACTTTGGAGGATTTCAGGATCCCTACGCTGCTGACATTGCAAGACTGAGGGACCAAAACGGCACCAGGCTTGATGGATGGTGAGGCATTAAGGTTGGAGGGAAAGTATCCAAGGTTTCAGCTGCAGAAAGCACCAGGGTGTGCAGGATATTTTTCACTGTGCTGTCCTCGTTACTAAGCATTGTACTCCCTGAAAAACATTTGTCCTTTGAAGCAGCTCCTTGTGTGAGGAGTCCCCTGCAGCCCCGCTCCACCCTGTCCCAGGTCCCCGTGCAGCCCTGTCCCTGCATGCAGGAGGCTGGGGGAAAATCAGTGGCCGTCACTTCTAATGCCACCTGAGGAGCGGCTAATGGAAATTTGTTTTGCATGGAGCAAGCGCTACAGGACCTGATCTCCGTGTCTGGCATGCTGCAGCAATTACATATATTATCATCTTTAAGTGTTACAAATGGCTCAGAGTGTCATTAACAGTTTTGCCCATGCAATTCATGACATGAAGTAGCCAAGTCCCTACATTTCCGAGAGAAGACCACCATGCAGGATGGAGAGAACTGCTCAGGCACCAGAGAACCACTGCGTAGCTCCCCCGATCCCCCTGGGAGCCAAACTCACAACACATAGAAATACTGGAAGCCCAGCCTCCAAAATAGCCGTGGGTAGCACCAAGCGTCCTCCCAGCTCCCATGTTTTCCTTGCAAGGTCGTGCAGTTCAGGCTGGTGCATGGCTGCAGCAGATGAGCCCCTGCCTACAAAGGGAAAGGGACCAAGCAGCATGTGAGCCCCATGGTTTGTGGCTCTGCTGCCTGCTCTGGACGAAGCATTTGGAAACAGCTTACAGACATGTTGCAAAGAGGCTGGACCCCGGACCACTAAGAAGGTGGCAAAGCAATGGAGGAAGGAAAAAGGTAATACCAGTATGGGCAGCAGACTGGGAAGGTGCTGCTCTACCAGAAGGGCAAAGCAGTGACCTGCTTCCAGGCATGGACTGCCATACCATGGCATGCAGCAATCCTTTCCACAGATGATCATGCAGGGACAGGAAGCAGGCAGGCAGGCTTTTCTCCTGGGCTGGTGTGGTTTGGGGGCACGCAGCAGGTAGGGTACAGTAGAGGCCCAGGGTTGGGACCTGCCCTGGCTGGGACCAGTACAAGGGACAGTAGAAGACCTCACGCAGCCTGTGGGTCTCACCCAGGGCATAGGTCCCCACCGCTCTCCTGCTCCTTGCAGCAGTCGTCCGGTTATGGCTAAGCTGCGCCTGGCAGCATCGCCCTTGCGAGTGGTGCTGGCTCCCACCCTGCGTTGCTCCATTGCCAGTGAAGGGTCTTTGTGCAGGTGCTTACCTCTGCATCTGCACCATGGTGCTTCCTCCACAGAAAAGCCATTTCCGTGTCCTCTCCTTGCTGCTGGCTCTGCAGCCCTCCTTGACAAGGTGTCTTCCCACTTCTCCTTCCTAACATGCAGTGACCAGCTAGCTGGACAGGCTAAAACCAGCAGGACCTCATGACAGATAAAACGTACACTCGACTTCAGCTTAAAAACTCTTTTAGAAGCTCTAGAAAAACAGCCAAAATGCATTTGGCATTTTTCTGGGAAATCCTCATTTCTGGAGAGGAGCAAATGCCTGGAAAGCATTTGCTGAATGCAAATGTTGATTTGCGTTCTGGGGGCTGACAATTTCCTGAAAGTTAAAAAAACAGACAGCAAATAAATCCAGAACATACTAGCCAAACTCACATCAGTTTCTTGTATATTGAGTTCAGTGGGACTGAGACTTTTACCTCTTATTATAAAACTGCCTTCTGATGTCAGGCCTAGAAATGGGTGCCCTATGCAGGCAGGAAGGTAAAATGGTGGCAGCCTGTGACGCTGCCTCAGCTGCTGCCAGCTGAGCGTGGTCCAGGTCATGATGCCTGGTGAGAAGGAGGGAGGGAGGAGAGGGGCTGCGAGGACCTCCTCGCCATCTCCACAACATCCAGCGCCGTGTTTTAATGCTGGGGATTAACGTGGGGCTGCCACAAGCGGGAGAGCTTTTGCATATTGGGTAACTGCCTGGGTGAAGCGGTGCATCAACGCTGCACTTCTGCTAAAGACGGTGGGCAATTAGATCATGGCTTATCAGAAGTAAAAGTCAGTTTCCAGATAAGCAGACTGTAACATGTGGATTAAAGTTGTCAGTTAATTAAAGAGGCCAGGGTTTAAGCCGCAGATAGGGCTGCGTTTAGTGAAGTAATACTAAAAGAGATAGCACCGTTTTGATGAGCTGGGAGGAGGATAGCATAGTGCAGGGTGTAGAGATGCCGGGTTAATTACCAAAACTAATTACAAACGCAATGTCTGAGGGCTCCAGGCCAGGCTCCAAGCCTGTGCGCTGTGGAGCAGACACTGAGGGGCAGACCTCAGATTTGGGGGCAGATCTTCTTCCCGTTCAGGCGCTGATCAGGCTTGCTGCAAGCACGGATGGAGCAACTAACATGGACCTGAGAGCTTGGCACGGCACCTTCTCTAACCCTAGAAAAAGCGATGGCCTGGTGGATTGACAGGGCTTCCAAGCAGAGATAACACGTTTTATTTGCAACCTAATTGTCCTTTGTCTCTTTTTAATGAGCAGGAAATTTCTGCCCGGACAGGCAGCTCTGGGGCAGAGCTGGCAGCACGCCTGGCTGGCGGGAGCAGCAGACCTCCGGGGTGCGCAGCCACGTGCACCATCTCCATAGAGAACAAGAAAAACGGGCAGCAATATTTTATCTGCCTGGGGCAGAAAGAAACCCATGGGAGCCCTGCTTTGCAGTGGATGGCAGCCTCACTTCACACATCAGAGCCATTCAGCATTTCATTATAGTTTTGCATTCTTTAAATGGGAGGTCTGTGAGAAGCGCACCAAAAAAGGCAGACGCCACTTTGAAGAGCTCACATTTGAAGCCAGGATGTCCTGACTCATCCACACACATTGTACCTAGGTGCGCTTTAAATCTCATGGCATTTCTTGCACAAAAGCAGCATCTTCCTCAGTTGTGCCCTATGCTTCCATGGGCAGTCAGTAAAATTCACTTTAAAGTGAATAAATAAAAACGGATTCCTAATTCTCACTGCTCCTAAATGGCAGCAGACAATCCAAAATGAGGTTAAGTTTGTTTCTAGTTTTCTCTTACGGCAGATTTCTCACAGCAGGGCAACAGCTCAGGCAAACGATGGTGCACAGCAGTACCCTCCAGGATGAGTCACGCCAGCTCTGGCTCTGAAGGAGGTGTAACTCTGCGCTGGGAGTAAAAGAAGAGGTTGTAAACTTCAGAGCGTGAGAGTGGAGGATTTAAATAAGGGTCAAGTCAGATAAAATCCACCTTTCTTTTCAATGAGATCATGAAAGCCTCAAGCACCCTGCCAAGTCTCCCTTGGCTTGCTCCCCTTATTCTTCTCCAGAAGTGAGAGCTCTTCCAAGCCGCCCTACAGCCCATGGAGCAATACGTTACTTCTGAGATGGGCTGATAGGGAAAAGCCAAGGTGGAATAACTAATGTCAAAAATTGTGTATTTTAAGCTAAGTATCAAAGAATAAGTTAAGTTGGAAGGGACATCTGGGGGTCATCTGGTCCCACCTCCCACCTCAGAGCAGGGCCAGCTTCTCAGTTAGATCAGGTTGCTCAGGACCTTGCGCTCTTCATTTGTGACTGTCTCCAGAGATGGAGATGTCCTGGCCTTTTTGGACAGCCTCTCCCTGTGCTGAACCACTCTCACGTAAAGCTAACTGGAGTTTTCTCTCATGCATCTTGTGCACATCCCCCCACACTCCTGTGGACATTCAGAAGGGGCCTCGCTCCATCTTCTGCACGAGTTCACACCAGGGGGGCTCGCTGTCACCAGGATCCTGAAATCCTCTCCTGCAAAGCTGTTTTTCTCCCCATCGGTCCAAGCCCGCCCTGCTGTGTGGGACTCATCCATCCTGCTTGCGGGATTTTGTACTTGGCTTCAGGGAGCCTCATGATGGCCCTGGCAGGCACTGTCCCTGTCTGCAGCCTGCCCAGGGGGCTCTGAGGAGCAGCCCTGCCCTCTGATGTCTCACCACCCCCCGGTTGCATATTGTCCCCACAACTATTGAGCTGCCTCCTGCCCTACTGCCCAGGTGGGCGATGAAGACAAGGACCAGTACCAGGTCCATATGGACCCCAGCCTCTAGCTTATTCCCAGGAAGACACGACACCTGGAGGACATCAAGGTCCTCCTAGTGCTGGGTGTGTGCCAGTGCAGCCCTTCCTTGCACTTGTGTGGGGATCTGCAGATCATCTCTCCTCCTGGGTAGCTTTCTATCCAGGGCTGCACAGCGCGCACCAAGCCGTTCGCAGGATCCATCTCGCATTTCTCATGCGCTTGCACTGCAAAGATCTCAGTGCCCGTTACGAGCGTTGCACCGAAACTGATTTGAGGGTGAAAGCTTCAAGAGATTTCCCACCTAGGGCTTCAGGCTGAAACACTCTCAACGACAGAAAATTAATTCTGTGCCTCGGGAGAGATTTTAAATATATTGCCAAGACTGAAGACTAAACCGAGAAACTCCAGTCTTATACCAATGTATGACAGATACGTGGTACTTAGCTTGATCTATCTGGAAAAAAAAAAAAAAAAGCTTATTGATGGCATAGGAAATGGATACTAAACTTTTCCAGCTCCACATCCCTGTCATTTAATGTTCTTTTTCTGTTTCCTTTACTGTACATTTCAATGTATCTCTATTGCAAATTGAGACCGGTAACTGCCTGTGAGGGGATTCAAAGGCTAACCAGGGGAACAGAGCAGTAGCGGTGAATTGTACTACTGTGGAGAGATTATAGATTTATGAAGCCCTTTTGAAATATTAATCAATCAGGACAATCTCTCTTCCTCACTCAGGCAGACATTATAATTTTCATTTTTAAAAAAAGAGGAAGGTAGGAAATATAAAACTTCTCAAAATATTATTCACTAAGACAAAGGAAGACCTGGCAAAGCCGGCAAGGGAGTTTGGCCCTCAGCTCCCAGGCACTGCCCAGACAGGTTGGGATCGCCCTCCTCCTCCTCGCAGAGCAGAAAAGGGCAGTGTAAGTGGCCATGAACACAGAGGAAAGGTCTGAGAAAATTCTCCCGTGGTGGTTAGCGGAGATTTTTCTCCTTTATTATTTGCTGCATGTGCTCATTCTTTAAATGGACTGTGTTCATTAATATTGTGCAATGGCAGATTTAGAAAAACTGTAAGGTGAAGCGGGAGAAGGAACAGCTGGTATTTACAGAGATTTCAACCTGCCAGGGAGACCATTAAACAACCTAAAGAAGAAACAGTCCACGTATAGAAAGGTAAAAGATTACCATGAATGACTATGGGAGCAGTAGGAAGCAAATAATTATTTTTTAAGTCTGGTTACTAAAATAAAGAAGAGGGAAAGGGAAAAAAATGAGGTCAAACTGGATTTGCTTTTCCAGTCACATATGAAAAATGAAAAATTTCATTTGGAGTTGTTGCAAAATGCTTTACGGCATCCAAAATAGGACATTTCATTTGTTGAATGATGTCACCCTTTTTAACCCTTTAAATGGTGTCCTATGTATTTTTAAGCAAAAATAAATGCATAGAAAATCCTTCGAACTGTATTTTCCAGAATGTTTATTATATTCTCCTCAAAAAACAATTTTCAGCTCTACTCCACAAAGGCTTGGGGACAAGGGTGAAGACATCATTTTGTGGACATTTGACACAACCAGTTTTTAACACCCTGTGTGAAGTGGCCAAAACCCAAGCTGCTGAAGGAAGAGGCAGTGTAGTAGGTTGTGCCTCGGAGCCATGAAGTCACGGGGCTCGTTTCCAGGCATGCACTGTGCTTTAGCAGATCCCTGGAGCATGCACTGAGAAACTTTATGTGAACTTAGTAATATTGAAGTGATTTAGTCAGAGACAGAGTAAGGAGAGGAAATGCCTCTGTCATTGTCCACTTTCAGTACAGATGAGCATGCCAGAGACTCCTTCCAGTCCAAGTTTTATCTTGACAGATGTCTAAAATACGCAAGAGCTAAACTTAGTTTCCCCCATGCGGTACGGTAATTTATGGGAGTTCAGGTTTATTGGATTAGTATGCAGCAACAAATAATGCAGCAAAACAGCAAATACCTTGGGGCTGGGGGCCTCAGGGACAGAGGCAGTTAAAATATGTAAGGCACGAGAAAATAAACTACTTTTATTCTTGTTTTCTGTTGCAAAGGGAAAAAAATAGCAGGTAGAAATTGTGGATATCGTTGATATGCTGACCAGATTAACAAAGGGGAACCAGCCATGTCGCTGGCGCTTCAGCAATCGATCTGTCCCGGGGAAAGGTAGGTGGAAGGATGGGGAAAGAGGGAGAGTGGGATTTGTGTGTGCTTGTCTTGAGGCCCATCTCCTGTACCAGTGCCTCTGGAGATGCTGGTACAGGAGAGTACCCTGTCTGTGACTTGGTGAGGAGTCTGGAAGGGATGTCTTTAATTTTGTTATAACCCTTTCCCTCCTCCCCCAGAGGCTACAGGCTCTGTGTACTACTCTCTATACTGCTTCCTCAGAGTTGCATTTTTGTTATTATGGTTGAATAAACGTTTCAGTCACTAAAACCCAGTCAGTAACAGATGGGAGGGAAAAAAAAAACCCCATAAACAAGGAGAGAAACTATAGGGGAATGTTGTCAAAAAATAAGAGAAAGCACAAAGGTGTCCCCAATCTGCCACAGCGCGGGAGAGACCTCCGGGCACCCAACCCACCTCCAGCATCCTCACCATCCCTGTGCACCTCTCTCTGCCCAGTGGCCAGCTGTGGCCCCCGTGATCTTCCTCTAGCGAGAGGCTGAGCCTAAAGCCCGGCTCTCCGGGGTGACGTGATTGTTCACAAGGGCTCAAGGAGGAGCGTGCAAGGCATGTGAGAGGATTATGTCACCAGCCTCTGAAGAACAAGGGCACTGGCAATTGTATTACTGCTGTTCTGCGGTAGGAAGTACCCAGTATTCACATTTCCATCTCAGCCATGGCTACTATCCAACATAACGTAATGGTCTCCTTTGTTTTAGTTTCCAGATCATAATGGACCTTAGTATAATAACTGAAGACAAATGAAAACACATTAGCAAAAATGGATGCAGAATGAAAATCTTGAAAAACAGCTTTATCAGGACAAATTGAATCCAGGAGTCCCTTGATGTCTTTGATACCACCCTGCAGCGTGTTGGAGAAGTGATTTAGCAGTGCCTGCAGGCATATTAGTTTCAAATGCTTCTGCGCATTGGTAGCTGCTCATTTGTGAAATGGGCATGTTAACCTAAACACATCCAAAATGCCAGGATTCACTGCTCTTTCCCTCCAAGTAGTGGAAAAATGACTGGATGCCTGGAGCGAGGCATGACTATTCTAGTTTCACTAGAACTCCCTTCTCTTTTCCCATCTATTTGGCCTGATGAACTTGGATTAGGTTGCCTAACATTTCATGTTTTCCTGGTGTGCTTCGGCCAGACCATCGGACTCAGCTGGCACTGGCCACAGGATGGAAACCAAGGGCACGCAGGGAACCTGCCGCAAGAAGCCAGGCTCTGTAGTCATAGCGACAAGAGAAGGACCTGTGAAGGAAAATAAATGTTTAGGTCAGAAACTACAGTTTTACACCAAAGCATGCTCTGGTGAGGTGACGGCTGCCAGGTGGCACACACGGCCAGCCAGCTCCAGGTGCTTGCACCCTGCCAATTTGGAGAGGGACCGTACCCCCTATCAGGGGCTTGATTTCCCTTTGCATGTGCCCCTCCATGCAGCCCCAGCCCCAGCCGCACCAAGGGCTGAGGTTCACCTGGGACTTTCCTCCTCCGGCTCTCCCAAGCATGCAGGCAGAGCCTGGATCACCCCGTGCCCCATCCAGGGTCCTTGCCTGCTTCTGGCCATGCTGTTTTGTAAACACTAACTTCAGCAGCTATTTTTCCACTGCTTTTCAAACCAGTGTAGCCTTGGCAGGAAAGAAGACACTGGTGGTCAATCTATGCAGAAATATCCCGGCACTCCACGCTTGCTGGTATGGTTAAAACAGCGGCTCCCGCTCCTTCGGAGTTACACCAGTGTAAAAGCGCTTCCAGCAAACACTGCTCATTTCTGCTTGGGAAAGAATAACCTACCAGCAAGTAACAACTTTCTTTATGCCTGTGGTATTTGGGTTTTCACTGAGATGGTGACCCCTGCAGAAAGCCCACCTGAACCTGTGGGTAGTGCAGGGCAGCTCCTAACACCAGCAGCAGATGAAAGCAGAGGCTGCATCGACCATTCCCTCTGAAACCATTTTAGCTCACAGGCTTGAAAGGCTAATGATAACTCTGGCGAGCTGCACAGTGAGCTTGTTAGGGAAAATCTGCTGGTGATTCACACACCTTTGCTCACCCCCTGGGACCTCCTGAAGTCACTTGTCCTTCTGAGGTGACAGTGGCGCTGCATGCCCCCTCGCACCGAGCTGGGGGGTGAGAGGGCTGCAGGCAGCCTCTGAGCATCGTCGTGGATGAGCAAAGCGATGAAGCCTTTGATAAAACTTGGGCTGTGGGTAGATGCAGACAAGCAGCAGGTTTGAGAAGGGTGAGGAGCAGCTCCATGGGAAAGGGGAGGGTGGTCCCGCTGCAGAGGACAGGTAGTTGTCAGGGCAGTGAAGTACCAGCTCGTGCAAACCTGTGCCACTGTCTCCCTCCCATACCTCCACCATGCAAAACTTCTGGGGGAAAATCCCACCATGCAGGAAGGGCTCACCTCTGCTGTTTGTCACTACAAACTGTGAAAACACGCTTGTCCCACATGGGATGGTGCGTAAAAGTGATGGTGCCTGCAGAACTGCCAGCTCTCTGTCGAGGAGGCTGCTCGCTTGCCTGCCTGGCTCGGGGCAGCCACATCACCTCCCCGCTAGCCCACGGGTGACACGGAGGAGGATGCGCTCCCAGGCCAGCAGGCTTTTCTCTACAGAGTTAACCAAGATTTATAAAGTTCCCGATAGACAAATTGCTTTAGGAAGCCGGGCGTGGTAATTGGTTGTCGGTGACTAATCGCAGCCTGATTACAGAGTAGCGGTTGCACAGGTATGAATCAGAACCCGCAATTGTCAGCCCGCCGCCTGAAACCTCCCCCAGAACAGGGGCTTTTTCTTTTCCGGTTTGATAAAATCGAGCCATTGTGTACCGGTGACAGTTCGCTCCTTAAACTCATCGAAAAAAATATAATTATGGTATATTCAGGGCAAGGAGAAAAGGATCAATATACAGAAAAAGAAATAATTACATACAAATGCACAACCCCTGTGAAGAGAGACGTTTCGGAAATTTCAGGAAGGAGGGGAAGAACAGGCCATTTCACTTTTGTAAATCTGTCTGATACCGGCATCTACAAATGCATTTCTATCATGGAGCAAAACTGTCTCCAGATGAAGCCCCTTTAAAGAGGATGCCTTTCCCCCTGATCTGGGGATCCACAAAGGAACATGAAGCCACCATGGGCTTCAGAGCGTCTTCCTCTCCTCCGCGGGGCAGTTTCACTGCCCCTTCCTTATTTTTGGCACTGTGCCGAAAGGGCTGAGGGTGCCAACCCAACATTTCCTTGAAAGCATTTATCCAGTTTCCAAAGCTGAGCTTACAAAGCATGGGCTCTCGCTTCTCGCTGGGGGTCCCGGGCAGGTGCAGAGCAGCCCCCAGCAGTGACCCCTCAGAGCGGCTCAGCAGTCGCCCGGTACCCGTCCAGGGAAACCAAACCCACCCCCGGACACGGCAGGCACCGACAGGCAAAGCTCAGCATCTGCCTGCCCAGGGAGGGGGCCCGGAGGGAAGGAGGGAGCAGCCCCCCAGGGAGCAAGAGCCACCCCCCCACCACTCAGCCAGTTCCTGCCTCTGCTTTGGGAGCTGGGGAAGCTAGCATGGGAGGTAAATGGGAGACGTCATGGCTTGGCCTTTTGGGGGATGTTTCCCCCCCCAAAAAAGTGGGGAAGGAGTAGTCATAGTCATCTAATTTCCCATGTAGACACAGAGAAAGCAATGTTTCAGAAACGTCTAAAATGCACCTCATGAATAAGAAGAGCTGGATAGTGACAGGACAAGGGGTAATGGCCTAAAGCTGAAGGAGGGTAGATTTAGATTAGCTATTATGAAAAAGTTCTTCTCTATGAGGGTGGTGAGGCACTGGAACAGGTTGCCCAGAGAAGCTGTGGATGCCCCATCCCTGGAAGTGTTCAAGGCCAGGTTGGATGGGGCTTTGGGCAACCAGGTCTAGTGGAGGGTGTCCCTGCCCGTGGCAGGGGGTTGGAACTAGATGGGCTTTGAGGTCCCTTCCAACCCAAACCATTCTATGATTCTATGATTTGAGTGCTAAACTGAACTTCTTTCAGGACTTCTGCAAATGCACAGAGAAGAGATAGCCAGTGGAGATGTTTACTGTAAAATGCATTTTAGGAACACTTCCCTATTCAGACATTAACTACAAATGCTAAAATGAATGTGTTATCTCCCTGCTTTATTTTTTTAAAATCACACACACTGTTCTCCACTTGGAAGAAATAAAGCCCTTTGTGTATCCTCATTTGCAGATCCTTGTGCTTGCCATCCTGGAATTACCATCCAGGAGCTCTGCAATAGCTAATTAAATTTTAATTCCCCCAGTATTCAGCACATATGTACATAATGAATGTTCGCACATATGTGCGCCTCTTTGTCACCTGAAAGCAACAATACTCACCTCCTATACGCACGCGTACGTGTTAGTCAGTGCTATGACTTATTGCTTTGGGCCATTATAGGGTGGTCATACCTCAGATCCGAGTCGTGTGACTCGTTTATTGACAGACTCAGGGACCAGACAAGTTGGTGCTTTGTCATGCAGCCTCATATGCCGTCAGTAACTGGTGCTTCGTAATGCAGTGCTAATATTCCCACCAAAACCCATATGCTGTTTCTCTCTCTCTCTCGGAGACACCAGCCCCATAGGTGGCATTTCACTACTTCCCCTGCAGACAAGCAAGAGGAGAATTTTATAGCTGAGTTTAAACCAGTACTTTTTTTCTTCATGGAAGTTCTTGTTTTGTACAAGCTGGTTCCTTCTTCCTGTACACAGGGCCTTGATAACATTTCTTTCACGTGTGGATACCTAAAATTTGGGCTTGGAAACTACATTTGGTATCTTAAAATAAGTAATCTCTTTTTCATAATACTTCAGTTCTAGGGAACTTCTGTTGAAGTTGTATCTCCAAAATTCAGGTCATTTATTAGGCAATGGAGCTAATGAAGGTTGGTTTCTTACGAATTTTGTTATATAGTCTCACACCTCCTGCTAAAATAATCACAGTTCATCCTTAGCCCAATCCCCCATCTAAATCTCTGTCCTTACCACAGCATACCTAGCAAAAGGCAGGTGTGTTGTTTCTGAGCAACACGTGCATGAACTGATGAGTGAGATTTGGGTGCCAAACAGCACACTCACCAACATTGCCACCCGTGCTTCACATCACCAGTGGTCCCACTTTGAGGGCCTCTCTTGTCCACACAGCTACAGACCTTCCTAAACCACACAGGAGCTCAATTCTTTTGAGATACCCTGCACTTCTGTCAGGTTTGATAGAATTTGGTTGATGAGTTAAAGAGAGAATGGAGACAGCCTAGTCAGTATAGTCCTTTTATTCTTTGAAAACTAGCTAAAACACCTGGCACTTGTTGATGTAAGCTGGGCTCAGCTGCAGCCATGCAAGAGCACAGAGAAACACCGGAGCCAGCTGTCACCTATCAGCTGGAATATGACACAAGATGTCACCTAGTCCCCTTGGTAGTCCAAGAAGGTTGCAGGCTTGTATTCAGAAATTAACATCCAAACATGCAAACGTGAACACACTGTTAACAATGGCAGAAGTTCTTCTAGCAAACTCTCTGCTGAAACAAAGTGAGCAATAAGCCCGGGCAATCTGCAGAAACCTCTGCTTCCTCATCAACACAGAGTTTATTCTCTCTTGAAAGTCTTGTGCCAATTAGTCCACTGTGTGTTTCTCCTGGTCCATCCCCTCTCAACCCCTACAAGGGTAGGACAGTTAGTGATGTGAGCAGAAATCTGAGATTGATGGATTTCACCTCATTTTTTTGCCTCTGAAAACAAATCTGAAGTCAAGTTTCATGGGGCAGTTCCCTGTCCTTATCAGCTTACAGGAGGTTCAAAGCATGGGACAGTGCACACAGTCACACAGGCATCAGGAGTGGGGAACTTAAACCTTACTTGTTCAGAAGATGCAGCATTGCAGCCTGAAAGAGGTGTGCAACTCTGAAAATGTCCTTAAAACAATAACTTCCAAATCAGGCAGCAATAATAGGTTTTCCCACTCTGGGGTCTCTGAGGAGTTATTAAATACAATTTTCCAGACTCATTCAAATGTCAACTCATTACAGCCTGTGCAAATAGGAAGGCAGACCGTGGGATTTGTGGGTTTTTTATAACTATTTTTATATTAAATCTATAAAATGTATAAAGGAGCATTAAGGTCTGTTATTCTCTTTTTTTTTTTCTTTCCCCATAGCTGCCCAACCTCTTTTTGAAAAGGATCATTCAAAAGCAGCCAGATAATAAAGGCTGGATGAGGATGTTCCAATCCCTCCTTATCCACTTAAAAATACAATATTTCAAAGGCAATTCTGGAGTGCTTCTTTTGGCAGCTAGAGCTGGAGCTACAGTAGAAACCTTTCAGTGGGTCAGGCTGATGGATGGTCTCTTACATCAATGAGCCAGCTGTCCCCATTAGGAGTGGGAATCATCTGAGCAGCCTGAGGAGACTTTAAAGGAACATTTATCATATAAAGAAAAAAAGGTGTCTTGCACTTGTATGGCTCTTTGCATGAGCAGATCTCAAAAGGTCTGCAGAGAGGAGGTCAGTTTTATTATTAGGCATGGAGAAGCGGAGACCCTCCCCCTAGCCTAGATGGGTTTACTGAAAGTCCCACTGTGGTCTGAGCAGCAGAGCTGGGACTAAGACACTTGAATTCCAGTTTGGTGCTAGCCCTGTTTCTTCATCATCGTCCTCCTCCTCCTTGAATCTCCTCATCCTCCTCCTGCCCGTTCCCCATGGAGTCACAATACCTGACTAGAGACATGAACACACTTGGCGTTTTTCCAAGCATTTTTGAGTGGTGATTCTGCAGGCTGGCAGCAAATGTCCTTTTGATGAGTTTGTTGGACTGCCAGGGCTGTGAAGACATCCCTGGCATCCTCAGCTCTGCCTCCCTGTCCTTTCTCTTCATGCGCCGGTCCCCACTGAGATGTTCCAGTGTGCACCACCTCCACCGCAGGACCTACTGCAGGCTTTGCTCTCCCAGTTACTCTAGGGCTACCTCTGCTTCTACAAGTACTACACATCAGACCACCTCGAGGATTAATGTAGTCTCACCACCTTTATCAAAATTCCAGGCAGCAGCCAGGCAAAGCCCAACATCAGTCTACTTTAGGGGGCAAAGGGGTGTTTTGTTTTATTTGTAAGGTTTTGCCAGTCTTCATCTCCTTGAAAGCAGATGAGCAGATTTCATATAGAATGGTAAAAACTGAGTTTGCTGCTGAGGGAGAGCAAGAAACTCGTCTTGCTTCAGCTGAAAAGTAAACTACTGACAAAGTTCTAAGTGACCAAAAATGGTCTTGAAACAAATGCTGAATTTCTTGCAAGTTCTTTAGACTTGCAAGAGTCCCTGGGGCTTTGAATTCCTCAATTTCTCAGAAGTCCTAGGTTTTTAAAAGAAGTACAGTAGCAGATAAACAGGATTAGGGCCTTTAAGACCAGATTTATAAACCTTTCCAGGGCTACCCAGGCTGTGTCCACTAGATGGTTCCTAGAAAATTAGTCTCCCTTAAGATTTCCTGGCTGGGTGCAGACTTAAAATTTAATTTTCTTTAATAATAGTCCTACAGAGTAATTGTTTGCGCATGCATGGACACGCTGAGATGGATGTGGTTATTTGGCTCATTTAATTGTCTTTGCGCCAGGAATCTGGCAAGAGGACCTGCTGTGTCAAGTGGTGTCTAATCTCCCATAAAACCTAACACTTCTGGCACAAACACTCAAGCTTGCAAGTTTTAAGCACCCTTCCTCACCAGTTATACAAGCCGTGTGTGATCTTCCACGTGCTTGCAAAAAAAAAAAAAAAAAAAAAAAAAAAAGGGCTGTGAGTTGTCTGACCAGCTCTGTCCTACCAACACTTGCCCTGCCATCCCATGTGCACCTGGAGCAACGCGGCCAGCTTGGCCATGCGAGCAGGGGGCTCCTCACACCTGGTGGCTTTATCCAAACCCCACTCGCCCACTCGCTCATCTTTTTAAAGTATGGATCTCGACCTTAACCCTGGTTTAAAAAAACCACAAAACGGTTGGGAGAGGAGGGCTTTCTGATGGTAGAGAAAAGCTTGAAAATACTAATGCTGTAACAACTGAAGGCAAATAAAATCAACTCAGAAATACATACTTTTAATAGTTCATAACTTGTAAGTGACTCTCATGATTCTGGGGGTCAGATTGGTGCTTAAAAGCCCTTTAAGATTGTTGAAGACTATGCGCCCAAATACTGCATCACTTGACCATTCTGCTGTCTCTTAGGGCTGTGATTGACCACACAGATACAGCCCGGTGCCTATTTTTGTGCTATCACCGCTTCTGTTCATGATCTTATCAAGAGCTCTGTGAAAAGGGGGAGTTTCACCAAAGCATGCAGGTAAAAAGCTAAAAGATGTAGTTTCAAGACCAATTTGAGCTGACACCAGATTTAAGTCTGAAATGCTGCTGAAAAACACGGCCTTGCCTTCGGGCACCTGATCTCATTGAAAACCAATGTTTTCTGGGGAGATGAGGACTGGTTTTCCAAAACAGATTGCTGGACTGGTTTTCTGCCTGGGCTCGCCAAAGGCTGGGTGAATGCTATTGCTGGCACAAGGGAGAGAAAAGGAGCATGTGGCGGGGAAGGTGGACAGAGCTACTCCTTTTTTTCCAGCAGCATGGACTGTGATGCTGCAGAGATTGCCAACCGGCCTCAACGGCTGGTTGCAATCACAGGCAGAGAAGCTGGCTTTGGTCTCCAGACCCCCAAAATAGTCCCTGAACAATAGACCATCCTTCCCCTCTCCCCAGGAGAGAAGCACAGGTCAGGGGGGAAAAGCAGCTTTCGTGCCTTCTCTTCTGATTTATCCAAGTTCCCAGCTAAGTCATTAGAAATAGATAAATGAATGAATGAATATCTGGAGGCTTTTCTGTTCCAGCTACGTAATCAACAAAATGCTATATCCTTCCCCACTGATGAACATTTAAATGTTCTGTCCCCTAGCTGCAGCCTGCTAATAGGGATCATGAGGCCTGGCTGTGCTGCCAAGAAGAAAGCTCCAGCACTGCTTTTTCCAAATCTCCATAGGTGCCTGATCTGTGTGCAAATGCTTTCTGGATTGTTTTTTAATGCTCTGTTTTGTTAGGTTTTGCACTTCCTGATAATAATCCTGTGGACTGGGTGGCCACATGTTGGCCATTAAAGGCAGGAGGGTCATCAGAGGGAGATCTGGATGCTCTTCCGCTGCCCCCGAATTGGGTTGGGAGGGAGCTAAACAGCCTGCATGATCTAGCTTCGTGGGCTAGTTCTTTTCTGGTTTTCATTTGTAAGCCAGAATGAATTAGCATATTTCTCTCTTCTTTTACGTGGCTGGTGCTAATTGTTTTATTAGTTGCAAGAACAAACCCAATTTGTGATTATTAATGTTGGTAGAAATCTCAGTGTGCTCACAGACATACTTGGGAGGTTTTACGCTATTTTTTAAGATAAGAAACAAGGGACTACTGCAGCGATTACAGCTATTATTTTAATTTTTCACACAGCTGGAGAGTTCAGCGTCCACGGCTGTGGTCTCATTCTCCTCTTTCCCTGCTGAAATTTCTTCCAGTTCAGTATGTTTCAGTGGGAGTCAGGACAATGAGTTCATGTCCCTCCAAAGGTTAAGATGTCCAGTGTTGCTTTTACGTACGCAGTATTGTTACTCTGATTTCACAATCAGTCAGACACAAAAATGTTAGGTAGCTTGCTAAGGGAAGAAAGGGGATAGAAAGGAGGATAAGAAACCCAGATAATTAAAAAATTTAAACCAGGAAATATGGTAAACTAAGGAAAATATATCACTAAGTGTTTTCAAAAGAGCAGGGAATGGCCAGTTACTGTTACCTGTAGTTCTCATATATGAGTTATATCTAATCTCTGTCCTCGTCTGTAAATGGGGGCAAAAGTAAAGATCTTAAATTCATGCAAATCCTTTTTACATAGTCAGGACCTGACTCATCCTGGTGAAGTTTAGCCAGTGGTCAGAGATGCCCAGTTTACAAGTCTAAAGGGTGAAGGTTTCTGGTACGGCTGAAGCCATGGCAGTGACTCGCTGAAGCAGGAAGGACAGGCCAGCTCCCACCTGCGTCCTGTCCCGCTGCCCTCGCCTGTCTCATCCCAGCTCATGCCAATGGCTTCAGATGAACTCAGAAGAGAAAAGACGACCCATTTGCTGCCCATGTGGTTTTGTGAACTGAACCGGTTCCCCATGGGGTCCAGCCAGTGCCGGAGCTGATGCGAGAGGAGGAGTCAGGAGAGGGCAGCTGTGGGCAGGGGATGATGCTGGCGAGGGTGCTGCCCCTCTGCAGCTGCAGCTGCATCCAGCTGGGCCTGCATGACACCCCCCCCCCTTGCTCTAGTGTCAGCAGCAGAGGAGGACACAGATACCCCCAGAGGGCATTTCAGCCCATCTCTATTCCCTCCTGTGAGCACCCATTTTCTCCAGTGATGCTGGGGCAGACCAAGTCACCTCCAGCATGAGCTCTGGCACTTCAGTGGAGGGCTTGAAGAGAGGCTGGCTGAAGTCAGGCCTCAGCCTGCTCACAGCAAGAGTGCCCTGTTGCAGTACAACTTCAACTGACACCAGGCATGCTTCAGTAATCTTAAAACCAACCACTTCTTCCACAATGAGAGATCTGCAGTGCAATCAGGCACAAACAAAACATCAGAAGCGACGTGGGAAATTCAGTGCAACTACCCTCATACACACTCTTGAATCAGTTACTGTGTGTCTGTATCGAAGACATTGATATAGTGGTTCTCAAGTGGAAAAAGGTTGCAGTGACTCGACAAATTTGTGTCCTAAACTGATATACAGCCCGTGTGTCTCGACAAGACTGAAGGATCTCCCATGACTTATGCCTGTGCTGAGAGGGAGAACGTGCTGCACGCAGGTTTGTCTTTGGTGCAATGACACGTCAAATGCAGCAACATAACCACTCTGCTTAGGACCTGGTCCCTCTTAATACTAAATCTTGGTTCACGATCTCCGTGAAGTTGTGTCAAGTCGCTCTGACTGAAGCCTGATGCAGGCATTAAGTGCTGCACATGCATTAGAGATGCCTGTGCGAACATGTCTGGGTAACACAGAAACAAATGACGCCAAGAGCCACCCAGTTTCAGATTCCCAGACTTTCCTGCTCATAACTCCAGAGAAAAACAGAGGGAGGAGGAAGAAGAGGTAGAGAAAGAGAAGCAGGACTCTTCATTAACAGCATGAAGACTTACTTTCATGATGATTTTATCACAGGTCAGAAACCACAGAGTAGTCATTGGTTGGCTGTAAGTTAAGACAATATTGGGTTCAACCTTCAGCTAATTAAGTTCTTTGGAAACCACAACTGCAGGAAGGCAGACACTTGTTAAATGGATTGCATTTTTCTTTGCTCTTGTATTTGTGATACCTGTAATCTCCACTTCCACCAGACACACTCATAACTTTTCCTTTCTTCAGCATATGGACCGTCCAGATACACAACACAGTCCTCACCAGAAAAAAGTGCACACAAAGTGGGGTACAACGACCATTAGGCCCTTTGTAAATAATTTTTCTTCAGGAATGCTATCCTGTTATTTTGCTATTTGTACGTGGAAGGTATTTTTCAAAGACGGTGAATCCCTGTTGCTGCTGACCGTTCCTGCCGTGCTGAGGAAGATGCACGGCACCTTGCACACAAACACCCAGCCGTCATGGAGGAAAGCTGGGCTGAGTTCAGAGCAGCCCCCAGGGACTGACCAGCACAGGTTTTTCCTGACCAGCAGCCCAGCATCTCTCCAGTGTGCTGCCTCCCAGGACACACAGGACACACAGGTGCTTGCTGTGCCGATGCATGAAGCCCCCCTGACTGTGAAGTGAAGCTGCTGCAAAGTTTGTCGGTGTCCAGCCAGCAAAGCTTAGCTTGGCACTAAGGTCCAAGACGTCCCTTCCCTTTCTGGCACAGCATGGTGAAACTCTTGGCTCACAGCTGGAAGGCCTGGCCTGGTCCATCTTTCCAAGTGTCTGTGCTCTGCATGGAGTGTCCACACTGGGCAGGTACAAAGAATTACAGGTGGGGGCACTTCCAGCACCACCGAAACACATGTGCAGCTCTGCACCACCCCAAGCAGACGGGTCCTGAAAGCAGAACTAAATACAACCACCACACGAATATTGAGGTGAGCAGGTTCTCGCTACCTGAGCTGGGGATCTGGTCTAGTGCTTGGGTGGAAAGGCACATGCATTTAAGCCCGCGACTCTTGCAGGGTGTCTTTTGAGGCCTTTGTTCATCACGTACAATTCGAGGAGCTCTGCATGTCAGCAGCAGCAGCGGACCAGATCTCAAGGGGCCGTTGCCTCGCAAGGTCTGTTAACGTACTGCAAAATCCTTTTGCCACAGCTGGTGTGGTTGAGATGTGTCTAACATCTGATGGCAGTAGCTGTTCAGCGGAGTTTCAGAAGATACGTTTCCTCTCCCTAACAGGAAAAAGAAAAGGGTTTCTGTTAGATCTGCCGAGAAAAGCCTTCCCTGGCCAGCTGCACCCTGCAAAGCTCTGTTTGGTACACACAATTATCTGCTTTGTAATGCATATTTACTGCAAATGTGATGGTGTGCTGTGTTTATTGAATACCTGCGGAGTGCCGCACCCGAGCACACCTGTGTGCGGCCACACCGGGCGCCTGCTAGGAGATGACTGCTGTGCAGGCTGCCCCGCGTCTCATCCGGGCCCCTGACCTGTTCTGGGGGCGATAAGCCGTCCCTCCATTGTTGCCGCTGCTTCACAGGTGCCAAAGGATAACAGCGGATGCTCCCGCGCTGGCGAGGAGCTGCAGCAGAGCAGCTTTGCATAATGACGGCAGAAGGCGCGCACGCAGAAAGGATAATTGGTGACGGTGAGCAGAGTCCATACAACCAAAGCACACGACACCCCCAAAGCTCGCAGTGAATGCAGCAGTGACGGACGTGATGGCTATCTAGCTCTGCGGAGCCTTAGCTTTCGCCGGGTACTGCTTACGTCCAGCCCAAGATATAACACTTATTCATTTGTATGCAAAACTGAGGCTGGGTTTAGGAGAAACAAAGGAGGCAGCTGTGGAGCGCAGCAGGCTACGAAAGTGGTAAAACCCCAGATGGTGAGGAGAGAGGGGTCTCGTGTATGCACTGGGCACCAGCAAGCGGTGCTGGCAGAGAAGGAGCAGCACATGAATTTTGCCTGGCCCTCTGAAAAGCGGTAGGTGCCCTGCACAACATACCCCATGCACAGCATGGGGGCAGGACAGCGAGGGCATGCGTGGGGGTTTTTAGCCTGGGTTTGAACTCTTTGTGTGAAAACCATGATGCCGTCACGGCTTCAGTAAGAGCAGCTTGCCAAGCCAAACCCTCCTCTGTGACTCAGTTCACCTGCACCCTTTTCCTGCGTAAGCTGGCTGAGGCAAAGAAAGGGTTAGATTATCAGGAGGCCTCAGGACATGGAAAATGTCTACCTAGCTGCAAGTGGGTCGAGAGGATTTTTTTCCAGGGCAAGAGGATCTGCGTGGAGCTCTCAGGAGCAGGACTCTGGGTTTGGCAGGGGCTCAGAGCACAAGCCATGGGGTGCCTGGGTCCATCCCCCACAGATGACCCAGCTTCTCACATCCAGATCAAGTTTGGGGATGTTTAGATATAGAATTTGGATTCAGTTCCATCTCCGGTTCAGCCACATGTGCCCTGTTGGACAGGCATGGTGGCAAGCCGAAGGTCTGGAGCATGTGCCACTCCGGGAGCGTGTGGCTTTGCTTTCCTGATGTAGGGGTCACTCGTGGGGGCTTTTGTACAAGGGTCCTGCGTCTGGCACTAAGACAGATAATGCTGTGTGCTTTACCGACCCCAACAGACAAAGCAAATGGATTTATATGTTTCCCAGGTAAAATTTGGGTAACTATCAACCTCTAGAAAATGCCATTCTGCTACATACCTACCTCGCCGCTCGGCTCTTTGCAATGTGGGTGCAGTCCTTAGGCAGGCTCTGTGACTCCGGGTACTCTCCAGCCTAGCAGAGGCAGTGACAGCTCAAAACGTTTGCCAAGCCTCTGTGACACGCTCCCTTTTATCTGCTCCTGTACCGTACTCTCTTTACAAAAAGCTACGTGAGGCCAGGACGTCTTTTCATGCTCCGGGTGGCAGATAGATAGAAGAGATTGGGCAGGTGAGGAAAACTGTTTGTGTGCAATTGAGGTAGACTAGATAAGGCTCATGCAAATAAAGGGTCGCCAGGCTTGGCTGCATGGGGATAAAGCTGCCAGCCTCTTCGCAAGGCTCTGTCAGCACAGCCCAGTTTAAACCCGATGTGAAAGATGCTGCGGACTCATGGTATGTTCACAGAGTGTTGTATGAGCTTGATACGTGTGTGATTGGTATCTTTACGAGTTTGTTAGCATTTGTATTCCCGCCTAGATGGGCGAGATAAGGGAGCGCTTTCGTGCTGAAACTCCGGGCGTCAAAGGGTAATTAATGCACATCTTCAGCACCGAAACAACACCAGCAGCAGTTGTTGGGAAACTGCGGGCCCCGGTCCCAAAAAAATGGGCAGACTCCTGTCTCACTCAGTTGAAGCCCCTATCAGACAGGAGACCTGAAGCTGTGTAGCAGCGGGGCCTGGCAAGACTTGTCACCCTGGGAGTGACTTGTCCCCTGGGGGGACTGATGCCAGGCTCCCCAAACACCAAGTACTTCTTAAGAACATAGACCCAAAGGGAGCTACACAAGCAAAATATTTGGAAAACATTCATACTACATTGAAGGGTACAATATAACAAGTAATTTTTTTAAATTGTCTCTTAAAAATTGGATTTCATTTCAGGATATTTTAAAATTGTATTTCTTCTACAGTGAGTAAGCAGGTATGACATACAGGGACAAGCGAGTCCAAACTCCAGTCACTAATATCTTACAGAAATAGTCAAAGTTTAAAACAAATGACTGAAGTCAAATATATGCATTCATTACTAAAACCCCTCCTAAAATATCATGCATTTTTCTTTTTCTTAAAGGAGAATTAGTCATTGCATCAACTCAGCTCTAGTTTTCCTTTGAATGGTTTCTCTTTCCAGCAGTTACCCATCTTGCTTGGTGGCTTATGAGTATTATTTTCTGAGTTAAAACAATTTCCTAGGATTTCCTCGTATTCATTACAGAGAGAGTTTATATAAGGTAGAAGAGCCCTGGTAGTGTAAAATGGTAGAAAAGCATGCTCTTAAAATTAGGTTCTTTACATGATTATTTTTCATCAGGGATATTATTTTTAAGGGGTGGAAGACTATCCACAGACCTTGGCTTGTTCCTGCCTATTTAGTCATAAGTCTTAAAAAGAAAACACCAACCACTACCTTGCTTGATTTTTTCTCACTTTTTAAAATAATCTGTTTTAAAATATTTGACAATAGCTGATTCTGGAGGAAATAATGAATGCATTTAGCATGATAAACAGTATACAGTCACAGCTGTAAGCAAGAAACAGCTATTTACAGATCTTTGCACACATCCGTAATCCATTCCACTACACTTCACGCACACAAAAGCCAAGTTAAATAGCAAAAAACCTCAAAAAAACCCCAAACCAAAAAAAACCCCAACCAAAACCCACAAAAACCCCCAAACTACGCCATTCATCCAGAGCAGGATTGCAAAGTCTTTAATTAGACCAGGAAAGGACTAATAGTTTACCCAGTTGAGCTGTTCAAGCCACAGTTGCAACTGCTTTTTCCAAACTTCAGGGTTCGGAAAAGAGGTGTAGACTGAGGAGAGAAAACCAGGTTAATGCAACCAGGGTTTTCTCGGATTTGACCTGTTCTCTCCAGCTCAGCTGTCCCTTAGCGTGAATTACAGGTGCTAAGAGGAGCCAGGGTCGCTGGAGGGTGAGAGAGCTTGGCATCCCCCAGCTGTCTGGGGGTGAGGAGCACCAACATCTCCTGCTTCCCAGCCCCGTTTCACCCCGCTGGATCGTGGGAGCTGTAATCTTCACTTCAGCAGGACGCCGACCCTCAGAAAGAACTGGTGTGCCTGGCTATGCAGATGCCACACTATCCTAGCTCTTGGCAGCTGATGTAGGGATGCAGAGCCATCAGCCAGGACATGCCAGCACCTCTTCTGATAGACACCACAGTGCAGCGAGTGGGAGATGCAGGAAGAAGCGAGGCATCCTTGCCACACAGGGGATAACGAACAAGATGAACGTGGTCTTCACAGAGATCTGCAGAGGCACGTGCTATGCTCCCAGGGGTGAAAAGGAAGGTATGAAGCAAGGCAGGAGCAGAAGGATGCACTGACTGCCAGCAAGGGGGAGGCTGGAAGACGGAGACCTCTGGCAGTAGACAGTTCCTCCTTTGTGGATGCCAAAAGTGACTGTAGTGACTGGGTTGATCCCAGGAGGCATGAGCGTGCAGAACTGCTAACCAAAGCACAGCCCCACCGGCGGGTCTGAAAGCACCGGAGTGTTCTTGCAAAACACAGCAGGCACTTCCTACATCAGGAGATGGTGTTTGGCTGCAGTCTGGGGGAACTTCATGGTGCTAAATTAGCTGCATCGCAGCACTTTCTCTTCTCCTTCTCTCTATTTCCGCCCCTTCCCCCCCCTCTCAAAACAGAGTAAAGTGCCTCAAGCAGAGAATATAAAGACAACCAGGACTCTGGACTGCTCTTTCTGCCTGAGTCAGCCCTCCCAGGAACGGTTTGGTTTTTAAGCAGCTCAGATCCTGACCTGAAGCGGTAAGTTTTGAAATCTTTAGCCTGCAGCTGCTTCCCTTTGGGAGGCTTGAAGAGCACAACTCATTAAGCTATCACTGGTTTCCGTGGACCAGCCATCTGCTGGGGAATCATCATTCCTGTGCCCCGTTCCTTCTGCTTAGGGGATATAGGCTTCCCTCTGCCTTCATCTTGGCTTCCGTCAATGGGAGTGTCTGCTTTAGACTGGGGTTAATGAGAACAGCCATGATGGCTGGGCCGCGCCGGACCAGATGGCAGACACCTGCTTAGTTTCCATTTCCAAGTTACTTTTGACCGTTCTCAGAAATGCAGCACAGAAGAACAAGCCCCACTGTTGGCCTCCATGGAGGTGCCCTTTCTGCTCTCAGGCAATTGGGTAGAAAAAACATTTATAGCTGATTCTCTTTAGGTACCACCAAAAAGTTATTCTTAGGATTGAGAAATTTATGAATCTACTTTGATTTTGCTTAAGAGTATGTCGAGCTGCATCGGCATTTTCGCTTGGTTCACCCATCGGCTTTCCAAATGTTCTGAATTCTTCACGCTGCCATCAGTGGTTTTACTTGAATGCCTGCTCCTCAAGAAAATATTTGACCAAGGGCTATTGCCCTGACTGAGAAATGCAGAGTATGCAGGGGCATCTGAGCTGGGCAAGGCTTTTGTGGATATCTTGGGAAGATTTGCTCCCAGCCCCAGCAGTGCTGGTCTTGGCAGTGAGCAGCTGTGCACGCCTTGGCCCTGCTGGGACCCCTCAAGTGGCACGGGGGAGCGCCAGGGAGGCTGCGAACGCTGCTTACCAGTGGCAGAAAAATCCTACAGCAATTTTTCTTGCAGAGAAACTCATGTGTCTGCTTCCTGGCAGCTCTAATACAAACACATCCGCCTTCAGCATGGCTGGGAGCTGGGCAGTATCTTGGGGCAGCAGGGAGCCCAGGTCCGTGTGTGGCTCCCATCTGCCTCGGGGAAGGCAAGAGTGTGTTGAAGCTGAGGAAAAAATGCACCTTCCTTTCCTCCGCAGTCCCACATGGTTTTATTGCAGCACAGAAGGCTCGGTGAATAATCCTGATTTCCCACACTGGAATCACTCATCTCTTGAGCAAAACGGAAGACAGGAGCAGGGTGCGCTTTCAGTCTCTGTATTGCCACCAGTCAACATTTCTTCTCTTTCCTCTCCCCCTCTGGCCCATATCAGCCCCTCCACACATGGCAGAAAAGCATCACTACTTACAAACCCTCCATCGGATAAAGCATCGGGCCCAAGGAAATCCCTTGCTCCTTCCCTCCGCTTAATGCAGCGAGAGCCAGGGAGCTCGGAGGCTGTGCTCTGCTCCCCCAGCACGGCTCTCCCCGCACTGAGCAAGGCTGCCGAGGTACTCGCGGGATGAGGAAGGTCCAGCACCCAGCGATGACCATTTCTGATCTCTCCACCTTGCCCCAGCGCTCAGGGCTATTCAAAACCCAAGCTACCAGGTGCAGTTTCCGCAGGTTCGCTAGAGAAATCCTGCTGTCAAGCCTACCCTCCTCCAGGAACGAATGCAGCGCTTGACCTTAATCCAAAAATAAGGTGTTACGAAGGAGGCCTAAAAGGAGAGGAGGGGTGATACGGAAGCCTTCAATAACTAAAAGGTGAGAATTATGATAGTTTGGATATTTCCAGACTTGAAAATTTCCGTCTCATTTCGCTGTGGCGTGTTCCCCATCACACCTCCATATAGAGGCTGAGCTCCAGTGCCAGATTGTCTCCCTGTGCTTGCAACCTGAACTTAATCACAAATGCAATCCTGGAAGGAACACACAGCTTTAAGTGAAACTTTTATTTAAAACCAAAACCAGAACGTCATTGCTATGGACAGAGTGATGATCATGTATTAAAGGCACAGGATTTAGGAATTTCAATTTTGTTAGGGGAGTCCTTGTGTGACTAGGCACAAGACACTCATCTTAAAGCCTCAGACGCTGTGACATGGGACACAGTTTACTGTGGGACATACAAACATGGGACAGTCCTTTCCGTCTAGCCGGGGTGTCGTAGGGCAGCACACACCAATACCTTGCATAAGACTAGAGCCCTGATGATGATGTGTGTTGGGGAAGTGCAAAATTTCTCACTCATGGCTCTTGTTTTGTGTGGTCAGATCTCTGCAAAAAGGCGATGTTGCAACTGCAGGGTACAGATGCTTTATCTTGGTGACCTATACCGACGGAGGTTCACATAGGGTACCTGCAGACTGAATCTACCTGGAGGAGGTGGCCAAGCTTTCATGGCATGTCCTGAGGCTTGTGACCCCTGGCACAGCTACCTGCATTAAAACTAGACAGGTCTGTCTTTGGCTTTGTGTCTCGGTGTAGCACAGACACAACCCGAAGGTCCCGTACCCAACGAGTAGTCCTCGTGCAGGATGCATAAAGCATGGGGAATTAGCTCAGTGTGAGGAGGGAGAGAAATGAATACCAAACCCTCAATGTATATGTGCATGTGTATGTGTATAATAAAGTGACAATATAACAAGAAGGGATCACCGTAATATTCTCTCACGCTCTTTGGGAAATAAGTGACCTTTCAGCAGGCAGCTTTATATTAGCTGATTTCTTAGGTATGCGAGTTATCTAAAAACAGTTGCTCCCTAATCTGCTCTCATCAGCTCCAGGTTATGGGAGTTCATAAATCCATGTACGTTTGACGCTAATGGAAAATCTGCATCGTGACTCCCTGGGGTGACCCAAGTGTGTGACAGTAACAAGCGAGCCATGCATTGCTTGGTTTGCCCACAAAAATACAAATTAAGAGAAAGAAAAGAGAGACAAAGGAAAGAGGTTGGTAAGATGGCAGCATTTATATTTCTTCTGCCTGAAGCAGACTTCATTTCCCAGAAGCAGACTCTCCTTTCAAAGTCCCCACTGACACCAACCACAGTTACTGTGGGACTCTCCTCATTTGTTGCAACGCTTTGGCTGGGCAAGAAAGCATGATTTCAGACAGCTGGAATTGCAAAGACCTGAGGGAATGTATTTGCCTTAATACATCTAATTTATCATCTTCTCCCCCCTGCTGTAGGAGAAGGAGAGATACTGAACAGATCAGTACAGAAGCGTAATGAAACACGGCAGACGAAGTGGGACACGACGCAGTTCACTGTTCCCACAGACTCACACATATGTGGAAACAAGCTGTTTCCATGAACTCCAGTTTGGAAACTGTCTTCAGTCTTTCCCTAAACTCTGGCTCCAAATGGTTCAAGAGAAATGGAGGGAAACCAGGGGCAGCAGGGAAAGGAGACCGCTTTTGTTGTTCTTCGAATTTCAACTTCTGTCACAGATTTATGTCAGGAAGCACGTGAACCACACATCCTTCTGACGCCCGAGTACCTAAAACATGATCAATAGCAAGTTTTGTCAAGCAAGCGAGGTCCCCGGAGCAGAACCTGTGTGCTGCTTGGCTGTGCTTGTGCAGAAAGCTGCCTGTTATTTCTGGGGAGGAGGAGGAGAAAGCCAGCGAAAGTCCAAAAGGTCATTGTGCCAGGTTAGTTGATAAACGGTGAGACAGGACAGCTGGAATAAAAAGCCATCAACAAGCCGGCCAAGGAAGAAAAAAAGCAAAACACCACAAACAAAAGTCCTTTTACGAAGTGTTCATCCTTTGCACAACTATTACACCTGTTCGTAAAAGCGACTCTAAGGGCTTCGCAAACATCAATATCTTTCTGATGGGAATACTACCTCCCAGGCCACTGGACAGCAAGCTGAGCGGAGGGCGTGAGCCATCAGTGGGTACGGGGGCACCTGTGCCGTCTGTAAGGAGAGCAGCAATGCCATTTCTGTAAGTGGGGTAGCTGCCTGCAGGCCCCACAGCGCCTGAGCCGCTGAGCCCCATCTTCCAGCCCGGCTTGGATGCTGCAGGGTGGCAGCATCCACCGCCCCATGAAAGGGTGGCTGGACAGTGTCAGACCCCGGGCAGGTGTGAGCCCTTCCCAGAGCAGGGTGCCATTAGGTTAGGGACCTTCCAGCACAGGAAGCAGTCACTGTGGATCTGTCCCATCTGTAGTCACGGCCATCCACGCCAGTTGGGTACAAAGTGATACCAAATCAAACTGGTGCCACTTTCAGTGACTATTTCTTTGCTAAGGCCTTTCAGGCCCAAAAAGCTGATGGTGTCTACAGTCTGGCTCAAATCCCCACCCATCCGCAGTCTTGTGCAGGGGTGCCGAGGAACAATTTTTTAATGTATGATGGACACAGATGTTTCCCATCTGCCAACTACAGCATAAGGAACAAGGTCCCCCAGCTGAGGCCATATGAAATGCTTCTCGCACGCCCCAGAGCCGTGCCCAGCGGACACCGGCAGCTCAGACCGAGCAAGAGGGTGCGACGGAAACCGCCAACGGGTACCAAGTGTCCCTGGCATGAGACAGCAGGCTGAGAGGAAGAGACAAACAGGTCAGAAAACCAGAAGTGGTGATGCAGTGGTAAGAAAACCAGCACCTGGGTCACTCAGACTTACTTAGCAAGCTTTGGTTTGGGTTTGTTGGTTTTTTTTTTTCTTTCCTTTTTTTTGCATGGGTACAAACATTTAAAGCTAACATCTTGAACAAGTCAGAGCTACTTCACACAGGCACACACACATCCAGTGCAGAAATCACTCCTCTTAACACCCCAGTGTGTGTTTAGACTAGTATTTTATTAGAAAGGAGGAAATGGAGAGACAGGGAGGGAAGCTAATGGCACCAATGGAAGAGATCCCATTAAGACCCCCCGCTGTATAAAGTGTTGAAACTGTGCTGGGATGAGGGCTTCCTGAGCTGCTTCTATTAATACAACTGCGCTTGAGAGAAAAATAAATGGGTTTTCGGCCGGATGGTCTCAGAGGGCCGAATGGTCTCAGAGCAGAGGATTTCAAGCCTGTGTTAACAATAAGGACAGTATATGCTATTGGACATTTATTATTCAGCCATCTATGGTATAAATGGCTGCACGCCCTCCTCACCCCAGTGTTGGGGTTAAGGAGAAGTTACTTCGCTTCCTACTGTGGACTGGGGTTGTTGAGTTGCACTTGCCTCTCCCACACTTCTGCTGGTATCTTTAACGCCTCTTTTTAGTCACCTACTTCTGCCTCTTCCTCTGCTCACAACTCCCCTCCATTGCCTTTTCTCCTTTATTGCCTCCCCATGCCTCCTTCCCCTCCAGTACTTTTCACCTTAACATTGACACTGTTGCAACTGAATATCCAAACGAAACTAGTATT
Source organism: Grus americana (assembly GCF_028858705.1). Taxonomy (NCBI): domain Eukaryota; kingdom Metazoa; phylum Chordata; class Aves; order Gruiformes; family Gruidae; genus Grus; species Grus americana. The sequence goes on from NC_072852.1 coordinate 122,083,119, forward strand.
CATCTAAAAAAATAAAATAAATTTGGGGTAATTTGTTGGCTCCCAGCAAAATGCTTACCGTACCAGATAGTCTCTGGGAGACAAGAAACCAGAAGAAAGATGGGTCATTTTCTTTGCAACATTTGGGATTTTGAAACAGTTCTCATGAATTGAATGCGAATTTTCTCCCACTGGTTCATGACCCAAGCATTGTAATGAAAACAATGGCTGCCACTGGTGCCAGTGTGTGTTCCTGGTCCATAACCTGAATGTCAAAGCAGCAGAGTTATGGGATAAAAGGCAAAATGGCACAGCTGACTGAAATTTCCTAAAGGGCAATAGACAAAAAAAAATATCAGAATAAAAGGACACTTTCTTCCCCAATTCAGAGAATCTCTGATCAGAACTATCATAGTTTAGAGGCTCTTACAGAGGGACAACAGGAAATACTTTTTGTTTCTTGCTCCTTCCTTCCTTCCTTCCTTCCTTCCTTCCTTCCTTCCTTCCTTCCTTCCTTCCTTCTCCCCTTACATATCTTTTGTAATTAGTTTTAATTTCATAAGCATTTCTGTCAGCCATCTGCTCCCTTTGCGCCTCCTTCCTCTGCTTCTCTGGGCCCTGACATATGGCAGCAGTCCTTCCCAAAGGTAAAATTTTCTTCTCCGTGGCCATGGTAGTATCAGTGCATGCAGAAGAGGAAATTGCAGATTCATGGATGACACCCTAAATTTTTTCTGTGTCTCATACCATTTCTCTAAACACATCGTATTTGCTGGCAAGAGATTAAAAGCAACCTCTGGTCTCCCCTACCTGGTTGCTCTCCTCTTCTGAGCTGGTTCTTTCCATTTGGGCTCTGGAAGCAGAATCTATCCTGGGAAAAGCCTTCTCAGCAGTGAAACTGAGATGGGTAAAGTGTGGAGAGGAAACTGCAGGGCACAACACATTACAGAGTGCAATTGTTTTTCATTGCCAGGATATTCCTACTTATTTTACTGATAAATTCCAAAGCGCAACCAAAATTAGCTTTACTTCTTGACCTCGGTGCAGCCTGGCCAGCTCAGCATCCCAAGAACATGAGATGAACAAGTTGAACAGACCCTGTGTTTAAAAAGGTCTCTTTTGTTCTTTAACCCCCAACCACAAAAAGCAGTGTATACAAAATTCAGAGAGATGTGAGACAAAAGGAAGATGGTCTCTTCTGAGCCTGTGGCCTGTTAGCCCACAAAACCTGGGCATGCATCTCCTCTCTGAAAGGACATCATTCCCACATCAGGTCAGGACCAATCGCTGGGTCAAGCTTAATCACATACCAACTTGCCAGCTTCTCTTTGCTGTTCCCTCCAACGTGACAGCTGGCTTTAAGCAAGTCGCCTTTCTTCTTCTCCTCCTTCATCCCTCACAGATGCCCATCATCTTTGTGGCCTCGTGCCAGAACAGAGGGAGACATTTGCTGTGTCTCTGCTGCTCAGGGAAAGCCCTTCCCACACTGAACTTCTGGCTGAGTCCAGACACCGTATCACAAGCCCGGTCCACGCTCAGCCGCCTCCCAGCCCTTTCCTCCTCACAGCTCACGGCGACTTAGCGACTCATCTCGGGGAGCAAGCGACGTGAGACGCCTGCCTCGCTGCTTAACGCAGAAGGGTACGGGGCCAATGGGGGGATAAGTGGTCGAAAAGAAACACGCTGGTGCTCCTTCAGCCATGCCTGGAAATTAATGCAGCCATCGTTTTTACTTTATGACAGCCCCCAGGAGACTGCACAAAGGAGTGATCTCCAGAAGATGGACTTGGGGCAGAAGAGGGGTGAGGAGGCTGGTGTGAGGGGTTAGAGTGGGGAGAGGGTGTTTCTTGGCTAAGATTGTCCTAAAGATATTAAAGATAATTCCTTATCCTGCAAAATCTTTCCACGGATGCTGTAAACCAGAGCCCAGTTGCTTTAGTGAGGAAGGCAAGACTGTGTCATGGCTCACAACTCAATTCATTGCCACAGGTATTTTGTAAATCACAAATGTTTAGCTTTTTCTACAACCAGTATTAATTGAGAGCATTTTTCCAGGTCTGTGGTGTACTGCAAGCTAATAGAAGTTGTACTATGGGTGTGCTTTAGGATCTGTGGTTCATTTGAATGATTTCATAGATTTCTTTAATCTGTCCGAAATTGCAGGTTTCAAGTAACCTTTAGTATTTGAGCCAGACGCCTCCAATTAACTCTGCTCCTTCAGCTGAATGCACCAGAGAGGCCCAAGGCATTAAAATGAGTTGCATGAAGAAACCTACCCAGAATAAATATAATTACAACCTAAGCTTATTGTTCACAACGGCCTAACCTCCAGATGGTAACTCACACAATTAAAATGCTTTTATTTTCTTCAAGAAAACAGACGGGAAAAAAAAAGAAGAAGAAAAGCCACACACATAGTGACTCCCTCAATTTTCCTCCTGGCTCCAGCCACCCGGCACCGCCGCTTACTGCCGGGCTGCCCGTCCTCTCCCGGATTCAGCAGCTTGTGCCCCGCTGTGAGACATCCAGGCATGGGTGACGTGAGGTGGCATCACCCCGAACACTGACCCAGACGGGTGGCTGCTGCCTGGGGGCTGAAGGTCCTTTGCTCCCTGGGGAATCGCTTGTGCGGCTCCTGTGGGACCTGGTATTTGAGATAGCGGTCCCCGGTTGGGCTGCAGGCAGCCTGGCGTGCCCAGCGCCTGCCTGGGTCAAGGACACGCTGTTCTCGCCCGCTGCCGCGCTGCCAGGGAGATAAACGCCGTGCCGGCCAACGGCTTATCGCTTTCTGCAGCCGGGCTGGTCCCTGCCTGCCTGGCGAGGGTGGCTGGCTGCGCTGGAAATTGGGACACCTGCCTCCAGAGCCTTTGCTGCCGGGTCCAGACCAAGGGGTCTGGAAAGATGAGGGGTGATATTGGAGGATAACAGGGAGGGGGCTAGGAATTGCAGGAGGTTAGCACAAATGGGTTTCAAACCCTAGGCTGTAATTCGTGTGTGCATATAGCAGCTATGGGTGGCTGGGCTGAGACAGCCCTCCAGCTCCAAGGTAAAATTTAAAAGGGAAGAGTTAAAAAAAAAAAAAAAAAAAAAAAAAAACAAAAAACAGGAAAGAGGAATTGCAGGAACAAAATGCTTAAGTAAAAACTGCACATTTTGTCGTTTTGTCTCTGTGCTATTGTGTCTTCTCTTTCAGTTAAATTGGGAACTGCTTATCATAGCAATACCCAGTACTAGCATCGCAGCCTGGGATGGAAGTACAGCTTTTTCATTAGGTTTGTAAGTCAGCTGGTGGAAATGGCAAGAACAAAAAAAAATTAGTATATAGACAATTTCCCTTTTTTTCTCTCTCAGGTTTTGGACACTTTGGGTCAGTTGGATGACAGTTACAGAATAAGCCCCTTTTCCTTCACACTCTATAGGGAAAAAAAATCCCATAGACGGACACTTCAGTCTTCTGTCACTGAACCAACAGCAGTGGCTTGTTTTTCTAACTTTAAGCAGAAATGTAACTTCCAATGAAAGATGCTGAAATTACAGTCCTGCAGATGAAGGACAGTTATGTCAGGAGGAAAGCTGCACCCACCAGAGAAGTACTTGCTCTTGCTCTAGACTGACCTGATTTGCAGGCTCTGCCCCCAGCAACAAGGGCCATTTCTCTGTGCTCATTTATTTGCTGTGACAACTTTCAAGGGTACCACATGCATAATAACAGTTACTTTCTCCCTCCCATTGCAGGCAGATGTCCTGTGAGATTCTTGCCAGCAATACAGACCCAGAAGAAGGAGGAGAAGCCTGGAGAAGACACCTTTTTGGCTGTACACAAACCATACCTATCCTTTACCCCATGGAAGGGGAATTGCATACTTGCTAGTGCCCTCACTGATCAAAGCCCCTGAGGTCAGTGCTATGTGCATGCAAATCCAGGCTGGAACAGACCCAGGGAGGAGAAAATACCTCAAACTCTGTACTCTGCAAGCCCCACATAATTAGCTATAGCTATGTGCCACCCAGGGTTACTAGCAGAGGGAGCCATGTCACAACCTCCCATCATGTCTGGGGGTGGCCCCAACACACAGAGCTGCAAAGGAAGGAGGGAACAGGCCATAATGCTGGCTGTTGGACGGCTCAGTGGCTTCTCACCTGCCCCAGCTCTGTGCAGCACTGATGACTTTCCCTCCAGGGCCATGGCAGGGAAACGTCTGCTCAGGGAAGGTGGGTGGGGGCTGAAGCTTCTCTGCCCTCTCCTTCAATCCTTCCTCCCTTTTCCACACTCATGGGGGGAACTGAAGCATTATGCACAGTCAAGACCGTAGCACCTATACCTGCTTCCCTGCTTATTGCAACCCTCTCTCCCTTCATGCCCAATCCCCTCCTCCAGCCCCTCAGTTTCTCAGCCTTTCTCTTCCCAGCACGGCTGCTTGTTTCCAGTGGAAGCACTGGAAAAGTTTTGACTGAAACCCCAAAGGGATACCCAGCATGGGCAATTTCAGTTCAAACTACTCACTTCTGGTGAAGTTGAGATGTAGCTGAAACGAGGTCTGTGATGGAAAGAGCCAAGGAAGGAGCCAGAGGCCAAACTCTGCCTGTTAAGGGGAGAAGAGCTGAGCTCTGCTGGCTGGGACCGATGGGGACAGACCACACACAGCACGCACCAGCTCCAGCACGGCACACCAGAGTACAAACAGCAAGCACTGGAGTAGGAGAGAGAGGAGGGAAGGGATTGCACCTTCTGAGATGCTCTCAGAGCTCCTCACTGTCCTTACAAAGTGACAGGCATGAGCCACTAACTTTCCTAGGGCAAAGGAAAGATCCCAGTGCTCATGGCAGCTCTTCCAGGAGAGAAGAAAGAAATTCAGCGTGTGGTGGGCTTGTCTCTCTCTCTCTCTCTGCCTTTCTTCTTCCGTGCTGCCCTTTCCCATCCAAGATTTGACACCTGCAGTTCAGGTTGTGCAGCGAACAGTTTTGCTGCCTGTGACTGGAGATGGCTAATCCTGATTGCCCCGTACTCCTCAGCCCAGGGAGAGGGGAATAAAAGGTTGAACCAACAAAAAGCACGGGATTGCTCTGGCTGGGGAATCTCAGCCCACTTGCACAGCCCTGTTAGCAGACACGTCTCCCCTGGAGGTGCTTGCAGAGGAGCCAGCAAGCTCAGAGCTACAGCGACGCTGAAGGGGTGGTGCTGTGAATCCTCCTGGGGAGGTACTCTGCTCCCCAGCTTTCCAGTGGAGCCACCTGCAAGAGTTTTGTGCACAGACCTGGACCTAAGCTGCAGGAACAATGAACTTATAAGCTCCTTATTAAATAACGCAAGGCCTGCTTCTGCTGATGTCAATAGATGTATTTCTCCTCTGACACAGGTTCAAGGATCAAGCTCTGGTACTTACCACCTTACCAGTGCTAAGCACTGTCATTCACATTAGAAGACAAAAGATACCAATAGCCCAATAATTGCCCTTTTGTGCATGAGGCAACCCAAAATTGCATGTAAAAGTTAAAAGCACATGCTTGCAGGCAGCAGAATTAAGAAATTACTTATTTATGGTCATCTCGTGTCTTTAAGAGAGAAATTGTTTCAACTGAGGCAGTTGAGTTGAGGCGACTGTTTCAAAACTGCAGCACAAATTTTCACCAGTCTGAAAATTTTTGAAATGTCAGAGGGAAAAAGGAGACAGGCGAAATCCAAAGCCACTTAGGGAAAGTTAAAATGCTTGGTAGGAAGCTGCGGTTGTTGGCTCAGCGGTCCTGTAATGCCACATTATCTTCCCCGAGCCCACTCCTGTTTCAGGCGAGGAGCCTCGCACAGGAGCCTGCGTGCAGGCTCCGACTTCGGAAGCAGGGGTTTGATGCCAAGCAGCAACTTTCTGCTTTCCAAGCTCAAAGCTGTCAGTTTGCTTACGGCAAAAAAGTGATACCCCAGCTCACTAAGGAGCCCGACCATCTGCAGGAGGTGAGAACAGCTGAGCTTTGGGCTTCGTCTTGCACCAGGGGAGGCAGCAACTTTGTCCTTGCAAGCATCTGTCGCTGCATGGAGTTGGGTGAAAAGCCAGCAGAAGCGACTAAAAGGGAGAGCTATCTGAGAGAATTAGCTCAAAAAAACCCCTGACGTAGCCAAAGCTTACTGTTCACTGGAGTGAATTTGGCAGACCCATCTTTGTTTTTTAACATTTTCTAGCTATCATAAAAATAATCCTGTCATGCTGCAAAGGAGATCTCTGGAAGACTAGCAGATGAAGAACTTACTTCTTGACTCAAAATTTGACAAGGAGATGTGCTGAGCCATACGTTTTGGCTGAGGGAGCACTGATTCATAAAGTTGGGAAAAGAAAAAGAAAGGGATGGCTCTGCAGCTAAAGCAACGGGCGCTGAGATGGAGCTGGTGTGGCAGACTGACCTGTGCGACTGCAGGCAGGGAAGCTCCTCTCCATGGGCCCCGGGGGACAGCCGCAGCATGCACAGAGCAGCACCATCCTCCCACCTCAGTGTGGACTGAAATCTGGGCCTGTTCATGCAACTAGCTGTGCACAACACCTGGTATGACAAAGCCCTTGATCTCGCTTGGAGCCTGTGAGCGTTACCATATTGCAAACACGCAGCCACCCTCAGACCTGCTGAGCAGCCTCTGTCCTCCCTGGTCCTTCATGACCTGGTGTTCTGACAATAGCTGGTATGTTTGCACCTGCGAAATATATATGCATACCTATATATACATATCTATAGGTAGGTATACATATATGCATGTACATAGATGGAGTAATTTTATTCGAACTCCTCAAAATGCATGCCCAGGCTTAGCATGGCTTTCCCCCGGCACAACAGCAGCAGCCAGCTCCCTACAGGGTCCCGATGAGGGGGGCAGCCCTGGCCCACCACCCTGCTCCCCCAGAGATGGGCCAGGTTATTTATGAGGGGCTTTTTGGTGTAAAACCATGGTGGAGTGCCATCTGCTGGGCATGTGCAGGGCTCTTCAGGCACAGGAGAGGAAGAAAGCGAAGAAAAAAACCCCAAAGAAATAGGCTGTGTCTGCGCTAGGACATTAAACTTCCCCGAGACCCTTCCCCAGCCAGCTGGCACGGAGCAGCCCGCGGCCAGGCTGGTTCACCCTGCCACTCAGCATGGCCCCCGCAAAGTCCCTGGTGGAAACGACCACTGGCTCCCACCAACTCCCAAACCACCCGGGAGAATTTCTGGGGAGAATCCCAGTGGACCCAGGCCAAAAGCATGCCAGGGACCATCCTGATGGCGTGGATGTACCAGGAGTAAGGATGCACCAGCAGCAGCCAGTGCCTGGGGATATGCCCTCGTACTAACCAATTTGTTAGCATAGATGTCTTCGTGTGATGTGCATGAGATGAACCAGGCCAGTGCCAGGGAGGAGAAGCACGAGCAGGTTTCCTACCTTGCAACCTTAACTGTCTCATGCAGCAGCTCTGAATCACACCTGGAGGTATCTGCTTCTGTCCATCAGCTACACAGGGAGCTTGCCCCCCTAAATGTACAGGCACCCCAGCTGACTGGCTGGAGTGAATCCCTCATGCTTAAAATCTCTAAAAGGAAAATCACCTCCTTTTGAGCCATTCCTCCCTGCTGCATCTTCTCTGATTCATCACAGATGGTGGCAGTTATTGAAACCTGAATCACAGTTGCATTAGGTTAACCCACCTCTGATTACAGTGCACATGAGGAATACAAAAGGAGGAGGGAAAGAAGAAGGGGAGAGCGGGAGGCAAACTGCAAATTAAAGGCAAATCATGAGGTTGGTTTAGGCTATTGTGTAAATGCGGGTGGCTCAATTTTCCACCATGCCAGGAAACTGCGAGACATACCACAGTGCCAAAGACCAAGTTTCTTCAGGACAACAGCTATTAAGATCCCTGCTTTTTGTCCTATTAGAGATCCAACAGCCTCACACATTTCTGTACAGCTGCAGCGTGTTTCCTTCCCACCACTAAGGATCCTGGGAACCAATGGAAAAATATATGGGGACAAACTTTGTCAAGGGTTCTCAGAAAATGTTTGTAAAAGCACTGAATCTAAATCCATAAATGCTTTGCCAGCATGCAGTAACCACTAATTCTAGTTTCCTCCATGAAATACGTCAAAAGTAAGCTTCCTCTCCATCAATCAATCGCCTCCCAAAAGTAGGAATGAGACCTTGATGGGAAGGAATGGTCAAACCGAACAAGCAAAAAGTAACACGTCCTTCAAAACAAGCACATACTTTCTTGACTGTAGGGTTTTATTCATGTCCTTCCAGCCCACTCCAAACACACAAACTTATCACCCTCAGGTTTTTGTGCCAAATCAATAACAGCTTGCGCAGGGATTGTGGAATGCTACATCTGAAAGCCTCTCACACACTTTGCTGAAGTAAAGGACTGATAATAATTAATAGCTGCCAAGGACATTCAGCCTCGTTGAGTGGTTGTTAGCATGATTTTCCCCTGGACAGAGTTTAGACTGAGCCTTTCCAATTTTCCTGGACAGCATCTGGACGCCAGAAAATTTCTCTGTGTTTTTGTACATGATCCCCAGCAGAAGGTGAAGAGAACATCCCGTGAAGCCCTTGGACTGAAAAACCTTGATGATGGACTGGGTCTGCACTTCTTCTAAAAGCTCTTCCCATGCAGCAGGTCTGTTCAGCTGTGCTAGAAAGGCATGGCTTTCCCACCCGTAATGGCGTCCGGGCTTTGGGTAGGTGAAGTAGCTCTGGACAGGCTTTCAGGTCACAGAGGAGTATCAAAACACCACGTGCTGGAGGCTGAAGGATTTGTTCCAGACAGTTTCTGCCTCTCATTCTCATTATTCAACCACTCTGATAGGGTTAGAAACCTTAGGAATTGTGCCTGGATCGTAAGCTGCCTTTATTTCGCAGTCATTCTGGAGCTGATCCTAAAAGTGATGCTTTTGGGAGCAACAAGCCTAATAACATCACTCACACAGTAGCTAAAGGAAGCAAGAGAGCTGAAGGGAAACGTTCAGCTCCTGGCTCTGCAGCTGACTTTTGTCAGCTCCTCTCAGACCATGGGAGGCAAGTTTCTGAAATCTCCCCATTTTGTTCCTTTTTTCCTCAGGCCAGCTGGAGCCAGGAGAACTGCAGAGCCAGCAGGCACCGAGCACCTCAAAGGCAGTGGTCTTGCAGAAGAAGGACAACCTGGCGGGGAGCCAGGAAAATAAATGACCCCAGCTCCGAATGCCTCACAGGTAAATCTGGGTGCTTTAATGTTTCTCGGCAGCCAGGTGTTTTCACTTCATCACTTCATCTTCTGTTGCTGCTTCAGTTTTTCATCAGAAATGGTTGTGACAGCATGGGATGCACCTCAGCGGGATGCAGTACAGAGCAACGCTCCAGCATCTGCCGTTTCCTTTGTGGTTTTCTCTCTTTAATAAGACACAAGCACACTTTTGAAGGTGCCAGTGCTTATCCTTGGGCAGCTGGAGCAAAGACCTTCAAAGAGACTGCAGACCTTGATTTTCTCAGACTTGTGTGGTGACCCCCAGGCTGTAGGATCAAGACATGGGATCAGACCAAGTTCTGGCTAAGTGTGATCAACGAGGAAACTGTGATGGGAAATTCATGCCCAGCAGCAGGCTGCAGCAGCTCTAGTACCTGAATAGCTACTGGGAGAGAGAGTTGCTTATGGCAGAGCCCAGCCTGGTGCTTATTCCCAGCAGTCAGGGAGGCCAAAAATCCAGTCTAAACAAATGCAATTTAGTCCATTAGCAGGCATCAGAGACATTACCTGCCTCGGCAAAACCCGGCTATGTTTCTAATTAAGTAGGGATAGCTCAGAGTCTGTTCTAGCCACTGTGGCTACAATCCCAAATTCCCACAACAAATTACCTACACTTCTCACCATTAACAGAATTACCTGTTTATCTGACATCATTGGCCAAACGCTGGAGCACATCCTCACACAGAAGTGTTATTGTAGCCATCACCTGAGATTTGTTTGAGCAGGGCTTGGGGGCTTTGGACCTTCATAAGAGTCCGCTCACAGCCTGAAGGGCAGGAGTTTCTTTTTGAGGGTAAAAAAAGAGAGGCCAGTGGGGGATTAGGCTTCCTTCTCCCTGTATCTCTTTGCTATTCATGGTACCAGCACCTAAAGAGACTTTTTTTTTGCTTCTAGTCGACAGGCAGAAGTGAAGGAAAGCCATACTCTCTCATGCAGTCCTTCTTGCAAATTGGCAAAGGCAGGTATTTTATCCAGGGCTGCAAACGAAAGTTGCTTTACCTTAGCTGGATCAGCCCGATTGTTTGTGCTATAACTGAAGCACTAATACATAATACCCAGGCTGGCGTTAAACCGCTAGCATGGGTACGAGCTGCAGCAGAGCTGTGGCAACAGAGAGCTCATCATTGCCAAGCCCACTGGAGAGCCAGGTAGTGCTCAGGTAGTCACTCCTGATGGGCTTCCTGCTGCCCTGGTCCCACCACGCCGTGGTGTGGACCTGCCCTTGGTTTTCCTCACAAATGATGAGATGGAAAGAACGGCCCATTTCTTTCCTGGCTGCTTTTCAAAACCCCTCCCCAGGTTCCCGTTCAGCTGCCGCAGCCGTGGGTGACGGCTCCGGGAAAGAGGCACTTGGCCGGTCTGACCGTCCCTCTCCCACAGGCAGCAGCGGAGGGCAATTGCTCTGTGAAGGGGAGCGGAGAAGGAGTAAAAGGAGAGTAAACCCTGATCTGATCAGTCTCAGGTGGATAATACTGTAAAATGATAAATTGACATTCCCAGGGTCTGAAAACACAGCTTGGACCTGGGCAGCACCTCATCTGCAAGAGACGTAGGGACAATACTTTTCTGCTTAGTTTTAAAAATAAGCATGCTTGTCTGCTGCAGCAGCGGCGGCTGGTCAGGGTTCGCCTGCTTCCCGCTGTCCGGTTTCACCTTTGCCGGCAGGCAAAGAGGGATAATCCCTCCGTCATCTGTGCCGCTGGCACCCCATGCCTTGCCGTCGCGGAGCTCTCCATCCGTCCCAGCGTGCCCTGTGCTGCTGCACCACGGGTAGGAGGGTACTCGGGGCCGCTGTGCCCCTTCCACCAGCGCCCAGAGGGAAGAGGGGGGGGCAAGTCCTTTGCCAGGACCCCTGCCTGATGGAGGGTCCCTGGGCTGCATGCAGAAAGCAGCATGTGAATTGGGAGGCAGCTATCTCTGGCTGCAGGGACGGCTGGATCAGAGCTGCCCCTGGGCAGGGCTGAGCCCTGCGCCCCTGCTCCACGGCTCCTCGCAGGGGCTAAGGGGAGAATGACTGGCTGCTGCCCGCCGGGCCAAAGGCAGACACAGGCAGCATGCACTCACGGTTTGGGAAGAGACTTAGCACGGGTTGGAGCTTGGCTGAGGCTTGGCATGGGTGGCTCCAAGGGAAAGCCGAGTGCTGCTGCAGCAGGTAGTGGAGCTGTCAGCACAGATGATGGCCATCTTCCTCTGAACATACTGGCAGGTGTCAGTCACTGCAGTGACAGGCACACCTGGGGCACTAAGGGTGCTGAACTCCTGGCCAGAACACCACGTACCAGCAGACCTGGGTTTCTGCAGCTCTGTGCAACAGCATATTCACAGCAGCCTTAGCTTGGAAACCCAGAGGCACAAGGGATTTGGGGAGTCTGCAGGAGCTGGAGAGGGGCTGAGGAAGAAAGGACAGAGCAGCAGGGACATGGACTGGCTCTTGGGAAATGAGGCAGAGTAGGCAGGGGTAGCTCCTGGCAGGGGCACGGCCTGGGGTGGGTGGAGGTGCCAGGCTGGAGGAGGCTGGGGGCGCAGGAAGGAAGGATGGACAGGGACAGACGGGACGCTGGATGAGGAGGCAGAGTGAAAAAGGTAAGCGGGGCACAGTGAGGGGCGTCAGGCAAGGGCTGGGGCCTGGAGAGGGGCAGGACTGGGTGCAGGGACGGACAAAGACTGGACAGAAGGTGAAAGAAGATGTGCAACAGGGAAAAGGGAAAGCGCTGGGGAAAATAAGCCTCACCCTTATGAAGAATGTAACAATTTTTTTTCTGTTAAAGCTTTTTTATTTTAATTGCAGCTGTTCTCTTTTTCTCCTAGCTTTCTTTGCCCATTCTTTCCCTCCTGGTATTTGACCCTCTATTGGTAATTCCCCTTCAGTGTTTGCTAATTTTCTGTCTCTTGCTCTGCCAGTACAACTGTTGTCGCATGCATTGTGCTATGCCCTCTATGAAATGATGCACAGATAGCAAACAGTCCGTACGCACAATACAAAGGCTGCTCTTACCTCTGCTCTGGCACACAGCTTAGTCTGCTGTCTGCAATTATCCTTTCGGTTCTTCTCTTCGTCTTCTTCTGTTCCTCAGGTCTTGATTTTCCCCTGTGTTTCCTGCAGTCTGGCCGCTTGCCAGCTTTGCCTTCCCCCCTCAAGCTGAGTCTATCCCTATTCCTGCCATTGGTTTCACTTGCAGTGCTTCTTTCCCTTGCCCAGACCAGCCTTGCTGAGACAGCTGGAAGGGAGCCGTGTAACAGAGAGGACGTGAAGAGCATCTACTGCAGATCTCTGTGGTCATGGCTAAGGTCAAAGAGCCAAACGTTTATGGTTTGTGCGTGGGTGTTATGTAAACAACAGCAATTATTCACTGTCAAAACTTCATAACTCGGCCAAAACTCAACCATTTTTTGCTGGAGTGTTCACAGAGGCTGCTACTTCTGAAGACTCACTTGCAGCCAGACTTTAAGCCTTCCTCTCCCAGCTGTAGAACTTTGTTACTATTATTAAATAAATCACTGTCACAGTTACACAGTGAACTTCCCACATCACCCTCTCCTGCCACTAGAGATGTGATGCTGTTGGGTATGGCCACAAAAAGCATATTCACTTATTTTTGTGAATCTGTGAATTTGTGAATTTTTCAGCTCGTTACAAAACAGCAACAGTGGCCCTAAAGCACATGAGCACCAAAGGGCATCGCTTCTGGTCTGTTCAGTGCATTTGAAGGACTCCCACTGAAATGAATGGAAGCATCTTCCCATTAATACAGCAGGTTTTAGAGCCTCTTGCGCCGAGGTGTCTCACCCTCTGTGTACTGTTCACGCTTTTGTTTATGAAATCCTCTGCGGATGGGAAGTTGCATTCTGACGGTAAAGGAGGAAGTGGCCAAAGTGTTTAAGTTGTTCCAGTGGAGTTGGACACTTAGCTTACACAAAGACGGCCTCATCTTCTTCTTTTTGACTAGACATTTGGAAATGGCATTGGCTCCCCAAAAGTCAGCGAAACCTGGCAAAAGTTAGGTCAGCTGGGGAAGCAGCAGGTACTTCAAAAGGTGACAGAAAGCCGTCAGGACTTTAACATACATGAGATGGCTTCTGATGACCCTTTAATTGCCCTTTCAGAGGCCCCATGTCTAAGGTAAAGGGTGGGGTTTCTTCGTTATACCTCGATCCCCAAGAAAATCCCTTAGTAATCCCCATCCTTGCAAGAATGCACCTCCATCCTCCTTCTGCCATCACATGCAGAGTAATCCTCCTTTTCCTGCGTCACCCGTTCAGTGATCCTTCTTACTCTGCAAGATCACATGCGCTGCATGCAGCAACCTCCCTCTCACACTCGCAGGGTGAGCACTGAGCTGGGGAGAAAACACCCTCCCCTTCTACTGCATGTGGCAAAGAAAGCCTCCCTCTTTCCCCACATTCCCCACAAGACCCACACACCTTAGATCCCCTTTCCCTCCCCTTGATGCCACAGGACCACTCTTTACCAAGTGGTACCAACCGCAAAGACGGTGCTTCTTCACCAGCTAGCTTTTGCTGCCTGTCTCTGAGATCCATTTCTCTTTGCTGCCATAACCTTTCCCACCCACCCTCCCGCTCCTCTGAGGCCGTGAGCAAGGCAACACCATGCTGACGCTTTCTCTTCTGTCATAGCAGTGGGACATGCCGAAAAAACAGACCAGGACTAGGTTACCCTGCCAGCTCCCCCATGTACTGGTGCTTTTGCATCACACAGAAAGCATTGTATTGCAAACCAGGGTGCTGCTTACTCACAAGGGAAGCCTGTGCTAGCTTGTGGCCTCAGGTAAACAGCTGCATTTTTTCAGTGTGAGAAAAGGCAGGCAGGGCACAATGAAGAGAAAATACCCTGTGGAATGGCCTCCCTCGGTGCGTGCAACCCCAAAGTATCAGGGTTCGCAGACTCTCTTGCTCCAGCGTCACAAGTCCCACTGCAGCCAGCATAACTCCTGAGCGCCCAAGGAAATAGCTCTATTCATTAACCATACAGCTGACCAGGGGAGAATAAATAGGCTCAAAAGCTGCTGGTTCCTAGATTATTGTCATCTTGCGACTCTGATTGAGCAGCAAAATTGGGGTGGAGATGATAAGATCCAGAAGTGACGGTGACTTGCCTACCTTTCCCTTCCTCTTCTGACACCCATACAAGAGCTTGGCTGTGCTTCTCCCAAGGCAGCCTCTCCCTTATTCGGTAAAGATGACTTAATCCAGAAAGGGTGATGAGAAGGAGAAAGATTTAAATCAAACCTGATTACTGGGACTTGATAGGCTTCCCTGGCAAGCTGTTCTGGGACTGACTCAAAAGTTGTCAGCTCGCTGCCCGCTCCCTTGACAACATCGTTCGGAGGGCTCGGGAGCCTTGTGAAATGCAGCCGTTCTCTCAAAGCCCTCCTCAGCTCCAAAAACCAGCCTCTCCTTCCCCCCAGCAAAGGGCAGGCGTGCACTGGGGGTCGTCAGGAGTCTGAGCAGCACGTGGCTTTTCACTAACCCTTCAGCTACCGGTGGGAAAACAGACAGAGAAACAGAGCAGTGAGCGCTTCGTCCAAGACTCTTGAAACGGCATGCTTTCGCTGTGGCTTTGGGAGTAATCCACCTAAGAGATTACTCCGGCGTGGCTGCGAGATAATCCTGCCAAGCCATTGCATGTGCTCAGCCACCGTCCCCCAGATGCCGGGGCTCTGCCCAGGCCTCTCCCAGCCCACGTGAACAGCTCGTGATGGCCAGGGGAACCTCAGGACGGGCACCAGGGAGGACCAAACTGCAGCCGCTCCCCATCCTGGAGAGTGGAGAGGTGCTTGCCGGCCTCAGGCTGGGAACAAGGAGAAGGTGCCATCACATCAATGGTGGTGGCCATCACAGGGACCAACCTCCAAGGCAGGCAGGTGCCTCCTGGCAGAGGCAGGAAGCAAATCCCTAACTTTGGAGCTCGCGAAGTTTATGAAAAAGGTGGTAGGAGATAGTCCTGGCCATGGCAGAGACCTGAGCTCGGTGGCTGTGGAGATCCCATCCAGTCTCGTGCAGGGAAGGAGGGGAACAGATGGCTACAGGCACAATACGAGTGGTAGAGGGACAAGCACAGGGGAGTTGCAGGCGGGAAAGCTTGCTGTCCCAGACCAAGCTACAGCAAGGTCAGCTAATGCTGGTCAACACCTGAACCCTCCAGGGGGATGCAGACCATTAAAAGTCATGGAGAAACATTTCAGAAACGATTCTGAAATGAGGCAAATGCATCCATTTTTTTCCTCAGTGCAGTCATAAATGCAGCTATTAAAACAGATTGGGTTATAAATGAAAAAAAAAAAGCCACAAAACTGGGCCAAAGCAGCATGAGTGTTTTATTTTTATTAAAAAATAGAGAGTAATAAAGTAAAGCTGTAATAATAATACGAAAACGTTGACTAATATCTGTGAAAAACTTGGAGAGCCATAGAGGGAACGAGCTATTGTGTTTTGTGGCGGGTGGGGTGCTGGTGAAGTGTTTGTGGTTAGGACAAAGACACTGAATTTTGCAAGCAGAGCCGATGAGTTTTAGGGTTTGCTTTCTGGAGACTCCCTGCACCAGTGAGGAAATTTCTCATGCTGAAGGAAGGCAGAATAGCCAGGCTTTTATTGAACTAACCAGAGTCTCTTCTGAGGGTCTTTTTTCTCCTCTTTCTTCCTCCCCCTTCCACCACCGAGTGCCATTGATAAAATATATTTCAATATTGCAGAGAGAAAAGCAGTGACAGACAAAGAGCTCCTTGGTTTTGTGCCGTATCAAATCTATTACTGCAAATCCAACAGCACCTGCCATTTTACCTTGCTGAGCTGGCTTTGTGGATGAGAGCTGGTGGGACCTGGCTGAGGAAAGGCTGCGTCTGTGAAAATTTCAGTGAAGTAAAAGTTCAAAGGAGGGGAAGGGAATGGGAGATAAGAGAGCTTCGAATCTTCATTTGAAAAGGAAAGAAAATCTGATTAAGATGTGCTGGCTAACTCAAAACATATGAGCCTGAACATCAAAAGGTTTGTAATTTGTACACGTGCTGTAGATAATTATCAGTTTAACTCGACACTTCCTACAGCGACAGAGCTGACGTCAGACCTCTTCAGCAACCGACTTTCAAACCAGCCTCTGACATTGAGCGAGGGCCCCGCTGCTGACGTGACATTCCTCCCCACCGCCCCTTACACCCCTGCAGACGCGTGCATGCCAAAAAGTCTGCTCGGACCCCTCTCTCGGCTGCCCAAAGTCCGAGACCCGGGTGAGGCTGAGAGAGGAGGCGGGAGGCTCCCAGGCAGCTCTGGATGTCTCCTGCTGCTGCTGCTGACCTCTTGCAGATCCCCCGTCCTGTGGCATGCACTGCGAAGGACAATGACAGAAAACCTAATTTAAACGGGGCTCCTGAGACTCTGTTAAAATGTGGCCTAGAAAACCAATGATGTCAGACGCTGCTTCCTTCATTCCACTGCAATGCAAGGATGGCCCTGAGCTGGCTCCTCCAGCGCTGCAAAAAGTGCTCCAGTGCTGCAAACCAGGGAGGTGCACAAGGCAGCTGGTGGCCCGCTCCTGCCCCAGCTCTCCTCACCCTGCTCGGACAAGGGCTGCCAGCATCGGGGCAGAGCCGCCACGGTGGTGCAGGTGGGGACAGGGTCGGGGGTGCCGGGAACCATGCACACAACCTGTCTGCCTCTCGGCCAACTGCGGTTTCATGTCACAGTTTGGCCGGGGGCAGCTAATCTTGAAACTCTCTGCATATTTCTGAAGCCAGAAGGTTAGGGCAGAAGGCAGGTAATGAATCCCAGAGAGATCTCTTCCAAGAGAGCCATGTGTAGCATGAACATAGAATAATGTGACTTCAGGGAATGGCAAAGCAAAGCATTTTCCTTCCCTGTCCGAGAGACTTCTGTTCAGTACCAAGCTCCCCCCGAGAACTGAAATGACCTTCTGTCTGCCTGTCCACAGGAGAGAGAGACAGGACGGAGGCAGAGGAGAGCTCACGTTTTTGTTAGAGGGAAAAAGTAATCAAAAGTCTGCTGGTGAAATACTCCTAATCCCTATGACTCCTTGTACAGTGGAGCTGGGAATTTTGTCCCTCTCTCTACCCATGCATAGCCCCACAACAGTTTTCTTTCATTAAGAGCTCCTTGCACTTCCTCCACAACCCCAAGACCACCTTCTCTACATCCTTTTTTAATTTAAGGATTTTATTGCTTCGAGAGAGGAGAGGGGAAATGCTAACAATTACAACTAAGTCCCCTACTGAGCACTCTGTCATAACCCCATCCTTGTGGAATATGCTTTTTTTTTCATGTACTTAATCATTCATTTAATGGATAGCCAACTGCATGCAAAGCTTCAAGGTCTATAAAGAATGAAGCCTAACCTGCAAGACGCTCTGGTAAGTCGAATGTTTACAGTAAGCACAGCAATCCATCAAATGTCCTCCTGAAGGCTCCTGACGAACAGCTTGAGGCCAATAAAATACTCAGGATTTTTTGGGGGGGTGGAGAAATATACCTATAAGTAATCCCTCCTGTCTGTGCCAGGTCTGAAATGCAGTCATCGTTAACACCACGGAGAGTAAGCCAGCTCACTTTATAGCAAAGTGGATTCACACTCTGTTGAATATTAGACACACACCGACAGATTGACCTCCCCTGGAAGTTCAGTTCTGTCCCACTCGGCAATCAATTGCACCACTTCAAACATCATAAAGTGTCATGTGTTTATTTTAGCAAAAGGAACTCCAGATACAGAACTCAAACCTATTCCTACAATGGTGCTTTAATTACCCAAAAAGGCTGACAATAAATTTACATTTTAATTAAGAGTAATGAATTATGTATGACTGTGTAGCACTTTCTGTGTAGCTCACAGATGAGCACAGAGAGAGGTATGGCATGGATTGCAGGAATTTATCCTCACAGTACAGGGAAAAGGCCCTTTTGTTTGCAATTGCAGGCCATTTAGGAAAAAGGTCACTCCAGCTAGCTAGCAGTATGTGAAGACGGTCCTGCTGCACTACTGCAGTTCTGCTACAGGCTCCGTGTTGCATTACGATGTATGAGAACTGAGTCCAATTTCCCCCTGTCATGACAGCACAAGACTTGCAAATCACATCACTGGAAGTTTACCCCTTCTGAATGCATTAGGACCGTATATGTAGGAAATGATGGCAAAATATCTCCCATCCTTAGCAGGGACATGGAAACACCAACGTGACTGTCGGTGTTGCAGACTCCCATGATTTTGCCATGTTTTGTCAGTTCATCTGTCACAAGTGTCACTCATCACCACATAAAACCATAGCATTCATCTGGGGAGGAAGAAAAGAGAGGAAGTTAGCTCTTCTGGATTCATAAAACAATATGCAAATACGAGTACATGCAGACAGGCATCCTGAAAAACAAAACCACCAGAGGACAAACTGGACCTCCAATGGATGCTTGAACTGTGACTTTGGGGATTTTCTATACCAAGAGTTCTTAGCATTAGGAGTGGGCAACAGAGCATTGCTATGAAAGTATTTGAGATTTTACTACTGGTTCTGCATCTTAGATCTTGGACCTTCAAAACAGCTTATGTTTCCAAGCAAAAAGATATGAAAGGCAGGAAAAAAATTAGAACCACTGAGGAAAAAAAACCCACCTGTGTCTGACTGGCACCATCCCATCCTTATGCCAAACTCTAATTTGACTGAGTTCCTTGACT
The DNA here is from genome assembly GCF_028858705.1 of Grus americana. NCBI lineage: Eukaryota > Metazoa > Chordata > Aves > Gruiformes > Gruidae > Grus > Grus americana. Next base: position 122,102,022 of record NC_072852.1, read on the forward strand.
TTCATATTTTAGCTGCTTGCTTTGGCATCATACTAGTAATTTCCTTCTTTAACTGCAGTGTGATTAGTGCTCCAGCCCTTCTCTGCATGTTGCTGGAGACATCACCCTTTCATACCCTTGTCCAAGGGGAGGTACCACCTTGGAGAGCAGGGCAGTGGCACTTGGGCCTCACGGTGAGGGACCGCTGTGAACTTGGCATGGGTGAAAATCTGAGGTTTGCAGCAGCCAGCAAGGCTCGTGGGAGCTAGCAGGCACTCAGGGCTGGTCAATGGAGATGACCTAAAGCCCACAGTTCTGCAAGTGATGGCATGGCATGAAGTGGACCGGGGCCCAGCTCTCCCATCTGACCACAAGAGCTCCAGCCGAGAGCCTCTTGGATCTCAACAGCCTTCAGTTAAAGCAAGGGGCGAATTGTTAACATTAGCAGGAGGCTTTCGGAGACTATTTCTGAGCTGAATGACAATGTCTGGGTCCAGGACTTGCTATACAAGGCACTTATTCCTGCAGGAGCTTTCCCCCTTAGCTCCAGATGAAGGTGGTCCCCAACCTTGTTTCACATAAGAGATGCCAAGGAGGCAGCCATGCTTGTTGTCCATTTCCTTCCCAACTCAGGAGAAGGAACTGAGCACAGAACCAGCCAGGCATGAACTTCACAGAGACAGTCACTCACTGAGGTCTTCGCACAGACCCTAAGCCAGATTAGTATCTTATCTCAGACAATGGCCCACACCATGGAGAAAGGGGCAAATACCTCATATTCAATTGTCACTTCATAAGTAGCCCACAGAGCAAGATCTTCCCAAGCTGCTCACTTAAAGGTATGCTTTCAACCTGAAATGAAAAGTTCTATACCCCTCTCTTTTCCTTTCTCCAATGTAACAAGGATAATGAGAAAATTGCAATTACAGCATTATTTCAAAGAGCACTCCTTGCATTTGCATATAGATAACAAGTAACGACCCTACCTTTCCCAGTCCTTTTATAAAATAACTACAGCTTTGAAATATGCTGCTCTCCCTCTGCCACCTTCCTATCTTCCTAATTGCTTACCCATACAATGTTTACCCTTCCCTCTCTTGTTTCCAGATGCTAACACATCTTGAAAGGCAACTGCAAACACTTGCCTAATACTATTGTTCCATTTAAGTGATCATTCATGTTGCCAAGGGGATATTATTCCTTCCCCAAGGAGACAAGAGCATATTATAACATTCTGTCTATACAGATGCAGATCTCATGAGGAAAATGTCCAAGAGTCCCCAAGCTTAAATTCTGATCTACTTGTAGCATGCTAGGCAATAAACAAAAATAACCTACAGCATTTTCCAAAATGCAGCCAATGAACTCCATCTTTGCCACCTACCAGCGTGTTTCCTGCTCGCTAGCAGCAGCTTTGGACTGCAGCTTCTCCAGGATTCAGACAGGATGCCCGATGTGTATATGAGACAAGGTGTCAGGACTGCACCTACAGCAACAAAGTATAATACTGGGTGTTGGTGTTGGGTTTTGGTTTTTTTTTTATTTCCAGTGTTGCCAAGAGCAAATAATAGAAACATTTCCAAGAAGCCAAAACTGACTAATCCTACAAGCTTCTCACTGGTACCCAGGAGGTACCTTTGTTACCAGATATTATCACCTTAGTTAACAATGGATTTTGGGTACCTTGTTGATGAAAATATATGATCACAAGAAACTAGAGACCAACTGTTTTAGTCTCTTGTTTTACCCTGCTTTACAGAAATGAAAGATTTGATAGGTCTGGTTTTGGCTTGTCTTTGCATTGTTGCTGATATTATAGGCATGTGCAACTTCTGTTACCCAAAGTTGACTAAAAACACACAAACATGTTCACAGCAGTACAGAAGTTTGGGAGGTGTTTTACAATAAGTAAAATTATCAGTGAAAACCAAAATTGAATGCTACCGACACTTTCACCTTTAATACAGTGAACTCAGTGTGGTGGGTTGACCCTGGCTGGAGGCCAGGTGCCCACCAGAGCTGCTCTGTCACTCCCCTCATTCACTGGACAGGGGAGAAAAGGTATAACAAAAAGCTTGTGGGTCGAGATAAGGACAGGGAGAGATCACTCACTAATTGTCATCACGAGCAAAACAGACTGAACTGAGAGAGGAAATTCATCTAATTTATTACCAAGCAAAACAGAGTAGAGGAATGAGAAATAAAATCAAACCTTAAAACACCTCCCCCCACCCCTCCCATCTTCCTGGGCTCGACTTCACTCCTGGTTTCAACCTCCTCCCCCCTCAGCGGCACAGGGGGACGGGGAATGGGGGTTACGGTCAGTTCATCACACGTTGTCTCTGCCGCTTCTTCATCCTCAGGGGGAGGACTCCTCTCATCATTCCCCTGCTCCAGCATGGAGTCCCTCTCATGGGAGACAGTCCTTCACGAACTTCTGCAACGGGAGTCTCTCCCACGGGCTACAGTCCTTCACAAACTGCTCCAGCGTGGGTCTCTTTCACGGGGTGCAGCCCTTCAGGAGCAAACTGCTCCAGCGTGGGTCCCCCACGGGGTCACAAGTCCTACCAGCAAACCTGCTCTGGCCTGGGCTCCTCTCTCCATGGGGCCACAGGTCCTGCCAGGAGCCTGCTCCAGCGTGGGCTTCCCACGGGCCACAGCCTCCTTCAGGTGCCTCCACCTGCTCCGGCGTGGGGTCCTCCACGGGCTGCAGGTGGAATCTCTACACCCCCTCATCCTTCCTCCATGGGCTGCAGGGGGACAGCCTGCCTCACCATGGTCTTCACCACGGGCTGCAGGGGGATCTCTGCTCCGGCACCTGGAGCACCTCCTGCCCCTCCTTCTGCACTGACCTTGGTGTCTGCAGAGTTTCTTACATCTTCTCACTCCTCTCTCCGGCTGCAAAAGCTCTCTCTCTCTAAGTGTTTTTCTTCTTCTTAAATATGTTATCACAGAGTCACTGATGGGCTTGGCCTTGGCCAGTGGTGGGTCCGTCTTGGAGCCGGCTGGCATTGGCTCTATCAGACACAGGGGAAGCTTCTAGCAGCTTCTCACAGAAGCCACCCCTGTAGCCCCCCCCACTACCAAAACCTTGCCACACAAACCCAACACACTCAGCAAAAAGAGAGCTCGGCACCATAGGACTCATCTGAGTTCTGACCAAGTCCCGCACCAGGACTTCCAGCTTCTCCTCACCTAAAGGTACAGAACATAAAGCAGCTGCATCTTTCCGGACAAGGTGTTCTCAATAAGTTGTAATATAGAAGATGGCCAGCATTTGCGTGCTATCCATTAACTTCATGTAGGTCACTGAACAGCCACCATTAAAAATTTTTAGCTGTTGCTAACCTTATCTGAAGTCAAACTTGTGACCTTGAAGTGTGGCAGTGTAGTCCCATTAGTGGTCCCTCTAAACTAGCCAGTTACCCAGGTGGGACTGTCTGTTTGTTTCTCTTTTCCTCCTCGAATTTCCCTTCTCTGTGTGTGTGCTCCTTGTGACATTGAAGGGTAATTTTAATTGGTTCAGCCAACACAAGCTACACCTAATGTCCCTTTTGAACGGTCATTTTCACTGAGGCTAGCTATGAAAAAAACACATGGAAAGAAAACTACTGAAGCCTTTGATGATGGAAGTGGTGGGAGGATTCAACATCTCTTTGCTTCTCCACGGACCTCCAGGTGATCTGTTCCTTTTTTATCTCAGTCAGAGTCTGCTGGGCTGTTGCCATGAAGAAAGCAAAAGAACACCCGCTTTCAGCTGCGGATGTATTTGCCTTTATTTTGCTCTTTAGCTGAGCTCTCCAGCACCAGAGGGGGATGTTTGACTCACACTAGCGTGACTTTGCGTTTCACACAGCACGGTCCATTTGGTTGCTGTATCTTTGCTTGAAGCAGGTCATGGGGAAGAATTAAGCTCCTTCCTTCAGAGGCATGCAAAAGCCCTCCAGTTCAGACAGGCTTAGCCAAAGGGAGAAGAGACTGTCTGTCTCCTTACATGCAACTGTAAGCGTGGAGGTAGCCTGCAAGAGTCTCAATAGCAGGACACTGCTCTAATGACCCATGACCTTCACAAACCTCTTGGTCTTGAAATGCCTAATAAGATGCCCAGATAAACTGGGTTTTCAACAAAAAATAAAAGACAGCACTTTCCCTCTTCTCCACAAACACACACTCACACGCACTTGGTCCTGGCAAATCACATGCTGGCTGGTTCAGTGGAGCGGTCAGCTCGACCAAGTGCAGAGGAACAATAAAGGCAGGCCAGGATGAAGGTTTTGTACAGAACCCTCAGCTTGGTTGTATCCACTGTCAGGTGTGTACAGAGCCAAATGGCAGGTTTTCCCCCAAGCTGGACAGGGCATGCTAGCTAGGGCACAGTGCTGCCCACAGAGTGACACTGCTTCTAGGCTGGACGCACCTTGCACCTGAATGACACGGTGTGAGTGAAACGAGTTTGGGTCTGCCCTTACATGCCCATGAAACCCTGTCCTAAGAAACCCAAAGACACCAAAAGATGATATAGATGCCCCATCATTGCAAGTATTAAAGGTCAGGTTGGACAGGGCTTTGAGCAACCTGATTTAGAGAAAGATGTCCCTGCCTGTGGCAGGGAGATTTGACTAGATTATCTTTAAAGGCCCCTTCCAATACAAACTATTCTGTGATTATATGATTCTATGAATGAGTCACACTTCCACAACTGGAGAAGGAGTACAAGAATTACTTGCTACAAGTTGTGGAGTTTCCTTCTCTGGAGATATTCAAAACCTGCCTGGATGTGATCCTGTGCAACCTGCTCTAGGTGATCCTGCTCTAGCAGGGGCATTGGACTAGATGATCTCCGGAGGTCCCTTCCAACTCCTATTATTCTGTAAAAAAAAAACCCAAAACAAAAAACCCACAAACAAACACCCCCCCCCCCCAAAAAAAAAAAAATATAATAAGAGAACCTGGAAGAAGACAGATTTTCTAATGGAACTAGGCAAAAAAGTAACTAGGATGAGATGAAAGGCATGTCAAATATCTGGGCTCATTAAGAGCAGAGTGTGGCCAGAGCAACTGAAGAACTGGAGGACATATTTCCAGCTATAAGGAAACTCTCAACAGAGCAAAACTGGAAGTACCCAAGTGTTCAAGATATACTTATGGCTGAGAGAGACTGAAAGAAAATATTTGAGAATTGACCCAAACTGAGGGGCTGTACAAATGCATTTATTAGCTGTGGAGGAGCCCCACACCTAAATCCTTCATGGAAGTACAAGTGCAGCCTAAAATGATCTATAATTTTTTAAATGAAGACGAAGGGAGACACTCAGGGAGAGAAAGCTCATGCCCATTTTTTGTGCTGTGTGCTACAGCAAGGCGGGAAGAAGCAAGTTTGAAGCATTTGACTTGTCACACATGCCACAGATATTAGACCAAGTCAAGGAAAGATTATGGTTAAAATAACGTAAGAAAATGAAACATAGATTTACTCACATTCTTATGAGAAAGTGGCATTTATTCCAGGATATCGTTTTAACTTTGCAGAGACAGCCCTACAGGCAGCCCCAGCTAAGCGGGTGGCTCTCAGGCCTGTTTCTGGCAGGTGTGGTGTGCCAGGCAGAGTCGGTCCGTCCCCACCAACCACACCAATGTAGGCAGCCTGCTCAGCAGTTTGGTTGCAGACGTTTCACCGCTATCTCTACTGTACGCATTTCAACATTTCAGTCGAAAACGGTGTTCGGATAAGGAAGCTTTGCTGGAAAGGTTGAAGGGGTCAGATACTGATCCCCACCCAACGTCACAGAAAAGACCCAGGAATGGGTTGTTGCTGTGTAAAACCCCATTAGAGATGCTGAGCTTTCAGGTCCTCCCAGGACCTTCAACACAGCCACTGTGACCCCCCACCTCCACCCCCATCCCAGTGCAGAAGCCCCACAGAGAGCTTTAGACTATGGTCACCATCTCCTCCACCCCAGGCTCCATGAGCCTGGCACAGCTGGTGTCACACTTCGTGTTGACCACGTGCCGTTCCCCCCGCCCCCCCCCCCCGCCATTTTGTCCTCCGCTGTCAGGCACAGCTGGCTGTCAGCTGGGTGCGACGCTAGCAAGGCAGGTTTCCTCCTGCCGATGGGTGCGGTACAAACACGCTAAGCCCGTGGCTGAAACAGCACCAGCTGGCTTCTCCCTGCTGTGAGCCCAGCAAGCAGAGCACGAAATTAGTCTTGGGTAACTTGCCTCTTCCCAGATCAACCTGAGGTTCCTCACCTGGTACCTCCTGCTACATACCTACAGGATGCCGCTTCCCACCTGCTCCAGACCCTACCTTCCCCCACATGCCTCCATGTCTCTCCATGTTCCCCCATATCCCCCATGTCCCTCAACATCCCTCCCAGTGCCGCCATGTCCCTCCATATTCCTCCACATCCCTAGGTTTCTGTACCCTGTGAAAAAGAGGGAACATTAAATCAACTGTTCTGCTGGGACAGGTGCAAAATGTGCTTCTTTTATCTTTTCCTTTTTGCAAGGATCAGGTAAAAACGCCAGGAACAGCCAGTGCCACACAAATGCAGGCTGTCCCCTTGCCCCTGGAAGCGAGGTATGCTCCTTCCCACTACGTTTCTTGAGCTCAGCCGCATCGGCTCCCCGGCAGGATCATTCCCCACAGCTCCTGGCAGTGAGATCTGTTCCCGTCCTGGGTCACCAAGTACATGGTGCGTACATGTCCATGCACCCTGGTAATGGCAAGGAGCTGGAAGGTGGAGTGCAGAGCATGCTGATGTGAAGCGACAGCAGGCTGGGAAAGAGAGTGCAGGAGAGCATAGGCTTGAACTACAGCCTGTCGGCTCACAGGAGACACAGCGCGGTCTGTCAAAATCAGATGTAATATAACTGATTTGGGAAGAGATAACCAAACTGATGAGTGTGCAGTGAGGACAGATTGATTAGGCAACGCAGCATCACTGCGATGTCCAGAGTCCGAAGAGAGAAATCGGACACAAGAGTTGCATTGCACAGTGTATCCCGTGTGAAGTGAGTTAAGTAGTCATCATGGTACTCCAGCCTCTCTGTGACTGTCCTCTTAAAGCGGTGGACAAACTGAAAGCGAACTGAAAAGGGAGGCAAAACATCTGCAGAAAAGGAAAAGGGGTGCAGGGGTGATCACAGAGAGGGCTGAGCCTCCAGGCTGCTAAACGAAACACTCGGAAAATGGTTGCCCACAGAAGCAGGTCCAGTGTTCTCTGTCGATAGCCGGTAAAGCTAGTTAGAGCAAGGATGGCACGGATCAAGTGTGCAAGGGAAAGGAAAGGCGCTGCATTACTTAACAGGATTACCCTCCACAGAGAAGGAGTTCCCCAGCTAAACCCTGCTACGAGGCACACGCTGGGGCTTCTGCTTCCTTCTCCTGGCCACTGCTTCTGTTCCCGCCTTGTGCAATTCCACCAGTTTTGCCAACTCTGCAGTGGCTGGGAAAATGGCCCAGCGGGCCTGGAAACCACAGCAGACATGAAGCAATGTGAAGAGTAAGTGGAGAGACCGAAAGCAGCCACCACATTTCTAAAATCCAGAGCAATTCCCCCAAGGCCCCTTAGGGGTAGGAATTTTTTTGCTGCAAACTGAAGGTGCTGTTTGTCAGGGGTGGGGTTGCTGCAAACTGAAGGTGCTGTTTGTCAGTGGAAAGCTGAGGCAGGCTGGGACCACGCTCAACCTATACCCTATGCCTTCTGGCTGCACACAAGGTGGAAATGCAGCTATGAGCCTTCGGGTAGTGTTGAAGGCACAGCTGGCTTCAGTGTCACCCACCCCGTTCACAGAGGGTGTAGGGGCTCTTGACTAGGCTGATACTACACTGTGAAACAAGGAACCTTTCTGTTAGCTACCAAGGAGCTGAACAAATACTGTACCGTACCTCCCTCTTCCTTCCCACCCCCTACACAGTTCCCCTCCATTCTTGTACCAGCACTTACAGGGAAGAAATTATGTTGTGTAACCTAGATTTGCACTCTGAATAACAAGCTGAGCATTTCAAGGAAACACAGGGAGGGAGGAACAGAGCAGAGAGAGCTCCCGAGTTGCCCAGGAATTGGAAAATCAGAAGGGTTTCTGGGAGCACCGCAGTATGAACAGGGCTGCCTGGAGAGCTCGGCAGCCACCCGCTGTCTCTAAGAGCTGCCTGCACACTGTAGGCCCCTGTAAGGGACTGATAGGCATGAGTCTTTTCAACGCTGTGGCGCTCTCAGTTTCCAGACAGTGGCTGGGGGAAGTCCTCTCAACCCAGGTGTCAGTCCACACAACTGCCAAACCCAGCTCTGATTCCAGACTGGTAGAAGGACAAGGGCAAGTAGTGACAGGACAAGGGGTAATGGCTTTAAACTAAAAGAGGACAGATTTAGATTAAATATAAGGAAAAAATGCTTCCCTGTGAGGGTGGTGAGGCACTGGAACAGGTTGCCCAGAGAAGCTGTGGATGCCCCATGCCTGGAAGTGTTCAAGGCCAGGTTGGATGGGGCTTTGGGCAACCTGGTCTAGTGGAGGGTGTCCCTGCCCATGGCCGGGGGGTTGGAACTAGATGGTCTTTGAAGTTCCTTCCAACTCAAACCATCCCAGGATTCTATGATTTCAAGGAGAGCTGCCCCTCACCTGGTCTCCTGAGCCTGCACATCTTCAAAACCAGACCCAAGCCCTGGAAGAAGTAGCAAGATCAGCGGTGTGAGAGGTCTGGGCTCAGGGCAGGGCTCCCAAGGCTCCTTCCTAGGGAGCTTGCTCAGCTGAGGCTGCTCAAGTGACTCCTATGTCAGAGGGCCTCTCCCTCCACCATTAAAGCCTTCCCTGTGCCAAGTGCACTCATACTGCGGACCTTATCGCAAGGCTTGAGAAGTTACCACTGACTCCACAGCTTAAGTGCTGCAACAGGGAAGATGGATCCTCCTACGCCAGCCAACCCAGGACCCCAGGCACACAGCTGGGCAGCAGACCTGCCCCCCCCGCCCGAAAGCTTGTATCATCCCCACCCTTTGCCCTGTTGGTACATGCACTACCCAGACTATCCTGACTGCAGTGTAGACATCCTTCTAATCATGTGGTGGAATTTTTTCATGTCCACATCACCATTTTCTGCTGAGGCATTTGAGGTCTCCTGCCTAATTCCCGGGGAAGTGCAGAATGAAAGGGGTCAGAAGACAGAGAAGACAAGAGGGATGCCTAAACACCCCTCATGTAGAAATGGAGGGGTAGATAAAGCATCCTGATATTGAGAGGGAAGAGAATGACAGGAAGAGAGAGAGGAAGGAGATGAGCATATGAAGCTGCCAGATGAGCAGAAACAGAGGCACTGGGTGTGGGATGGGAGAAGCAGGGAGCAAAGGTGGCTTTGGTGAGGGGAGCTGGCAGGATCCCCAAGAGCAGGGAGGAGCAGGCAGGTGGTGTACGAGAAGCTTGTGTGGGGAAGGCATGCCGGCTGTGGTAGCCAGCTAGGTCTGCAACAAAGCCTGATACACACGGACTTGTCCAAGACACACACAGGCAAATATTAGCCACTAGAGAAGAGCCTCGGTGTAGGAAGTCCCTCAGAGTTTTGCAGTTGAGCTCAAGGGGAAGCAGAGCTAGATCTTCCTCCTATCTTTGCAGGAATTTTCCGCCTTCCTTTAGGCTAGAGCCCCCGGTGCAGAGTAGCGGGGGGGAGGGGAGGGCTGCTGTTTGATTGCTTTAAGCTAGGAGCAGTTCCAACAGTACAGAGCCTGGTGCAGACAGCCGGAATGCAAGGGAATTTGTTGGGACAGATGGAGGCACTTAAAGTGCTACAGGAGGTAACTGGTGCATGCTGTTGGGTTGAGAGGGGGAGATGAAAAAGTCTTTGGTGCTGTGCTGCATCCTGCACTGAATATACAACAGGATAAGGTGAAGAAGGCCCTAGATATTGCTTCCTCTGGTAAGGTGGCAACTCCTAAGCTGTGGCTTTCTGACAGGGTCACACTAGCCACAAGCCGTCCTTGCTTTTCTACACCAATATTGGAAGAAGCATTGCACAACCTTCTCCCTAAGCCTTGGCTCCCCACCCTGGCCTCTCTAAGCCGCCGGCGTGGCATGCTGCCTGGGAGGCAGCTAGCCCAGCCCGTGAGCCCAGCAGCACGCAGCACGGCACTTTCCAGTCAGACAAGCCCCAACCCGATAGTAAGCCGCTTTCACTTTGCAAATTACTCATGGCATTTCCTGTAAACACCATCAACATCACCTACAGGCTGTGAGCAGGGAAACACAGTGACATTATAAAATGTCTTCTGAAAGGGCAGGCTGCCTCATTTTTTCCATTATTTCCCAGTTTCCATGTTGGGGAGAGCTAAAAATTGGGGCAGGGAGTGTAGTGTGGGGAAATCCAATGTTGTCTGAGAGGAGGGAAACCTTAGCAGAGCTTCAGCACGGTACTTTCCAAAGCTGTCCGAAACTTTGGCGTGGAGCAGTTCTTTCCCTAGAAAATCTTGGGTGATAAAAGATGAGGAGTGCTCTGACTGCTTACCAGTTTCCCATCCAACTTCTGTACTCATTCTGCCTGAGGAAAAAACGCTTGTGGTCTAACGTCAGGGTAGAGAGCAATCCTGAAGAGGACGTATAGGCAAATAGAGCTGCAATCTAAATAAAATATAACCAATCTCACATGCTTAAAAGTTCATGATTCAGGCTTCCCCAAACTGTGACATTGAATTAAAGAGTGACTTAAGCATTGTGCTTTGAAAAGGACAAGAAAACAGGCAAACAAAGAAACCTCGGCCTTCCTGGAGGTCTATTTGTCTTCTGATATCTTTGTCTTCAGGTTCACCGGGAGGTACTTAACCATCTCCCTGTGACCGTGAGACCTAGAAACAGCACAAAAATTGACAGCTGAGATTCTCATGTGACCGCCAACATCCAGGCATTTAGAAAGCAACAAATATCACAAGATTCAGAATTCATCACAAGAATGAGGAACCATCACCAAATTTGCCACTAACACAAAGCAAAGCAGACTGACAGTGTCACCTTACACTGGCATATACTAATGAATTGTTGTAAGAACTGGCTTCAAGGACTTTTTGAAGTCAAGCTTATTTTTTTCTTGTTTGTTTTATGCTGGCATTTGCCTACACCTCCGTCAGGACGAGGGGGGTCACCTTGCCAGGAACTTTATAAAGACCCAGTTTTTTATCTCAGGAGCTCACAATCCAGTGTGTGATGGAGTCCAGTGAAAGACAGTGACAGAACTAAAGCAGTGAGACGAGAAGATCCGTAAGGACTGAACCTAAATTATTGCTCCAGAGTGAGAAAAAAGACAAAATAATAATCTGCGTGATACATTATCACAAAAATGTGAAAGTTAAATACACAGAGGCAGCTAATGCAACCCGGCAAGTTCCATGGCTTTGCTGGCGCTACGCCAGAAGGATTGGTGCCATCTGGCCCGCAGCCGTGCCGGAGGCTTTGATTAGATGAGGAGCAGTGATTGATGAACGAGAGCGCACAGATGCAGGGCAGGTGGAAGAGGCGAGAGGAGGGGAGGCAGTGCACAACAGAGCCAGTCAAGTGGCAGCACGCTTGGACGTGCGCGACTGTTAGAATGAAATCTCCAAGGCTTAATTTTATTGCAAAATTCTGAGCCCACTTCCACCAAGTTCCATCCTTTTCCAAGAACAGTCAAAACTCTCTGCTGCCCACAAGGGCTTCATGTCACAAGGGAGTGTGGTTTCTTATGAGAGTCCCAATACTCTTTTTTTAGGTCAGAGCAATTTGAGACTATCCCAGGAAAAAATTCTCATACTCTATCTGCTCCTGCAGATTAACCTGGAAAAGGGGAAGAGACCTGTAGAAAGGAAAACTAGTCAGTCCGTATTTCTAAACCTCCAAGAACCTGAATCTACTTTGACTCAGCAGGACCAAAATAGCTGTAACTGGACAGGTTGGATTTTCAGTCCAAACCTCCCCCTTCCCCTCCAAAACAACTCCGCTCCCACACACACAGAGTTTTGTGTGGGATGTTTCTTTGCCGCTCTCAGTGTCATCTGAAACCATTACCCCAAGTTACATATTGACCCACGGTGTTATGCCCAGTGAGCAGGAAAACTGGCAAACAGGCAGGCATTGTGCATTGCCTGCCTGGTACACCTTCTCAGCATGGTCAAGCAGCTCTCTCAAACTCTGATGGAGAACTTTGCAAAGCCTTTTGCCTCCTAGCAGCAAAGCCTCCAGGCAAGATGGCAAAGTAGGGGGCTGGATCATAGCAAAAGCATAGCATCATCCAGCTAGTGAAGCAGAGAAGGGTTCCTCTGTCATCTTCTCCTGACAAAGATGAGGATGTCCCAGCTACCCCAACCTGCATGAAAAAGTTTGCTCAGAGGGTACCAGGACAAGCAGAGCTCTCCTTGAGGACAGAGTTTTGAAGAGCCTGTAATAAAACTCAGAGGAGTTTTGTGTCATCTCCCATTTCGATGGACGATATCGGGATGCAGAGAGGGCTGCCTGCTCCCCAGGACTGGCCATGCCCTCAATGACAGGCATCATCCTGCAGGATCCAAACATGGTGGACAGACCTGGGGGGGTTACGGAGGTCCGTTGGCAGCCCCCGACAGAGCGAGGGGGTGAGCCAGGGCAAGGGTCCATCTGGGCGGTCCAGTCATGAGCTGAAGGAGACGAGGCCAGGGACAGGGCTGGAGACAAGATACCTACAGCAGAGACCTCAGGGCCATCCAAGAGACAGGGCTGGAGACAGCCACACCTAAATCATAGGTCAGATGGGGACTGGAAGCCCCAGGCTCAGCTGAAATGGGGCTCCTGGGCCCACAGCCAGGGTGTAGGGGAAGGACCTGGGTGAGACTGGTCAGAGCTATTAAGGATTGTTAGTGCCCTCAGGGCTCTGACAGATGATAATGCAATGGGAAGAGGGGTCCATCTTCTTTAAAAACAAGTCCTTTCCTTCTCCTTAGATTGCGTCCTGAAGGACACCTGATGCGAGGCCTTCCTACGGAAATATCAGCTCCTTGACCGGTGCCTGCAGGCTGGCCTGCATGAGGCATGTCTGGAGGGTGGTCCTTTGTGCAAAGTCTGCCCTCATACCAGAGAAATCTTGCTTGTACAGCTGACGTACGTTCCTCAGAATCAGTTCCTTACAGCACATGATACGCCCCTTAAAAACAATGTTAATGGAGGTGCAGAGTCCAAAGTTAGGAAATGCTATGATTAAGGCCACCTGTGCAGCCTTACTTCATCGTCCTTGTGTGTCTGCGTTGGGAAATAATCTCTAATTGCCTGCTCCACAGAGTCTTACCTCACTCAGTGCACGCTGCTTAGACTCTGGCTTGTTCTGTACCCACTGAAATATGGCTGCAGGCATTGTGCGCGGCACACCGCTCCAGCCCTGCTCTGAAAATTATTATTTCACAGCTTTTTCTAAACTCTCCATCACCAGGAGATTTCCAGCATGGGTTCCTCCAGGTTCACGAAATCCATTTAAAGGTGGAAAACTGAGGCAAGAGAGAAAATGAATGAATATACCAGTTTTGGTACTGAAATTGGGAGTGTGAAACTCTCAGAGCCTGAGCCTTCCCAGCACTCAGCATTATACAGGGCTCAGTATCTTTAAGGACAGAAGCCACCCAGTTCAGCTGAATCAAAACACCCACGGCATGTCTGCAAGTCAAATCCCAATGCTTCCCCTTGTAGCCAAACCAAAGGAACAGTTGATTACTGCTTGGTTTCAGCCACTTTTTTACCATCATAACAAGAGCTTTGCAGAATAGGCTGCAACAGAGTTCAGTCCCTAAAACATCATCTTAGACAAAAGATTTTTAAGATTCAGACTCGTTCCTTCAAGGGAAATAATGCACTGAAATGTGCTTTAAAATACACTGCAAGATACATTTAGATGTATTTTATGCATCCCTGGTACCAATTTATATATAACCAAACCCACAAAATTAGCCAGCACTTTTCATGAGGCTGTGTTGGTTGTGTTCAAGAGTGGTATCTTCTCAAGGCAGTACGTGCTTTTCTGTATGCTCTCTGCGGGTCTGACATCCTGCAGCTGAGAAGAAGAGTAAGAGGTCAGCAAGCATCTTTGTTCCAATCCCAGCTTCTTCTCCCTCTTAGCTCCCTGGCTATCCTCTCCTGTGACTTCTTTGCATCTGAAGTCCTCATCATTCCAGCCAGCCTTTCCCCAGCCAGAGCTATCAGTCTTGTAGTTGGCTGCACTCAGTCTCTCTAGCATCTAAGGTCTAACAAGCTCAGACAGCTGAGGACCAGCCGCTCAATTCACCAGGCACAACGTAATACCCACCAGCTGCCCTCAACTGCTCTACCAGGCACCAGCCTGCTGCCCTGAGCTCAGGCTCTGCCTCCATCCTGCTCGGACCTGGTGCCTAGTTCCTGCACCTTATCACAGCTCCTGCCTCCCAGCACAGAGTCCCCAGCATCCTGATATTTAATTCCAGTCTCTGATCATGGTCTCCTTTTGACCTTTCAGCTTTTGTTTAGCCTTGTCTCCTCCAGGAGATAAGCCAACCTTTCTGTAACCACGGGGTCCTGTCACTCATGTGCCATCGAAGATCCTACAACACCAGGGCCTAAATCACTGCTTCCTTGGACAACTGTGTCTCTGTACTCTACAGACTTGGTCCTCACCTCTCCTCAGCCTTTTCTCTCAAAGTCTTGAGGAAAACCTCAGCTCTCTCCCAGTGATCCCATCTCCACCTCTTTGCCTAGACATCTCCTCCTCCGTCCTTTCTCTGAGTCAGACCAGCCATACTGCCTTCCCCTTACTGCCTTCCCCTGCTTCCTGATCTCCATATCCATTCCTGCCCTGCTCATGTTCCCCCATCTCATCTCCCCTGCTTTCTCCCAGGCCTCACTCTCGTCTCTTTACAGCTCTCACTATCTTCTTGTCCAGCTTCTCCTCTTCATCCCTCTGGTCTCTTCTTTATGTTCAATTCATGAAAAGATTCATAATTTGAGTGAGTTTTCCAGAGGAGGAGGGAAAAACATATCCCATAACCCAGATGTATGTTCATTTATGGTGTTACATACCACCCAAGCAATGACGTTATATGTTGATGGTGTCTTTGAAACGATTCTCACACATTTCTGAAAAACTGAACACGTATATGAGATAAGGCAGCAAAACTCAGCCAAATTGTTTACCGCAAACTGAGTGTTCTTCCCTTTACTCAGCTATCCTCTTAGCTCAGGAAGGAAATACCACGTCTGTATGTGCACAGGACAGGCTACAGGCAGATGTTTTGTGGTTTTTGTTGTTCACAGGAGCAGGTAGATTTGCATTAAGGGCAGACACAAAGGTAAACTGAGCAGACAGATTAGGTACAACCATCAGGTGATGCGGAAATGCCCCTCTTTTCCCTCAGTTCATTAACACCGACCATTTAAATAGACGTTTGACTAAAAAATAGCAGCAGTTCTCCTTTGTCCTGGTAGTATGAAGATAGAGTACAACTAGCTCCCATCCTCTCTAAAACGAGGGTAACCAGAGGTGAATGACTGAATAGCTGAAGAAGTTTCTTCACTGATCGTTATCAATCAGGCCAGCATCATTCAGCACAGCTAATTCCACCCACCACAGGTTTGTTTTGAAAGCAAGATGATGCCATTCCTTGTTGTGGATGCACTGTTTAGGCATGTTACAGTATTGCCTAAGCTCAGCAGGAAAGAGAATAACATTGCTAAGGGCAGGTGATATAATTTCTGACTGAGAGCAAGGACATGTCTTTCCCAGCACCTATGGGGAGCAGAAACACTGACAACAAATAAGCAGTAGGGGAAAGAGGACTTGCATGGTGGTCCTGATTCAAGAGAGTTCCCGAGCACGTGCCCAATCTCAAGCTCATGAGTAGCCCCCCTTTGGTTAGGGCCAGCATACGAACGCCTCGCAGAATCGTGGCCGTAATAATGGGTAAATACAAGATAGAAAACCTGTCCTAGAGCTCACCAGGCTCCCAAAAGAGGATCCATAACAAAGTTGGAGATAGGAAGGAGCAGACCAACTGGCAAACGGAGATATCCGTGATTTATTTTCGTACGGTGCCTACAGTACCCGGTCTGTAACAGACTATAAATACGTATTCAATGTGTCAAAGACACAAAATTCTTTAAGGCAAACAACGTTTTGTTTCCCAGCTGAAACATAGCTATTGCATCAAGACTTGATCACACACTTCTATAAAGAATGCCATGCAACCGAATGGCAACCAGTCACCCAGATTTGTTTTTTTTATACCACACCAGGGAGGTGAGGAAGGCAGCGAGTTAGTCCCCTAAGTATCACGGAGTGGAATTCATCTGGCAAGCCAGAGCTTTTCTGAAACAACAGTAGATGAGAAGTCATTTAAAAAAGGAGAGGGGAAAGAGAGGAGAAGGAAATTCCTATTTCCTTTGAAAGCATCCGTGTTTGGGAACAAACAGGAAACAAACACCTAATGCGGACATTTACACCTGAGTTAGCTGCTGATGGACAATGGGGAGAAGCAGGCACTTCTGCGACACAGTTTG
Organism: Grus americana; assembly: GCF_028858705.1. NCBI lineage: Eukaryota > Metazoa > Chordata > Aves > Gruiformes > Gruidae > Grus > Grus americana. The sequence goes on from NC_072852.1 coordinate 122,118,504, forward strand.
TCTCATCCTCATGTGGACATCTAAGAGAGATGAGATGACTCACGCCATGGGAACTCCTGCTTCTCCTCACTGAAGATAAAGGGAGCCCAGAGCGACAGGCACAAACAGAGCTGTCTGCAGGCGCTTGCAGCTGGATGAGATACACCCCACCTGCAGCGTCCCCAAATGCCTGGTAAAGACCTTTTGTAAGAGACTGAGTCACATTTGTTTGATTAAAAAAGAGATCATACAGACAGAGAGAATGGTCTTCAAGGTCACCTTTTGCCGCACCCAGGCTTTCCTTGGAAAAATCTGGTGATGTAGTTGACAGGCTTGTGTCTCCTTGCTTTGGGACACTGGGCAGAGTCACAGGCTCAGCTGGGAAAGGACGGAGACCCAATGGCGACAGTAACACATATCCCCTCCTTCAGAAAGGAACGGAAAAAAACCTTCATGCTTTGTAATTTGCTGAGACTTCTAGCAGTCATTTAAGGGAATCCCTCCATGCTGCTGAATAACCTTTAAGGCACAAAGCAACGGCTGGCTGAGCTTTCTGACTTGTACCAGTACGTCATTGAGAGAAAGCAGCGTGATTCACGAGTGCAGTGAAACCCCGGCGCTTCGGGGAACTCCTTTCACTGCATCCTCTCGGGGGGGGAGGGCAGGACAAAGCCAGCGTGAAGGGGAGCCAGCTGCAAAAAGCAGTCCATAAGAAAGAGGAGGGGGAACCTTTCATTTCTTAGTGCTTTTGAATGAGACCACCTGGGCTCTCCCTCCCCCTGCCCTCATCCGTAAGGACTCTTTTCCCTGGATCGAAATGCGGGCCGGCACAGAGAAGGCAGGAAGCGGGGCACAGCAACTGAAACCTCCGTGCTGCTTGAAAGGAAATGCGACGGTGTGCGTTAGGCAGCGACTGCCATGCCATTTCCCTCGTCTTATGATGCTGGCTCTGTAAGCGAGCAGGCGGTGTGGATGCGGGGCTGGGCTCCAGCTGACGAACCCTCTCCCAAGGCCTTGGCAAGCACCCTTTAGTGCACTTTGGAGGACACAAAGGAGGAAGGTCTTGTTGAGCTGATCAGACCTGGCTCTACACCAGGCCAGGTGTTGGTTGGTTCCATGGAGAGCCCTTCAGGTGTCTGGACTGAACATTTCCCAGAAACCCAGGACTTTCCCCCCTCAATTCTAATCTACTGCATCCTGGCCTTCACTGATTTGATAATGTTATTTGTACACCTTAGCTGAATACCTCTAGTGAACAGACTTCTCACTGGCCAGGCAAGCACCGTAACCATTCAACCTTGGCCATTTCCAGCCTGCACCGCAGCACCATTTCCTTTCTTTGGGTTTTCTAATGAAACATAAGAGGTAGCTGTTATATCAAGGCACATGATCATTTGGAGCGCACACCAAGATGTTCATATATAGACAAACTACAGAAAATATGAGTCTGGAAGCCCCGGAGGGGGTATAATTTACTTCAACTCACTGCAGAGAAACTCACAAAAACTAGGAGAGCAGATGTTCAAAAGGAAACCAAGCCTCTGTTGTATCAGGATTTCCAGAAACTCTCATCCTGTCTCAGCACTAAAAAATAGAAACTGGGTTTTCTAAGGCATCTTACTTGCTTGCAGAGGTTACCTTTTTGGCCACAGGCACAATACCCTGAAAATCTGGCCCTTCTCTAGGCACGTAAGTACCATTTGAGCTCTACTGAAAGCCTCTGGCTCCTGAAGTGTCCTTGTCTGTGCTTAGGAAAATCCTCAATATTTTCCAGCCTAAAATACATTTAGCATGGAGGCACGCCTGTGTGGACAAGTGGCTGTTGCTTTGACTTACTGCTCAGAGATACGCTGTCTCCAAATGAGATCAGTGCAGCGCTCACTTGCTGCAAAGGCAGCAGGTACGTAGCAAGCGGACATTGCTATTCATGAGCACACCACAGTAAGATTTCCTGCCTCTGGGAAGCGTACAAACTGTGTATGAGCCTTGATCTACGGCAAGGATGGCTTTCAAAAGAAAGATAACCTTTCTAGTTTATCTGGGGATTGTGTTTATGTGTTGCTGCTGTTCTTGTTGCCATAACAAAAAAAAAAAGAGCTCTCCGTCTTCTAATGTGTGCTGTCCTTGATGAGCCTTTTGTCAGAAAAATCATGTGAAGCATGAGCCCCATAAACCTCAAACCTTTCTATTTATTTTAATAGCAAAGGGTTTACCACAATTAGTTGTCCATGTTTCTGTCTCCTTTATGATGTCACTGTGCCTTCTCTTTAATAGGAAAAACTACAGCAAATTATTTTTTCGAATAAAAGAATCAACATCAATCATCTTGGAAGCAGTGTATTGTGTCATCTCTAGGTAGTTTCAAACCTCCCCCACCTGTCAGATTTGTTTTCTTATAGGCCTATGTAACACACAGTGCAACCTTGAGCGCAGTACCTCTGCTAATGACGCCAGTCTGGATTGCAGGCCTAAATTATCAGGTATTTGGCACCAAGTGTTCAAAGGGTATCCTTGAAAAATAAATTGTAAGTTTGCAGAACTTAACTAGCGCAAACAGTTTGTAAGCAAAAAATAAAAAAAGGTGGGAAAAGGGTATATAAAGAAAGCTAAAAATTTCACTTATTCTTTGATAATTTTCAATATTTCTGCAGGATTATTTATTCAGTACTTAGAGCAAAAGACTTCCTATTTACCTTTTAAATGTGTAAATAAGCATTTTTTTCCCCAGTCTGATGACCAAGAAAAAAAATTAGAGGAAAGGGTTCAGATCACATTGTGTCTTCAATTTTCCTGCAATGCAGTAAGCCAGAGGAACTGCTGGATGCTGAACATCAATGTTCCATTTGTCCCAGATAAAACATGTTTCTTTTGGGGCACCGGTAAAACAAGCAAAGGAAGTCTGGTTTTCTGGGATGCTTGAAGAGCAGGCATGCTCCCTTATCTAATAGTTCAGCGGTCAGATCATTTGTCCGGGATGCAGGAGATCCGATATTTTCCCTTTCTCCATGCAAAGGAGTCTGACCCCCCCGCACCTTGTGTCCTTTAGGTGACAGTCCTGAACATATGAGATGACACTCAGGAGCAAAGGGAGCAAGAAGGGCAGAGCTCAGTTTCTCCTGCTGACAACGTTTCATTTTGCATGACAACTTAAAACCTCCACTTAATCAGAGATGAGCGCTCCCGTCCCATCTACCACACGCGTATCTCCGTCACGAGGCTAGAATTTCATCCTGGCCCCTCTGAAAGGGAAACACGCCGAGCAAACAGGGAGCCACGGCTGAAGGCTGCTCTCTGCCCAGCTCAGCCTCCAGACTTTCCAGGAGCTGCCGACCTATGGGGGTTTTTACCCAAACTGCATGAGCTCACCTCAAACCTGAGCCATGCAGCAGGGCCTGAGTTCGAGGGCAAAACTGCATGGTTTAGTACAGAGATTTTGCCCTAATACCACATCACGTTGACACGGCTACACGTCTCCCGAACCTGGGCTTCCCCCAGAGGCTTCCCGCACGGCACTGCAATGCTCCTGCTGCTGCACAGTTGGCTCCCTAGAGATGTAAATGAGAGCTCTGAAACGTCCACGTTTGTTAATAGCTAAGGCTAAAAGGAAAGGCAATTCTCACACCTTGTTTCTGAGATCAGCCCATCCGCAGATAAATCAGCTCAGAAGAATGAAGAACAAAACCAAACCTAGCCAATTTTAAGGAGCTTTCATGAGAAGATTGGGCAACTATCTTGAAAAAGAGAAACTGATTGTGGAACAACTTTGTGCTTCCAGGTGCTGGTGCAGCAGGACGTAGCTGTTGTTGCCACTGCAATTCACCATCCTTCCAGCCCAGCCAGCGAGAGCACGCGCTAGTTTTTGATCCAGGCACATTTCCTTCTCTTACTGAGTTCTCCAGCCAGCATGCTAGAGAGAAATAGTTTAAGTAAATCATAGGTGTGCATCTAAGTTTGGGATGCTTAGCAGAAGCACATCCGATGAAACCCAGCACCCTCGCCTGTGCTGTTGGATGACGCATCGGCTGTTCTTGGCTTTCGATCCAATGCCGCTGAATGTGTTTTTATGGTAAGTTTGTAAATATCCATGCAGCTGGTAACAACGTATACTTTGAAAAGCAGCAGAGTGTTATCTGGGTTTGTTGGGAAAGCTTTCCAAGTGTTACTAGTCTTCATGGATTCAGAAGAGGCAGAAACTCTGTGTTTCGAAGCCAAATTAGTCTGCTGGTTGCTAACAAGCTATCAAATTATCCAGAGTAGGCTTCGTGCACAACTGTACTATAATTGCTGTCTTGCAAGCACTGTGATTTACAACAGATCCTAAGAAACAAGATAAAAGCCACTGGTGAGTCAAAGCCAAGTCTCTCTGCACCATCTGCTCCCCGAACTGAAATTTTTACCTGGCTTGAGGAAAAGCCCACAAACGAAGAAGATGGAAAAGACTGCCAGCAGTGCAAGCTGAATAAAACTGAAGAGAAAAAAACCCCAAACCTCGCAAATTCTCGTTGAAAATGCGGTGGGAGCTGCTGTGAACACTTTGCTCCTTCTGCAGGGCTGTCTCAGAGCCGGAAAGCTTTATCTGAGCATCTGAGTCGTGGCTGAGAGAACATGGCCCTCCGTGGTGCTGACTAAGGCTGAAGTTCAGTAAAAAGGAATGACGTGACCCTTTCTGTGCTAAAGCTGCAGCTTTTACAGGGTCAGAAGCCGGTGAAGAAGCCAGCAGGACCATGCTGGACCGTTTAAAGTGGTACACTGATACACACCTGAAGTATATTACAGAGCTGAAAATTTTTGCCCACTTAAGAATTTCAAGTGACCACACCCAGGAATGTCTTAATACTGTTGTAATTAGGGGTGGGACAACCGGTTCAGATAAAATAAAGAACAACCTGAAACTACACCCAAAACTTAGACAATCCTCTCTCATCCTGTTCAGAGTTGTTTCATCTTTAATCCTTTTTTCTCCTCCACATACCTTTACCAGTTTTGAACAAAGAGAAAGCAGAAATACTGACTATAGCATAGCAGGCTTATCTCATTTCAGTAGCTAAAACCAGCATATATTGCAAATCTCATAAAAAGTTGAGACCCTAAATCTCCAGAATGTCTTATACGAATGATCTGTGCTTTATAAAATCCTCTTAGATACAAATTTCTTAGCCTACCTCCAGGTTTCAACCAAAGAAACTTAATTACCATTCACTGATTGTATTTTATGCACCTTAATGTTTGCAGTTTAAATCATCGCATGTTTCTGATGACTGGCTACAACAGCCTGGAAAACACCTCTTGTCCCAGGCCCCTTCCATGCCCCACCTCCTCACGCTGGGGTATGCAACTCAAGACAGGACATGGGGCAAGAAGACCTGCATCTCTTCATGGTTTTGAAAGCCTTTCAGGGTCCTAAAAGGCTACTGTCTCTTGCTTCTGCACTCAAGGTTAAATTGGTTATTAGATGTAGCATAAGGAAAGGATATCCTCCCATCACCCTACAGTCAGACTGGGCAGAAGACAAGATTCTTGTCCTTCCTTTTGCTATAGCATGGAGCGTATTCCACCTCCTAGGTTCACCTGCGGACTGAAAACTTGCTCTGTTTTTCCTACATTTCTGGAAGCTCAGAACATTTCTGGTTCCTGGGCTGAGGTGCTTTCATCTGCTAGAGCATGGGTTTGTGGAGGAGAGATGCTAGGAGGGAAGGGCTGCTTAGTGACTATTTAGTGGTCCCCATGGCCAATAACTTCTTGTGCCTTTGTGTACAAATCATGGCTAATCTTTATAGGCGATTCCTTGAGGCCTAGCCACAAAGAGGGAAAGAAATCATGGCAGAAAAATTAAGAATGTGCTGAGACATGACCAAGGGGTCATACTTCTTTTATGATTTATAAAGTAGTCCCGAAAGGTTTTTTTTTTTTTAACTTTTTTTTTTATTAACAAAACCACTTGTTTGTTTTACCTTAACATTATCAGGAATGCCCCAGCTTCCTCTTCACATCTTGTTAGTGGTCAGCTTGAAAAAAACCAAAACCTCAAGGGGCTTGGCTTGAGACAGCTCCCAAGGGCTTCAACATCAGCAGCAAAGGAGCTGAACCCTTACATGGGCTGAGGTTAGTTTGCCTTTTTGCCCCAGCTGCCTCTGGTACTCAAGTTACCTTTGGCTATGTTAATTAAAGTATAATAAACTTCAGTCTGACTAAAAACGACTTCCTTTTCAGTTAGGTAGCATTTCTATAAGAGTAAGTGTCCTCGGCTTCCTATGTTTCTTTCATGGTCTGTACTCTTTAAATAAACAAATAAAGTCACAACAGCAAAACCCGCGCGGGAAGCAAGCCGCTTACAAAGCTGTTAAAAACCCCACATACCCTTTTACAAGTTTCAGATGCCAAGGGTAGGGACTCCTGCGTCGCAGCGAGTCGAATGAGGGGGCTGTAAGAGGGGTGGGGGCAATAGCGTGGTCGTCAACCCCAGCTCTGCCCCCCGACCTGGGTTAGCGCAGGGGAGCTTCACCCGATACCCCAATTTTGAATGCAAAGAGCAGCCAGGAGTCACAAATGGAGCCCAGCCCACGGCAGCACCGTGTACCAACATTCCCAGCTCTTCCCCGCACGGCCCTGAAAGCCTTTGTCCTCCAAGGTCTGGAAGCACCTGGCTTTCAGCGAGGTAGCCAGGGAGGGTGGGCAGCTAGCCAGGGAACGGCTCGCACCCGGCAAACCGACCCAGGCCGTGAGCCTCCGCAGCCTCCGTGTGCCCAGCAGTTTGCTGCGCGGCACGGGGGGCTGGAGGAGCAGCGAGCAGGGCTCCGGGGCTCGCCAGGCACAGAATCAGCTCCTCCAACAAGTACTGTGCTGCATGCAGTTACCAGGACTTTTTAATTTCCACCTCTTACCGCACATTCTTTTCCCCTTTAATTTTTCTTCCTCTCCCCCAGTCTTCCCCCCCCATGCTATGACCTTGGTGCAAAATGAACAAGCTTAATCAAAAAGGAAAAAGAACAAAACAACAAGTGCAGCCTTGTGCCACCACCTGTAAGCTGTCCTGAATATATTACCTGTACGGTGCCAGACGGTGATGTTCCCAGCCACCGTGAGTGAAGTACAAACACTACCTCACACCAATGGCATGTGCGTAGGAACAAAAAAACAACAACAGAATTCCTGTACACATTACTTCAGTCTTGCAGACTTTCTTTTTTTAAGGTTATTTTGACTCAACATGGGCATTAGAGGCACACTCTTGATTTATTTTATTATTTCTTCAGATACGCACGCAGTTTGTTGGCTGGTTAAGCTGCTTTCTAAAGCTCTTCACACACTTTAAAACAGCTGAACAATACTGCAAATTCATAGGCAAGGCTCCTTGTTAGTTTAAAACCTAGGAAATCTTAGAAGATGGCAAACACCAGATAGTCTCCTTGCCTTCCAGCTTCTGAGCTCCTGAGGTGCATGTTATCAAATTGCTAAGCTCCTCCGTCACAGGCACAAGGGCTGGAAACTCATTTAGCTTTTGTTTTAATCCTGCAGTTCTCCCCTTCTCACCTCAGCAGCTAGGCAGCAGGTTGCTCTTGATACGTGAAGGAATCGCATGAGTTTAAAATACAGGTAGTTTTTAAAGGACCAAGAAAAGTAGTAGTAGTCACATGTTTGGCAGTGACGCCAGATCTCAGGAAGGTCATTTTCTCAGCTTATCTAATCAAACGTGTGCCTCGCTCATGAAGGCAGCTGCTGGTTTTCGAGAGAGAGGGGCATTCAGCAGCAAGATGGCATCAAGAAATAGCTGCTTTCCACCTCGCCTGTCCTCATTTGCCTGCAGAACAGGAATCCCTCTGCGGAAATGTTCAGCTTTCTGTTATTTAAAAGCTAGAATTGCAGCAGATAAATTTTCTGGGCTGCATTTAAACTGTTGATAGTGCAGCAGCTGGTGCCAATCCCTGTTGCGAAACGGGCCACCACTGACAATTGCAGAAAGACTTTGAGTCGCGCTAAAGTTTGGACAGTCCCTTGTGCTACAATCGAGTGGTCCATGCAGCGCATCTGCTCCGTTCTCAGCATCCGCAAGGGTTGCTTGGGAGGTGGCCAACATCTCACTGGCAGCTGACGGGTGGCTCCCATCTACGAGGAGGAGGCCACGATTTACAGCCTGGATCACATCAGCCAGGGTTGAGGGGTTTGGTATAGCGTTTCCATTCCTGGAGCACGCAGGCACTGTGCTTGCTACTGTTTGGTCTTTCCTCCTGAGGATGCCTGGTAGTTTCAGGTTCAGAGCAGTAATAAATCTAAAGGAAAAAAGGAGCTCTTTAATTATAAAACCACACATTTTTTGCTTCACAGTTCTAGCTTTTAGTTTTTCAACGTATCAGTCTTTCAGGGAACGTATTTTACCACGTCTCTCTGCTATTTCCCAAGCCGAGGTTTGGTCAATGAAACATTAGATCATAATGAAACTGCAGTGGTTACATGCCCAGAAATGCAAGAAGCCTTTTTTTACTGTGGTTTTGCTCTTATCCAATTTCAAAGATTCACTAGAAGACTTGTGAAACTAACCCACTCAAAGTGTGAATCAAAAGCTTGGTCTGAGCTCATAAACTGTGCTCTAGAAGGAAATCTGTCTTTCCTCTAAGCTGAGTCGAGATATTAACCCACCCAAAACATATGTGCAAGGAATTTACGCAGCACCCACTTACTTCTTACCACGTTTCACCTTGCTCCTGCAAGTCTAACACAGATATTGGCTTCCACCCCCTCTTGTCTCCACCGCCCATTTGTTTTTCTCAAACTCCTCTTCGCATCCTTGCTCTTGGGTGAAAGGGGAAATTCAGCTGCAAGACGGAGGCAGCCCGATGCCCACATACTTCCGAAGTTTAAGCGCTGGCCTTCTGCACCGGCCCCTGTTTCCCCAGCCTCAGAGGCTTCCCAATCTCTCTGCATGACCCCTCAATTCAAGTCACCGCAATCAACCCACGTCTCCCCAGCACCTGGCGAGGGCGAGCCCACCGCTCGGTCGCTCTCTCAGCCTGGGACCCTCTACCCTGCCCGCAACAGGGTCGGCACCTTCCTCTGGGACTCCCACTTCACAGCCGTTGTCCGAGGCCAGAGGTTTGGAGCAGCGATGGTCTTTGGAGCTTCCAAAGCATTGATTTGGTTGCTGTTGTGTCCAGATGAAAAAAAAAAAAAAAAAAAAAGGCAGCAATAATTATAACTGGTCAAAGCTCCACACTTTTTCCAATTGGACTGAAACCCCTCACGTTTTTTGGCCCAAATTATTACAATCATGCAGAAAGGGCTTGTTCTTATCAGTGCTTTCCTGAAAGGAAAGGGGATGTTTTTCTGCATCAGATTGAAAATGCCCAAAGCATCAAAAATATATATTTTTAAAGTTCTTCATAAAAAAAAGACATTTTTCTTTTTTTTTTTCTTTGCATCATACAAGTTCCATGTAGTGTCACATCACAATAATAAAGTCAGGTCTTGGGGTGAAATTATTTACTGTATTAAAGGTGGGGCCAGGCCTCCTATTTTGTCTCCTAGCAAAGGGCACAGCACCCCATACATGTCCAGTGCAGCACTGGGAGTAGACCCCCACAGCTGTGGTCCCAGCTACTTACAAAGGCTTGAGCAACTGGTGATAGGAGCTGAGCAAAATATTTTTTGAACATGATAAATAATAAAAGTGGAGATGAGAGAGATAAGTATTATTTACGTATTTGAATACTCATACTTGAATCTATTTGACAAACATTTAAAAAAAAATGATTGAGGGGAAAAAAATTCAGGAAAGGTATTGATATATTAATATATTTATTTTTAAAATAGAACTTTTGTTTCGAACTGTATACACGTAAAATAGGAAAGGCATAGGAAGAAATCTTGCCCTGAAGATGAAACGCAGTCTGTGGTCTGAGCTTGATTTTTGCTGACTCAGAACAAAGTAGTGTGTGAGGAGGGGTCACATTGGAGGAAAATAAAACCAGTCCCTGAAACGTTTCACACCAGGGTTTTGTTCTTGTTTTTTCTTTATTGCCGTTCAGCTACCAGATCATGGCTGTATTACTTACATGTTATTTATACATTTGTAATTAATGGGTATGAGCATTATTAGTGACCTCTTGCATCATCAGCACCGCATGGTTTCATATTTAAAGTGTATCCAAGGACCTGAATAAGCAGGCAAAGTGAACAAGTTGTTTGTTGTAGCAACAGCTCTTTCATTTTTACCGGGAAAACTCCTTATGGCCTCCAGACACTATATAAACTAGAGAAACCGCTCTGGAGAAGTGGAAGATGCTGATTCAGTTTCTCCCCCCTCGAGAATGAGAGGGTGAAAATATCCTGTGGTTATATGGGGAAAACACTAAATTAAACATCTTAAATGTCCGTTCAATTAGGCTTGAAGGAAGGTAGCTTAGTATTCGAAGGTAATGAGAGTTATTTGTAAGAAATTGTCAGTTATATAAATATTCCCGAGCTGTTACGCAGACCATTCTCCATTAATCACTCGGTACTCGTTCAACTAACTGTTGCAACTACCCCACACTACAGTTGTAGCCGTAGACGCATACGTTCAGCTACCGGCCGGCTAATCCCATACGTGCACGCCAGCCTCAGCGTTTCCTTAGTGCTTTTTCCTGCTGCTCCCATTGCCTCATTGCTCGACACACCCTCAGACAGATTTGGCGACGACTGTCTGTTCCTGCTGCTGCATGGGGATTTCGCCTGTACTTGTCCTTATGGGGAGAACCCAGCCTCGACTAAGACACACAAAAGCCTCTGACAACAATGCTAGTTTGTTTATACTTCTTCATTACTTAACGTGAAATGTAAAGCAGCTCATCTGCTGCTAAGAGGTTCCAGCTCCCCTCCGCTGTGCCACACACGAGCTTGCCTTTCCATGGGGCTCCTCGGGCAAGAAGGGAGCTGATGCTCAAGATCACCATGAGAGATTGTGGGCTTGCCCAAAAAAGGAGAAGGAGAGGGTTTGAAAACCTCCCCTCCTCACCCTAATATATATTTTCCACGGAAAGAGCAGGCCTGGGAATGCGAGGAGGCTGGCACGCAGCAATTGCCCAATTGTCGGACCAGTGGGAAGAGGCAGCCAAACTCCTCATCCAGCAGTGACCCATTTACCTTCAGGCAGAGAGGAAGATCTCATTAGATACTGTGGTATGTCCTGAGAATTTTTCTTTTTTCCCTCCTCTCTGAAAAGTGATCACAGCCTTAGTCAACTCGCCTGGCTGTTCAGAAGCCTTCTGTTGTGAAAGCTGTATTCTCACCTGCATCGGGTTCGCACGTCACGGTGCTGCTTTCTACCAGAAAAATCAGTCATTTTGAGGAAATCTGTCACACCAAAGTGGGCTGATAAGCCATTCAGAAGTTTGAAGGTGTTTGTTAAAGCTTTAAGAAAATAAATGTGCTTCCAACAAATCTAAAAATAACAAATTAAGAAGCCTTGGGCAGCAAGTTCACTGGGCTGGCGAACAAGCAGATTTTTGTGAGGCCCTTTATGTAAATATCATTTACCTTCATTTCTGTATATCTCTAATCCTTCATTCTTTTGTTACCTTGCCAAAGGATTTCTCCTGCTAACACAGCACTTACATTTAGGTGAACAAATAGACTGCGAGAATTGCGGCGGGGGGACTGAAATGCCAGCAAAGCTCTGCTTGGGGGAAAAAAAAAAAAAAAAGGAGGGAGCGCAGGGGGAAAAATGAGGTAATACACCCACATTTGGAATCATGGAAACAAGAAAGAATTAACCCTTGAGGCTCATTTTAGCAACTAACTAAAGTTTTCCATAGCAGAGCAGCGGATGATCGAGGCAGCGGGCTGCAGGCTGAGCCAGGCGGGTAGCTGGACAAGAGAGCTGGTACCTAGCCAAATATACTTTCTTATCATCCAGTGTATTATAAAGAGTAAAGAACTGCCTCATTTCTCTGTGAGTTGCTGAGACCTGACTGTAAAGTTCACCAGTGGCAAGCTCCACCTGCCAGCTGCTATCTGCAGGCCCAGCTCCTAAGGCTGCTTTCCGAAACGTCCCCTGCTCCCTCAGAAGCATACCCGGACTCACTAAGCACGAGCCTGAAAGTTATAAGGAGAAAGAGAGTTTGTGGCAGTACTGATCTGACCAGTTCACACCTTTGGAAGAATATGTTGTTCTTCTGGTGTTAGCATGCTTGTCGTTGGTTTTTAGTTCCTATTACTTATAACCTTAAAAATAAAGGATCTATTTCACAGGAGACTGTTGCAGCCAACTCATACCAAGAATATCTAGCATCCACCCAACTCCAGCAGAGCTCATGAACTAAGAAATGTTGTTATTCAGCTATATAACAGTTCACCTGATACCAGTAAAGTGCTGCTACGTAGTTTGGGATTTAGCAAATAGGAATTCCACATACTAGCATGTACGTGTGTGTAGAGGGAGTCATTTTTCATTGTTTTAAGTCGAGCAGCTTTGATGCAGATTGACACAGATGCAGAGAAGAGACTACTGGCCACCGAGAAGTTTGAAACATTGAAAGTTTCAGGGTTTTCAATGGAAATACAAAAGTTTCATGGAAAAAAAAAAAAAATCCAGCTCGCTGTACCTGGAGACTTTATCCACCTACCGCATCTCTTCAAATTAGAAGCAAACTTCAGATAGGTGCTTACCTTGGCAGAGTAGTTACTAATCTGAATTTTGATAACACTCCTCTGTCCCAGTCACTCAAATTTGTAAAGATGTTTGCTGATCTTCTCCCCATAGGAATTAATGCTATTGGGTGACTGTAATCATGAAAATGACATGGAGAACAAAACCTTTAGTATTTCTTTTTATTTGCTATGCAGAAGGAAAGTCCCACAGAGGCAACAAGCTGGGGTTTCTCCTTCAACTTGCATCACAGAAGCCCTACCTGAGCTGTTTTTGGGGTCTCTGTTGATCATAATGGACTCTTCAGGTGTCACCAGGAGCCAAATTTAACTAGCAGCAACTTGGTTCTTAACACTGGCCAGGTAGCCTAAGGAAGAAAGTTTCTCATTCTAGGCTGAGCCAAAAAACCAGCTACATTTATACACCTCTATTGTCACTTGTCATCCAAATGGTCTCTATAGAACCATAATTTTCATATCAAAAATCCCTTTTCAGAAAAGAACTGCACCATGGAGAACGGCAGCATGTTTTCAAGACACTTCCTCAGGTGGAGGACACTCGCTTGGGAGTACGTTCATAAAGCAGTTAGCTACCTTTTTATGGTTTTGAATCCAATTCTGACATTTTCAGAAACACTTCTCCATAGCTCCTTGTCTTTTACGTTGCCTCAGTATCCTATTGCTAAAGCGCAGTAGATGCCACCATCGGGCAGCTATTCATATGTACAACTACCCAAATTCCCTTGGACCCAAGCAGTTTGATAGCTCAGACCTGGAAAGATTCACCAGGTAAGTGTTCTTCCACCTGCTAGATCTGATCTGGCAGGTGCTCTCCAAACAAGCCAAGCAGGTGTGGCTCCACACTGACCACAGCAGGGAGCAGCTTGAAATCCAAGGTCAGGTCCACCCTCTGCCTGACCTAGGACCAGTGGTATAGCAAAGAGAGAAGGTATGGATCTTAGGGAAACGAGTACAGTACTCCCCAGTACTTTGCGTAAACCAGATTATTTTCAAAAACATACAGACATTCATTCTTTATGGGCATGCTGACTTCATCACAGGAGGATCCTCTCCCATGTGGGCTCTGAAGACAATCCCAGAGATCACCTTCAAGAAGTTCCAGATGTCCCCATTGTGGGACAGCTGCTCCAGAGCATCAGTTCTCTTCCACAGGGTTGCCCGCCACACTAAAGGCAGGTCAGACATGTTGGAGCAAAGACAACTTTGCTTCCTTTAAACTGAATTTGGTTTCACAGCCCTTCTCCAGACTTGTAGAGTCAAAACAATCTTCTCCCTTTTTTTTTAATTTCATTGCCTTGTTTGTGCTGCAGGACCAAGAGGACTGAGAAAAAAAAAAAAAAAAAAACCCAACAGCTGGATTTTATTCTGGGGCTTTTATTCAGAATAAGTTTTTCAACACAACACAAAACAAACAAGTCCGCTTGAGTCTTGCTCTACATATTATGTACAGCTCCCACTCCTTCTCCCTCCGGACAGTAAGCTCTTTGAGGCAAAGGCTGGTACGTTCTCTGTGTTTGGGCAGCACGTGGCATATCTGAAGCGTACCATTTTGAAAATACAAAGAAATCCCAGGCACCTGAGTCAAGCAGCTGCCGTACATGCCCGCATGAGTGTGGGCAACTGGCAGCTCTGTAGTAAAACCAGCCAGGTTGATTGGAGACTGGCCAGATGGCAGCTCCTGCAAGCTAAAAGGATTAATTATTTGGGGATCATGCCTGGAAAGCAGGCGTGATGAATGCAATACATAATTCCTTGTCATGACTGTGTGTCAGCACTGGGAAATAAGGAACAGCCAGTACCCTGGGATTCAATCGCAGCCATCTTTGCTCTCTCTGGGGAGGCAGCATGTTTTTTATAAGGCCCAGAAGACAAAAAAGGTCTCCGTTTTAGCCTGAAACTGTACATATGAACAGCTATCATCCAGCAGCTTTTGCTTTCCTGCAATTACATCAATGTCATATATTCTTATTTCTTTTATTATGTATTTCACAACTGTAGCGTTAATTAACTATTTTATTGGGTCTGTGTAATTAACAATGTCATGACTCAAATATCTACAAGGCTGCTTTGTTTTTTTTCCCTTTCAACTTATCACATAAGACCCTGTAGCTGCTTTTTCTGACCAGGTATTTCACTAGATAGCCCTACTGCTCCTGGCCAAAGAAAACTGCCGGCCAACGTCCAAGAGTTCCTAAAATTGTCTGGTCTAATTAAGAGCAGTTTGTCTAAGTGGAAAAATCCACTTAGGAGTTTGCTGCCAAATGTCCCTCACAGGACTCATCTGGGGTTACCTCTTCAGCTGTGGTTCAAGGCGGCGTGGGTTTGGTGGACTTCTCCCACCTCGGCCCCGCACGTGGCTGAGGCTGGAGCTGCGGGTGGGGGATGCGATCCTCCTGGCACGCTGAGCGGGGAAATTCCTCCGCACGGAGCAAAAACACCTCCCTGGTTTTTGATCAACGTATCCTCGGTCTGGAGACAAAGGCAAACCTCCGACACGGCCCGTTCCTCCTGCCGGGCAGAAAGGTCCTGGCTGTGCTCCCATTCAAGCGGCACCGGCGACAGCCTGTTTTTGACAGCTATGCATAAGCACAGTTATTTCTAGCACAGTTTCCCTGAGCTGTGCCAGCAGAGAGACTATTTTTTTTAATATATTTTCAGACCCTAGCTAGCCAAACTGTGCTATATTCTCCACCTAGACGTGAGTATAGTGTTACAGACCCTGGCTGAAGCTGTGGGGAGGAGGAAGGATGACCCGAGTTCTTGTAAGGCACCTCTGCCATAATCTCTGGGGCTTTACCCCTCAGACCTGTGCTTAACCCCACGTGGCAAGAGCGCAGACAGGGCTTCAGCCACTTTGGCCCTGACGCCCGCACCCCTCTTCATGCAAAGTGCCCCTTTGCTCCTCGGGCAGCGGTGTGGTGTGAGCCATGGCGGAGGGAGGTGTCTGCTGAGCAGGGCTACGCGCAGATGCTTGTCGGGGCTGCCCTGCCTCCATCAAACTGCCCTAACTCACAGTGGTGCCCTGGCGGGGCTTGACAGGGGTGTGCTAAAAGGAAAGAAATGGAGCTGTGTATTTAGCCAGCTGGCCGTGCTTGCCTTTCCTGCCTGCTGTCTCCGTCCCCAACAGCTTGGCTGCCACAGCCCTGGGCTCCGGGGCTGCTGCTCTGCTTCTGGGCTCAATAAAGACATCCCTCCGCACTCACACAAACACCCTTTGGGGATCTTTGTGTAGGTGCATCCCTTGGTGGAATAAAATGTCCTCCTGTAATAAAGCCACCTCTTTTTGCTTTATCTCATGATTTTTTAGACCCTTCCTTCAGCGACAAAAGGTCAGGTCACTTGAAATCTGTCATTGGGTCACTACAGGAATTCTGCAGAACAACCTGGATCCAGCTTCGGCTCCCAGATTGAAGGAGTTTGTGACTGGTCCCATTTCAGTAAGATCTGAGTGTGGGAGAAAGGAGTACAGATTTCCAGAATGCTTTTACATTGCTGGGAGCAACCCCACAGAGCACCCCCCCCCCCCAGCCCTTCTAGCCCCCTCCCCATTTATTTACATGTGACTTCTTTAGCTCTAATCTGACACTTTGCTGTTGTGGAGCTGGAGCCAACAGGTAAATAAGGCAAATAAAACAGGGAGAGTCTTCTAATGCCTCTCTGCAATGTTACTCCTCAGAGCCAAACTGGATTTTAGGAGCTCATCTGTGCCCATTGCTGTTTCCTTACCTGAAACCATAATCCTCTCTGTGCTTTCAGTCACTTCCATAGCAACCAGTAGTGATGGCTCCGAGGATTATCGTTTCAGGAAGGAAATAAGCAGTGATGGAAGAAAAAAAAAATAGACCTCTTTTTTGCTCTAATCCTGCTTTCATGATGGTGAAGGAGTGCAGATAACATAAAGAGTATTATTAGCTCTCAGGTGATCGCCAGACAGTCCCAAGCTGAATGAGTAGCCAGTTGCAAAGTTGGGTTTCTTTCCTCCTTTTCTGTGAGCCATTGTATTCAGGTCTTCTAGCTGAGCCAAAGCAATATGAGAAACATGCTCACCAAGAGCCTGTTCAGCTTGCTTGTCTGACCTGTCCAGTTAAATCAGTTCATATGATCAAATTGGATTTCCTCAGAAAGGCCCACTAGTCTGGCACTAATACACCACAAAATATTTGTGCAAATTCCTCGGTAATAAAAACATCCTGAGAAAAGGAGATGGATAATACACGCTCAGCAGTCCCATGGTGAAGCTCAGGAAAATAAATAGAAAAGCCTCCTGAGCTTTTGGCTGGACCGAAAGGCTGATAGAAGAGTCCTTTAAGTAACTGTATTAACTCGAGCGAGAGACCTTTAGAGATCACTAGGAACATTTCATTTCTCTTCAGTGCCTCAGTCAGATCAAGCAACCCAAATATCTGAAGGCATGAGAAACAACACAGAGGATACCGCAGGGAAAAAGATGTAGCGTGAGCCCATGAGGCAAAGTCTGCCAGAAGCGTGGTACGAGCAGTACCGCAGGAGGATCAGGGGCAGCTGAAACAGAGTTAATGATGTGAGTTATCAGGTCCTGGAGATACAATGCTAGGGAGAGAGACCCTTCCCTGGAGGATGGGAAAGGGGGGAGCGCGGTGGAAGTCTGTAAGTCACCAGAGGGCTGCATTCATAGCTGCTGTTCCTCTCCTCTCAGAGCCCAGAGCCAATGCTGCCGGTAGGGGTAACGCTACCAGGATCCAGAGTCAAACAGAGAAGAAACCTCCTGCTACTCGTCCACGGTCCCTCTGCTGTGGATGTGGCCCTGGGGGACAGCAGTCTACCGCACATGGGTCTCCACAGTCGCTTGTGCCCCCTGCCTTGCAATGCCGGGCACCGACCACTGCCAGGAGATCAGCATGGAGGGGTCTTTGTGCTGCCCTTGTTGCCCTGAAAGGTCTCTGTAATTTTTATTGTTTTTTTCCCAGAAGTGACAATATGTTCTGGAGAAATGTGCATTATCTGAGGTGCTCAGTATAACAATTTTTGTCATTGCAGGTGCGGCGACAAATGAAATGGAAAAGAAGTTCATTCCTTCATTGGAGTACTATTACTGCTAAGCCTGACTAATCACCCTCTGACCGCAGCGGGCAGCCTGCCTGAAGAAGGAGCTCCGAGACAGGAACAGTAGAGCTTGGATCCTCTCCTCCTCGCTGCCCGAGAATGAGCAGCCCCCCGGGGAGCAGCGCTCTGCTTGCTCCAGGGGGAACGTGCTGGGTCTTGGCCGTCCACGCCTGCTGCCAGCTCGCAAAGAAACCGGCTTCTGCACGAGCCTGCATAATTCATCCCCATTAATGAATGCTTTCTGAAGGGCACAAAACATCTCCCAGAGAGAAGCCTCACACCAGATCTGTTGTTCTGGTTTGGGGTAATGGAAGTGGCTTGATTTTTTTGTCTTTTCTTGCATGGACGTGGTTTGTTGCTAGGACTTCCTTCCAGTACTGGCCCCCTCAGCCACAGCCAACCTGGCTTCGGTGCTGTGGTGTGCACAGGGAGGGCAGCAAAGCTGGTTCCCTCTCCCCCAGCAACCCACACCCCATTGCCTTCCCTGGGACCCCGGGGAGCTGGGGGACATGCCGTCGGCTGGCTCTGGGCTGCCCAGGAAGCCCCATCCCACCTTTCCTCTGTGTCCACCCATGAGCCGAGCCAGTGGGAAGGGACAGCGGGTGCACCCTCCATCGCAGCCATGTGCCGGCAGCCCCAGCACAAACCTGCCGAAAGCAAGAGGCTATTTTGTTGGGGAGTGAGAGGAGAAGGGGAGCATACCGGGTTGATGCCTGCAGCACCACTCACTATTTCACCATGGCTGTCGGGTTTGGCAGGAAGGTGCCAGCCTGTGGGTGAGGGGTGGCAGCACCCAGTGTCTTCTGTAGAGGGCACGAGGTGCCACCACCCTGGGGCATTTGTGGGTTTTGGGCAGAGCTGCTAAGCTGGGTCCCACCGTCACGCCTCCCCGTCGCCCAAAGTGCTGCCACACGAAGCTGACAGCAACAGATTAAGAAAGGTGAGGTGAAGGCTTGTGCAGGTGACCTTGAAAAATTGGAGAGCGAGCTATTTGCATGTGTACTTCAGTAAATATCTCCAAGGAGCCTAACGAAAGCTCTAATCTCGAACCACCTTCAAGCATGCAGTAATGACAAAGGGAAGCTCAAAACCGTGAACAGGGTAACGTGCTGAACTCATACATATTCACCACCGCTCACGTGGAGGTTGCATCAATCAGATCCGCTTCATTCTTCATAGCCTGATCCAAGACAGGTGACGTATAATCTTTTTCTTTTCATTCAAGTCTGTGCTGGAGACTGGTGGTTACAAGTTCTGTTTACCAGGCTGTGCCACTGAAATTGTTTACCAGATGACTTTGGTGTGGTGTGTTAGAAAGGATTGGGTTCTTTGTGGGCAAGTGCACATGTACATATAAAATGAAAGTTTTTCTTGTTGAAACCTTCTTGGGGAAATCTATGCTAGGATATATTTAGCAGAAAACCCCAAAGGATCATTTTTCAGACTTTGGGGGTTTTTTTGCTAAAGCTTTTTTTTTTTTTCCTAAGATGAAAGGAAAAGGGAAGAAAGACAAGGTGAGAGAATAAGATAAAAAAGAGACAACAAAACTTTGCTAGGATTTGTAGGGAGGAAAGCATGCAAACCCCTCACTGCAGAACCACATAAAAATGAGGCTGGAAGAGAAATAATTAGGTCACGCAGTCCCACGAAGCAGGACCAGCTGGATATGAACCTGCTGTATAGCAGGTCTGAAACAGTCCAAACCTGTGTGTTGAAAACTCCCCCTGCTCCCCCAAGCCCCCCTTCCCCACAGTAGCTTGATTTTTCCATTCACCTTTCTCAGGCCCTTCAGTTACAACATGGCAGAGACCTATGGAGCACAAGTGGAGAAACACAGAAAGCTTGCAGTGCATGCAGAGAAAAGAAACAAAAGAAAACACACAAAAAAAGCTGATGATGTATTAAGCCAATAACTAAAGCTTTTGACACAAGCTTCTTCCTCAATTATTGTATTTAGCACCACTGGTGTAATCAAGAATGTAGCACTGTGACTGTTCAGTCAGTCATGACAGACCCAGCACGGTATAACCTCATCCCCACTCCTCACCAAGCTCCCTGAAGCCTTTGCAATAGCATCCTTCAGTTTCTAACCCTGCAGCCTGGAAAATAAATCAAGGATGGATACTGAACTACATTTGTATGGTCTGTATGCTGAAATGACTAATGTTATTATGCTTACATTATAGCAAATACCTGCAAGCCACACAAATCCCCAAAGCTAAAACCAACCTAGCAACCTCAGCTCTGGCTGTGTTTCCATATTGCAATTCCTTGGGAAGCAGATTTAGCTTAAGAGGTGCCCTGCTGCCCTCCTGTATGCTGCTATATCTACAGATCTGCCCACACCAGCTGTGGCCATCTCTGTGTTTGACTAGCTCTGCTCTGAGCCAACTTTGCAAAGTGACCTGGTTTAAAAATGTAAAATAAATAAATAAATCTGTATTTTGGGGGTGGTTTTTGCAAGCTAAGTCAATTCAGAGCTCTCGTTTCAAATATGCTCACCAAAAAGCATTGGGCTGATGCCCCTGAGGGCTGTAGGAGCAGGAGTGGTGGTAAGCTGCTGGGGAAGAGAGGACATGGACCACATGGGATCAATGTACCAGCAAAGGGATCATAGTGTAAATTCCTATTCATCTGTCACTTAGTAGAGTTAAACCTCTACACATCAGGGATGTGACTCTCCTCTACCTGGAGGCCTTTTCCACCCCTTTGACAATGTACAATGACAATTGTACATTGGCATTCCTGTTCCCTTTAAATCTAATGCCTTGGATGCAAAGGGATCTAGTTCTGCACAAAGGAGAATCAGATGGTAGTTCTTCTACTAACATGAAGTACTTGGGCTGTGGAATAATGCCAAGTTCATGAGAAACTCAACATGACCCAGCTTGCAGCCCAGAAAGCCAATTGTGTCCTGGGCTGGATCAAAAGAAGCATGACCAGCAGGTCGAGGGAGGTGATCCTGCCCACTCTGCTCTTGTGAGACCCCACCTGGAGTACTGTGTCCAGCTCTGGGGGCCCCACTACAAGAAGGACATGGAACTGTTGGAGCAAGTCCAGAGGAGGGCCATGAAGATGACCAGAGGGCTGGAGCACCTCTCCTATGACGACAGGCTGAGAGAGTTGGGGTTGTTCAGCCTGGAGAAGAGAAGGCTCTGGGGAGACCTTATGGCAGCCTTCCAGTACCTGAAGGGGCCTACAGGAAAGCTGGTGAGAGACTGTTTACAAGGGTATGTAGTGACAGGACAAGGGGTAATGGGTTTAAGCTGAAGGAGGGTCGATTTAGATTAGATGTTAGAAAGAAATTCTTTACTGTGAGGGTGGTGAGGCACTGGAACAGGTTGCCCAGAGAAGCTGTGGATGCCCCATCCCTGGAAGTGTTCAAGGCCAGGTTGGATGGGGCTTTGGGCAACCTGGTCTAGTGGAGGGTGTCCCTGCCCATGGCAGGGGGGTTGGAACTAGATGGTCTTTGAGGTCCCTTCCAACCCAAACCATTCTGTGATTCTATGTTGTTTGGGAAACCACAGTATTATTACACTCCTTTTTAATATCCTGACTTCCTGGTGGCTTGTCTTCTAACCTGAACTTTTCTCTCTTTCCCATCACTTAATTATAACTAATGAAAGGAGGAGGGGGTAAATGTTAAAGAAAATTTCAATAGATCATCAAAATTCCTTACCAATGGTTGTTATTTTCCAGTTTCCACACATCTCTAACACATGCCAAACCTAAAGGGATTTGTTCAGAACGAAAATGAGGTGGAAAAAATGTACGCATGCAGCTAATGCCTCCATTCTGGCTCCCTCCAAAGTCTGTAGACACCTACCAGCCCATCCCAGTTGAAGCTGGATCGCACTCCGGAGAGAGGAGTGTGAGGTGATAAACACCAGGGAGAACAGGACTGGGCAGGGCCATCGAAAATGGGATAACAGGAATTAGCTGAATAAGTAAGAAATTAATGTCCGATTTCTACAGTCCTGTGCCTCATCACTGTTCTGCAGAAAGAGTAACTAAATTAAGCAGAAGAACCTTTAGGAGGAATATGACGGGAAATGGAATCCTGACAGCAAGGTCTGTTAGGCTCCGAAATAATCCCCTCAAGGGAAGCAGCGGACGCTTGAGTCATTTGAACAATAGACTGGACCAAGCGCTGGAAAATATACAGGAGGGAATAAATCTGCATTAGCAGAGGGACGTCTCAGATGACCTAATAGGTTGTTTCCATCCATAAATCTGTGATTCTGTGACAAGACCTTAGCCAGAAGAGGGCTGCGGTAACATCACAAACAGATACACCCATATTATGTACGTTGGAGCTTGGAGTGACCACAGTGACCTACGTGTTACGTGAATGACAACTCATATTTTTGGAACATTTTAGTACATTAGATGCTTTCCATCGCCCATAGATTCTGGATCTGACTTCTGTGTGCACCTCACCACCCAGTCCATGTGGTATTTACAGGGTAACAGAAGAGAGCTGGGACATCTGTGCTCCTAGCTGTTCTTCATAGTTAAAATACTCGGCTTAGACACAGCTTATTGGCTTCAGGGGCCTTCCAGCTTCTTTATTTTGTCTTCCAGTGCTTGACTTTTGAGGGGACTCATCTGGGAATTTTTGTGGGAAGAAAGTGCCCACAAGTCTATTGATCTTAATCCAGGAACAACAAAATGTATGTCTTTCTCCCTGTACCCCAAAGAAAAAAAAATCATAGTAGGGAAGTAAATAAAAAACCAACAAAGGTTAAATTATTTAAAAAACAGTGATCATCTTGATTTATAGTAAAGCATACAATCCACCTGCTAGATTTTAATACCCTTAGTACCAACATCATCCCTTCACGGACTTTAATTCTCAAAGAAGCCACCCTCTTCTCATATGAGTATAATATTAACATGAGGAAGCAGGGACATGTTCCCCAGCACATGGGAGTGTTAGCATTAGACAATCCCTTCCTTATCTCCTTAAAAATAAAGCACTCGCTCATACCCATGCGTGTATGTGCCTGCACTCCACTTCTGATGGCTCAGCTAAAAGTCAATCCTCTAAACAAAAATGAGGGTTCAAACCCACTGATAACTTCTCTGAGGTCCCATCCCCGCTCTCATTTGTCTCTCCAAGAAAAAGGGGTGGAGTGCCCCATTTCAAGTCTTTCTCTGCTCTGCATCACCAAAACTCAGCACCCTTCCACCCATCCGAAAGCACCAGGAACCACTGGGTACCGACTGCTGCCCATCGAAGGGCAGCCACCCTGCTGGCGGTTCCCCCTCCTGTCACTCACCCCTGCTGCGGGGGAGTCCACCAGGAAAAGTTTCCCTCGTTGTTAGCGAGTCCTGAAAAGACTTATTAGCCCCTCATTACCCGGCAGGACCAACAATAGATAATAAGGGACAAGCCATTTAGGCAAAGAAAGAGCTCCTGAGAGTGTCATTAGTAATTCTGGGAATATAATTTTGTGTGGTACCGAGAAATCGCACTGATTCAGGCTCTGAATGCAACACAGGGAGTTCAAAGCACACCACGTACGTGTGTGTTCACGCATACAGGCGTGGGTGCGCATGTGCATTCCCTCTCCTGATGCCTATCGGCCAGGGGAAAGGAGGTGAGCTAGTCCGTACTGCTCCAGTTTGACTGGGCACATCTACAGCCATAATCGCATCTGATCCCTGGTCTTGCCCTGCCAGACCAGCACTGATCAGCATACTGCAGTGGCAGCTCTCGTTTCCCCCTGCCGCAGCCACCTCCTGCCACCAGAACACAAACACCAGGTTGCCCAGGCATCTCAAAACTCAGCCCTTCCCGTTGGGCCTGAGGAAACAGCTAAGTTTTCTGCAAGTGTTTAAAAAGCAGAGGGGGACATTTAGCAAGGTCTGGAGGCCTTTGGGATTGCACCCCTCATCTGCCTGGCTCCAAAGATCCTACCCATCTGCAATTTTAAGAGCTCTAGTCCTTTCAAAAGGTGACCACTTCTAGACCAACCACCAGCTTGGTCCCAGGGGTGAGATGCAGGAAGAGAAGGATGAGGAGCTCTCCCTGGCTCCTGCTCCAGCAGGACGCTGATGCTGGTACATGAGGACAGCAGGAGGAACACGTCTCCTCTCTGCAAAGAGAGGGAAGGCTTCTCTTCAGCACTCCAGCCAAGTCCTGTTTTGATGACACCACGGGGTTTGAGCCAGCAGGGGAGCAACTAGGACTATCTCAACACACGAGGTCTTCTGCAGAGTGCAATTAGGAGCTGCTGTGAGATTTTATTCCTCCAACTAGGACTATCTCAACACACGAGGTCTTCTGCAGAGTGCAATTAGGAGCTGCTGTGAGATTTTATTCCTCCAACAAACATTACATACCTGAAAGTATGATCTCAGAGATCACAAACCCAGGTGAAAGCCAGCTCAGTTCACAGGCAAGGCTTGGCAGTGGTGTTAGAGGCACATCAACCCCTCTACAGTGAGCTCCAAAGCAGCCTGTGTCCTGGCCACATCTGCTGGGCACCAGGAAAAAGTTTAATACCAACGTACAGCAGCCAAAAAAAAACCCCAACAACCAACCCCAAAAAAATCCCCAGCCTTCCCGTGTGGCTGTGGCACGCAGAGCAGGCATTCACGGCACCTCAGATTCACCAGCCAGCAAAGCCAGTGGGAAGGGTGCTGCTGGGGTGCCTGGCTCTTGCTTGCTCTGCTGCACAGAGAATCGATGTTTAAGGGCACATCCTGCCCCGAGGAGCTGGTTAATCCTGCTCGCTCGAGGGATGAATGCAGCCAGTGACTTGATTGCATTTATAGTGTTAAGCCACTTATTGAATCCAATTAGTGACTGTTGGCTGCTTGTGGGGTCCTGCACACAGAGAAATGGATCCACCCTGAGACCAGGAGGGTGCCTACAGGCTTGCGAAACAGAATTTGTGCTGAAGAACAGCCAGGCATTGCTGCACCACACAGCCTCTGTGTCTGCTACCTGGCAGTGGGCTGGAGCTGGAAGAAAGTGGATTTCACAGCCTGTGACTAACCCCAAAATGTGCTGAGGAGGGCCTCTGCTCAGCAAAATTATTCACTTCCTTTTGAGGACAAACAGTAAGGTTATGGCAAAGACCTGGTAGTCCTAGTTAATTTCCTCTCGCTCCCAAGGTCCAGCAGTGCATACAACTTCGTAGCCTGGCTGCACCGACACCTCCATCACAGGACCCACGGCTCCTCCTCCCGCTGCCTGGGACCGTCCCATTGTCTCCCACCACTTGTGCCATTCATGACAGGTAGCTGGTGGTAGAAGAGACACCAGCATTAACTGCACCAAAGCTGTTCAGAGAGCTGCTCCCACCTACAAGAGGCACGAGAAAAAAAGAGACCGGGACTCCCGTTTTCCTCTGCAGCTCTGATGTTCGTCTTCCTGGGCGGAAAGGCAGCTTCTCCTCCCCTCCCTCTGGAGAGCACACCTCCCACCACGCGTCGGACTCCTGCTAGACAGGACCTCCTTCCAAGGAGCAGGGAGTGTGTAGAAGTGGGCTCAGTGGCCTGAAGTCACCGAGTCCCATCAGATCTCCTGTTCCTCTCCGCTTCTCACTGCTCCCGTGGGAACACAACGCACTGGGCCGCATTGTTTGGATGCCTACGACTCATTTGGTCTGCCGTTTGGTGATTTACAATAGAGATCTGAGTAATTAAGAATTAAAGCTACATTTCTGTGTCAAAGCCATTATGAAGACGTCGCTGTAGCCTTTTAAAACCGTCTCACCTCAACTAATCCACAGAGAAGCCTTTCCTCCCTCCAGGACAAGGATCCACCCTTTCAGTCCCATATTTAATTGAATTCAAAGTGTCCAGACCTCCTTCTGCAGAGAGTTATTAACTCCCCTATCCCAAAATTAAGACCAATACCCCAGTTTTTCCTCAGACATACCAATGAAGTGAAAGCAGCATGGGTCATATAAATAACTGCCTGATCTGTCCAGCTTTGCAGTTAATTTGGTGGCTCTGTGTCCTTGTTCCTGTTGTGCTTACTTTCCATGAACAGAAAGCAAAAATGTTCATGGAAAATGGATTTCAAAGGCATGTGCATAAGTGTTCCTGGAAATCTAATTTTACATTTTCAGTAAAAGCATCTGCTACCATACAAGGGTTGAGCAGGAAAAAACAATAAGCTGACCACTGCACAACTACCTTCACTCGGTCCAAAGAACAGAAAGTGTGAATATATCCCAGCAAATATAAGAGTAATATTGTTAAGCAAGCAGGACAAAACAGCTAAAATCAAATGATTTGCTACTTTTTTGTTGTTGGGTTGTTTGGGGTTTTTTTTTTCATGTGGCATGAACAGAGGGGTTTAAAGCTCAATTTTTGCAAGATGTTGCTTGCAGGAGATCTGTTTGGAAATCCAGCAGGTGGCTGGGGATAATGGCTGTGAGAGGCCCTAAATACCCATCTACCTACTGAGTGTGTAGAAGAGATCACCAAATTATAATGATGTTACCTTACCAGGAAATGCGAAAGAAATTATCAGCAAGGATAGGCAAAAAGCACTTTGCTAGAATTTCTGAAATCCCTTCTAGCTCTTGACTAAGATGTTTTTGTTGTCACAGAACAAACCAAGGACTGGTAAAAAAACAGTTGCCCAGGGTAGCGGAAGGGGACGTAAGACAGAGGACAACTAAAAAAGCACCTCAGCATGATACAGGAAAAGCTCCGTCAGAAATAATGAATCTAAATTCACTGCCTCAGTGGCTGAAGAAACAAAGGATGAGATTGTCTGGTTCTGGAGGTCAGAGCCTTAATGTGCTGTTAATAGCATATATATCATAACGCAGCGTCGCTGCATTAGCTTTGATTTAGCAACGCCAGTTTACATCAGCTGAGGAAGCGATCCATAAATTCAACTCCGCATCTCTGTAAATACAGTGAAGAGAGAAAGGCTTGGTCATCTCTGGAGGGCGTAACGAGGGGCCAGCTGGGCTGACCTGGGCACTCCCCGGTGCCCAACCCTCTGTCACTGCTTTGTCACCCACCTGTGAGGTGCAAAAGGGACAACGTGATCTGCGTGGCTCAGCTGCTGGCTATGCAGACCCATCTGTCCACTCATGGTAGGTCTGCTCGATTTCATGCCCCACTTCGGCCCCACTCCAGTGGCTGGCTGCACAGGGAACGAGCCTCGGAAACTCTCCAAAACTCCAGTGTCGGTAGAAGAGATGTTAGGACAAAACAATGAAAGTTATATTAGCGGATTGCTGGGACCAGACGGTTTCACTCAAGAGCTCTGAGGAAACTCAGGCTTGAAACTGCTGACCTGTTCAGTACAACACCACAGCAGCTGTTGAAATGGTGAGGCACCGTAGGAATGGAAGGTGTCAAATGCTACATTCATTTTTAAAAAGGGCTTTTAGAGGCCATCCAGAGACCTGTGGGCTGGAAAGCCAGGCAAGGCGAATTGACAGAAAATATAATGAAGAGCAGAATAGCTAGGTATGTGATAGAACAGAAAAGAGCAAAGTTTGTAGAGTGAGAGCTCAGGCATGGCAAATCCATTCATGTCAAGACCTGGGCAACTCGGCGTATTCGTAAAAGATCCAACTGCAACCAAGTGGAGAGTGATCTCAGAAAACTGAATGACAGATTAATGAAATGACATATGAAACTCACCAGCAGCAAAGACAAAGCAAGGAGCGTGAGGAACACCAGCCCCAGCCATGCAAAGACTAACTTAACATCAGTCAGGAAGGAAACCTGAGAGTCACCAAGTTTGCTGAAAACTACAGCTCACTGCTCAACAGTTGTCAATGAGGCAACAAAGAGCTTTAGGAATGACTACAGAATGAGGAGAGAATGAAAAAGTGACCATTTCTAGGGTATCCCTGCCTCAAATACAGAGTGCAGCTCTGCATACACCGAGGAGGATGTAGAAGAACCAGTGAAGATACAGCAGAGATGGCACCGAAACATTCAATGGTTTTCATAGGTGGGCAGGCTAACTACAGTAGTGTCCTTCTGCTTGGTCACCCCTACAGAGAAGGGATGTGAGAGAGGTCCCATCAACTCATGACCAGCACAGAGGTGTGAACAGGAAAGCATTACTTGTCGTGTCTCCTATCACAAGAGAAAGGGACCACAACCCAATCTGTTGGAGGTCTAATGCAAAGAAAAGGAAGTGGTTCTTTCACACAATGCAAAATTGAATTATGGCACTCGTTGTCACAGGATGCTGTGAAGGCCAGAATTGTAAAAGAATTCCAAAAGGGGTGAGCCAAATTCTTGGAGGCTCGACACATCTGCAGCTGTTAAGCACAATGACCCAGATGCCAGTCAAAAATTCACTTAACCGCAGTCTGCTCACTACCGGGCTGGTAATACCACAGAGGGATCATGCTATGCTCACCCTGTCCTTACACCCTTTCCCAAAGTGTCTGCTTCCGAAATGAGCTACTTGATTAGCTGGAGCTTTGGTCTGAGCCATTATCACTGCAATAAGGCATTACATATGATATAAAATGTACATTAAGAAACTACAATTTATTGCAGGTGATGATTAAGTCTGTTCACGTCACATGAATGTCTTGCCTTTGGCAGGCGCTAATATCTGATGCCTTGGGAGAAAGACATTTCTGTCCTAAAAATCTATCTATCACGCCCCTGGCAGTGTGTACCAAAGACCAGCTCTTTCCTGATCTCCCACAGATGCTCTGCTAAATCCATAAACCATGACAGTGGATTACCTTTATCATTGATTTAACTGTCACCACTAAAAGTAGTTAGCAGTCATGAAATAAGCCAGCAGCCGTATTCGAAGCAATGTCCTCCCGAGGCACATATTTCCTTTTATTAGTTCTTAAATTAATTCTCCTTCATTGCATGAAGCGTGCCTTATTCTCACTTTGCAGGATGAGCAAAACGGAAGTACTGATCACTTTCTATCTCACGCACCATAATTTTGTACGCCCAACTGCTCTCCCTTCTGCCGCTTCTCCTTTCCAGCTGACACAGGCCAAGATTACACGGCAATGCCTTTCACCATGAGGAAGTCCTTTTCTCACCGAGGTGTGACTGCTGCTCTGGACACAGTGAGGGAGAAGGTCATGGGTCTGGGGATGAGTTACGTATCGCCTGCCGGAGGGCGGGAGGAGAGGTTCAGGTGAGAATCCCTTGCTTCCATGGCTGGACCGCACTGGCACCAGAGTGCTCGGCTTGGTGTCTGCGCTCGGCTTGCTCCGTGCAAAAACAGCCTGTGTTTTTCATTGCTACCAGTCTAGCATCTCCTGCCAGCTCTAAGCATTTCCTTTTTTTAAAACAAACAAACAAACAAACAAACAAACAAACAAGCAAAAACAACCAAGGTTTGATCATTTACTTTTGGGGCTATGCTAAACTTGCCAGCATCTGTTCCATCTGAAAGGGTGGAAAAAACACCAGTCCCAGACTGGGAAAGAAAGGAAAAGGAACTAGGTACCAAGTTGTAATGTGAGAAACAAAGCCAAGAAAAACAGCATCTCGACAGATATTAAAGACAAAAATGAACGTGGTAAGCAGGAGCAGAGACAGATTTCAGGAAGACAGTGACTAAAGCACCAAGAGTGAAACAGCGTACACATGGAAACCGAGTCCAGAGTCCCAGGGTTTCTTTGTTCTTGTTTTTCCTGCCATTTCACAGAAATCATGATGCTGTCAAGATCCCTCTATACCCAAGGGTCAGTGATGTCAATGAAAGTTGGTGGAGCTGCACTGATTTATATCCATTAAGAAGCAACTTTCTCAGATTTCCCAGAAATACTGGGGTTTAAAAAAATGCTCTGAGAACCCAGTTGAAAACAGCAGCTGGGATTATTCTTAAACCAGGTCATACTAGAACTTAGATAAAAAGTAATTAAGAATACCTCCATTATTTTTTAATAATTGCATAATTCCTAACTTTGGATTGTCACATTGAAAACACAACCCTAGAAAAACATGTGCGTGATGCTTTTCTACCAGTTTGAGAGTCATGGCAAATGCATACAGAGCTCTACAAATTCCAGCTCAACAAACAACTCCTTTAGAAAGCAAAATAAGTAAATATTATCTCTGTTGCCCCCAAGTTTTTGTTTAACTTTTTGGATTTACCATCCCACCATTCTCCCCTTCCTTCAAAATGTGATAGGTGGATTTGAAAATAAAAACTTCAGAATAAGGATCTAAAATTTTTTTTAAAAACTCATCATTGTTAGTTGGGAAGAAAAAAAACTTTTTTTTTCCCCCCAAGCGTTTGCCAGGTTAAACTAGAAGTTGAAAATATCTAGGGGTTCCGTTTGCAGGCGAAACCCCTCGTCTCCCTCATTCTGACTGCCTGTGCGGAATACAAAGCCTTCTATCACCCAGGTGCTGTGAGCAGGCTGTGCAGGTGACAGCCCAGGGCTACGCACGTCTCAAAGGTGCAAAGGAAACACAGAGCAAGTGAAGTACGAAGAGAGCGAGGGGGAGAAGAGACCAAGGATCTGGTTCCACAGCCTAAGCAGCACGGTCAGGCTGGTCCCTCCTTCTCCTTCTCCCTCTCCCTCTGGCATGGCCCCACAGACCCCTGGCCGTTCCCTCCCCAGCCCACGCTGAGTAAATAGCGTCTGCGGCAGGTTCAGTGCCAGCGTGTGAGGGCACGGGCAGTGCGCTGGGTGCCCTCACAACTGCTCCTGCTAGGGACGAGGTGCATCCCCACCTGCCGCACGGGCAGTGCTGTGGTGGCAGCAGAACCCCCAGCGTGTTTCAAGCTTGCCGAGGTATCTCCGCAGCACGGGGCAGCCAGCACTGTACACACACTGCCGGTCCAGCTAAGCCTGTACCTTTCCAGTATTTTTTTAATTCTCAAATTATATTTTAAAGGAGAGGAGCCATCACCCCGACTCCCTCCCTCCCTCCCTCTTCCCCTTTGCTCTTTTTCCACCGCTGCCTTCATCTGGCAAGGGCCTCTTTCACATCAAGGTGACATGGATAGAGTGCTCATCTGGTAACGACTAAACTACGCTTGACCGTTTTCACTCCGTAGACCTCTCTTACTGTCAGATTTTATAACCCGATTACTACAGACTTGGGTTAGATTCAGACAGATTGCCTACCAGCGAAAGGCTCAATATCCCATTATCAGATTTGTGAGCCCACCATTTCTCTTCATTTAGTATGTAATAGAAAGTGTCAGTAATGTCCTATGGACTTAGGCTTTAAAATGAGTCTTTAACTATGCAAGTCATGTGTATATATCAGGAGAAAAGACTCCACAGAATCATCTGCAGGACAATTTTAAAACATTTTTTATTTAAATATTAAATAAAACACATTGACTAATCATTTTGGTGTACACCTCATTTTAACATAAGAAATAAAATGATTGTTCAGTCATGATAAAAAATAAACTATACATCTTAATTAAACCAATCATGTAGTGTCTTTAAATACCCTATTGCATTGCAGTCTGCAGAACAGCACTGTCAAGATATCTACAAAAAACCCCAAACTTTTAAAATGACCTCTTTCTGCTCCAGCAATAATTCCAAAGAGGTTCTACAGCAATTGGAAAAGAAAAAAAAATACTATGAAAGTAAAGTGCTTGTCATTGCTCAGGACAGGAAACAAAAGAATCTGTGGCCTTTTGATCCATGGCATTAAACAAAACAAATATTGAAGAGGAAATTCTGCGTTTTCAGTATATATGCTACACCCCTTACAAAACTGAAGGCAAAGTTGCTGCTTTGTGATGAGCTGGCTTCTTCTTGCCCTCCTCTCCAGCCATCTCCACGCAATCTGGTTTTTGGGTTGGTTTTTCTTTGTTTGTTTTAAAACCACTACAAATGAGCATGAAACTTTGGTGTTTTCTCTGCTGCAAGGCACCACTCATTAACGAAAATTCAACTCAAGCGATTTTCTCTCACTTTGAAGCTTCCAGACCACGTAGCAGCAGCGGCAAGCTGGAGATGCACCAATATGGACACAGATACAACACACAGATAAAGAGGTTGTTTATGGAGAGCCACAGACAGAGCCACATGACATCTTCAACCCTTCCTACTCCCACCAATTAACCTGGTCAATCTTTGGCTTTTTTTTAAAAAAAAAAAAAAAAAAACCACAACAAAACGAACTAAAAAACAGGTATCTATATTATTTGCAAATGCGTAATACTGCAGGTTGCATGAAGCCAAGGTAACTTGAAGGCACCCTGTGTCACACGAGGGAGATGGGTCCTTTAAGTATTTAGACAGAATGCAGCTATTTTCTGACATTCGGATGGCAGCTTCTAGCCAAGCTGGCTCACTGTTTGCTCACCTGCTTCCAAAGTTTGCATGCCCTACCCGAGTCATTCCTGTAGGAGCACAGTCTGTTCTCCCTTTTATGCCTAAGCGTAACTTCTACTGATACCAACAGAAGTCATGCTCTGCCCTGGGAGGGGAGTGGGGTTTATACCAGAAACACAATATAAGCATATTACAAAATATAAAAAATAACTAGTGTTATATAGTTTTCTGCTTCCTATTTATATACATATACAGCATTAAAAACCATACGAAAAAACACCTATCTAATCCAAAACCTCATTTTGCTAATATGCCAAAAACAAACCAGCCAAAAACAAACACCCAAAGATTGTGCTGTTTTACTCACTTTTAATACAGTTTTGTTCAGAAATAGCTGTACTCTGTTAGAGTAGAATTCTGTTCTAGACTATTCCTTTTGTCTTTGTCAGTATATAATTATAACCTCAATATTGCACATTTCCCCAAGAGTCAGTTCTGTTTGGACCCTGATAATGAAATGCATAAAAACATAATTAGCAGCGGATATAACAATGTGCAGCACTAAGAAATACCCCTCAGGCAACTTTGTAAGCAACCTCCAGGAAGGCTTTTGAAAAAGAAAACCCTTCCCATCACCCCACCGGTACTAATGTTTCCCTCCTCAGTGCCTCTGTGAGAGTATGAAAAAACTTAGCGTTTATAAAAAAGATTCCTAAAGGTTATTCAGACCGACAAAATAAATGCAGGTGTGCACGTGTGTACATGTATATACACACACACTGCCCCCAAACAAACATCCCTGCAAAAGACCAGACATTATGCAACTTGGATCCTGATGTCAAGGGATACATTTTGAAAAGGTTACTTGCTTCTGTACTAATTAGAAGGCAGAAGGGGGGGGGTGTTAAGCTTTTCCAGCTGATGTATCAAGCAAGAAGTTCACAGTTTAAAGTATGTGTATCTGGGAGGTGTGGAATGGGGATGTTGGTTCCTTTAAATAAAATGAGTGTTAACAGGAGGAAAAAAAAAATGGCAACGCTTCCATTTTTGTCTTCTATGAATGCATAATGCTGCATGCCACTGGTTTTCTGTTTATTTTCTTTAAAAGAGGTAATCATCTTCACAAACCCATAAATGAATATTGTGAAAAAGGGAGGCTCTGGTCCCTTCTTTGAAAAGCCTCTCCCTGCTGTGTCACCACTACTGACAGCTGCTAATCTTGCATAACAGCAGAGCTGTATTGGTCTGACTTGAGTACAGTACCGAAGACTTCTTCCCCAACCACATCCCTCCCTGTCCCCACAAATGCCCCACCCACCTTCCCCAGCATTATTTTTCCTTTAAAAAATTCAGTTTCTATTCATATTTGTTCAGTGCAAGAATAGTAGAAGCAAAAAGACATACATATTGCTTGTTTCAGTTCTATAAAGTTGCTAGCTTTCTGAGCCAGACAGCCTCTTCACATACTTCAAAATTTATTGCTTCTGAGAGTCACTCGTCCACACGACACCAGCCAGCCACGGACCTGCACATGCCATGGAACAGTGGTGAAAGTTCTTTGCAGCAAAAGCAGCGTGAGCTGTAGCAGCTGGGGCTCTTATTTGACCAGGACAAACTTCCCTAGCTGGTTGGAAGTCAGGTCCTCCATCTCACAATCCCCGTGCTGCAGAGTGACAGCGTCATAGCTTGGAGACTGTGCAGAGAAACTCTGTTGCTGAGAAAAGGTGGTGCCAACTGGAGAGACATTGCTGCTGATGTACAGGTGTGTGTCTAAAAGATGAGCTGCTGAGGACACTGGTGACACGCTGACACCAAAGAAATGAGGTCGGAGCAGTTGGCTGTTGCCAGCAAAGGCCAGCTCAAATGAGTTCTCTCTTTGTAGCTCTGACAATAGAAGAGAATTGGATGCTTTGCAGGTACCTACGCTATCAGAGGAGGCGACGCCATTTGTTGCAGATGTCTGAGAAGTCTGGGGACAAGCTGTCTGGAGTAGCTGGTGATGCTGGAGCTGGAGCATTCTGAACAAAATCCAAGAATGGAAGAGGTTAACTTGCATTCCTACTTTCTCACCCCCACCCCTGACCATAATTTCCCCTTTGTTTCCTTCTCTCTATCAAACCTCTCTTTGCCCAGCCAGTACAATTAAAGCAAGTCAATCATGCCAGGGCAACGTGTTTTCACTTGGCTTTTCCTCATGTCAGAGAGGGCGACTATCACCAAAACGTTATCCAGTCACCATTTGGCCTGCTAATAATAGAAGTTCTAGAGACAACGTGTGTAGATAAACCGGAAACTCAATTTTCCATCTTGCTTCTATGGGAATGAAGAGGTGCCACCACACATGACATTTGAGGCCACTGGAACTGTGCCTCCTTTGTGGGCTGTAACTTTTCCAAATTACAAGGTCTCACTTCCTTGCCATGGGAAAATTACAGGAGGAGGCAGAGAAGGAAAGAAATCATTCCCAAAACTAACAAAGAAAAACACAGCTTGTGACGGGGAGAAGTAATGTTTTTCCCCACAGTACCAAACTGCTTCTCAATTCAGCAACCTCCAAATACTTGGACGTCGAGATTTTTAAGTGGAACTGCACATCCTGTGTTACGTATGCCAATGCAGGAAGCCACAAAGGAAGCCAAGCAGTTTATCTGCTGCCACACAGCAAAGATGGAGGACAGGAATCCCCAGTGACTAAACTCCCCAACCTCTTTTGCTGTGTTTACTCCTCCTCGCTTGCCCCTAACCAAAGTAAACCCAATGAAAACAGCAGAACTCCTTCTGGACAGCTTCTCACCTCTGCTGCTGTAGCACCTCCTCCAAGAGGCTTCTTCCTTCTCTGCTGCTCCCACTGCTGCTGTACATGCAGGTGTTCGGTTGCGTGTGTTGGAAAGGGCTCACGGCACTCCTTGCTGCCCGAGATGAGGAGGACTGACACACCTGCCGAGCAAAGCCTTTGATTTTATTCAAGCCGAGAAACCCCTTGGCTCGAGCGTTCTTCCGCAGCTGCTGCCTAAAAGCCTTCAAGCCTGTGGGACATGAGGAAAAGAAACGCACTTTAATCCTCCTCAGCATTTGCCTAGGAGCCTACTTTACAGATCAGCCTTTCTGCGCAGCTGCCTTCATTTGCGCGAGAACTGCGCTAGAAGAGACCATGACTCTTCAGTTCACGTTCGCCCCTCTGCCTGATGGTCAGAGCGAAATTTATGCGACAGAGGAGGGTTTGGGACAGCTGCACCCTTGTGTAGATGGACACGTGCACAGCAAAGACAGAAATCATGATGCTGATAGAAATCATGATGCTGTGCACTCCATATTTTAGGATGAAGGCGGAGCCTGCCACCCCCCCTCACAGCAGCAGAACTGCCTTCACGGGCATGCTTAATCAGTATCTGAGAATCTCTCATCTAGGCACCTTCCTCAGGGCATCCGACTCTCCCGCAGAGACAGTGAATACAAGAGGCAGATTGACCAAGTGGCTGGCCTCAGTGTAACACCAACACGGGCAAGCAAGTATCCCTTTTCTAGTGGCAGTTGGAAGGGTGCAATCCCCCAGCAATAGAGCGAGGAAGACATTACCTTGAGTTAATGAGGTATCAGATGCTCGCCTTCCTTCTTGGAAGCTGACAGGCAGGAGAGAAGCACCTCCCATGCAGCCCTGAGCTTGTAACACTGGAGCGTCAGACTGGGAAGCTAGGAAGGGTGACGTCATCCTAGCTGTGGCTGGGCTCCCCGTCATTACTTGACCTGCCAAACAGCTGCTCAGGGCCACTGAGCTGTCATTTGAAGATGAAGTAAGGCAGCTGTCTGAACTAGTTCCCTCTGTGGGGCTTGCAGAAGAGGAAATGACTATACCTGTGGAGGGGAAGGAAGGAGACAAAGAACATTCCCCAGATGAGTACAGGAAGGAATAAACATGACATCAGAGCCTTCTGCCCACCTACACTGGCACTAATAAGCAGCTGCAAGCTGGAAAGGTGTCCAGCAACGCATGTTGTCACAGCACTTGACTCCAGCAAGGGGTCATCAACGAATAACCTAAGTCTGGGCTCCCATCCAGCCAGCAGGGCAATGCCAGCAACGCCAGCACCACGGGGCTTTGCTGGGTCAGACTTACAGTGTTTCTTTAGCACAGCAGCTCTGACATGGGCGTTTTGTGAATAGTTTTGCTTGTTTGTTTAGTTCACGGGGTCTTGATGTGTACCAAATACCATTAGTGATGACACTTTTTTTTTAAATTCAGGCACCCCTACCTCCCCCAGTACAACAGAGGAAGCAAGCAGAGAAGGGTTATGTCCTGCTTGTGAGAATTCTCCTCTCTGATCTAGATGAAATACAATAGTGGAAGATCTCTTCCTTAAGGGCCATGCTTATTTATGTGAAGACAGAACTATGGAGAGCAGAGTACAGACTTCTTTTCTGGGCCCTCCTATCCCAGCCAAGGTAAAATCAACACATGCTTCCCAGGCATTTGTTTGATTTGTCCACTATGGCACTCCTCTGTCCTTTTCCTCCAACTACAGATGCCATCTCTGCCAGACTTACTTACATGGAGGGGCACGCTGATAGAAATGAGTGGTCACTTCGGCCAGTGTGTGCCTCCTGCTGGTGTTGCTAGGGATGCGGATGGGGTG
This sequence comes from Grus americana, assembly GCF_028858705.1. Lineage (NCBI taxonomy): Eukaryota > Metazoa > Chordata > Aves > Gruiformes > Gruidae > Grus > Grus americana. Next base: position 122,155,069 of record NC_072852.1, read on the forward strand.
GTCGTATGCCTTAATTTCGTCTTCCAGCTCCTTCTCTTGCCTTACTTCTTCACTAATGGTGGTCTCCAGCAGGCTGTTGGGGGAGATGGAGCGGTTCCGGAAGAGCCCGTTGAAGTTGGGATCCACAGGAAAGAACACAGGCTGCAAAACATGTCATATCACAGACTGAAGGGTGTTTTGCTTATTTCTGCACTACCTTTTAATACTCTTCACAGCCCTGTGGCATGTCTTCAGCAGGCGTGTTGTTTGAGAGGCTACTACCACACCATGCCCAAATGCCAAACAAAAGATTGGAGGGAGAGAACAACAGAGTCACAACCCCTGTTGGTTTGGATTGGCAGAACAATGGGGGGAAAAAAAAAAAAAACAACAACACACAGTTTAGCTGAGAACACCAACCTGTAATGGATTGCTCATGTCACAGTCCATTTCTGCCTGCAAGGATGGCTGAATCAGGCTCTGAGGTTGCTGGTAAAGCAGAGATGATCGCAAGGTTTCACTAGTGAGACTGTCCTGAGGCATCTGGAGAGAGAGCGATGCACAGAAGCCATGACATACACCACAGTTCCACATGACTTTTCAGATACTGGAGGCTCAAGAAATTTCAGAGCCACCTTACATGCAAGCTTTCTTCACATACTTTCTATCAAAATTAACAAAACTAGTCTTTCAATGCCAACACAAAACTCCTTCTCTTAAGTTAGGCAGTTTAACTGGAAGTACAATTTGAAAAGGTACCCAGAGCACACTTTAAAGGGGGTGAGGGTGAGGAAAAGAGTAAGAATGTCAGAAAAACACACAAACTGACTCATGGAGTACTTCTGAGAATCCTACACGGTATGTAACAAAGAAATGTAACCGATCCATGCCTAAGAGGGCAAATTTTCATGAGAAGCCTAATCTTCTGGCTCATTATTGACCTGCACTGGGGACAGACTGTTCTTTGGACCATGACCCACAGTCACTTCTCAGAAAATAGGCAATTAGTATTCAGTCAGCCTCCTGCTGAAGAACAGTAGGCTGTGTCCTATCAGAGGGCACCAATATCAGAACTGGTTTTCAGAAGCCTGAGAGTTACCATCTGGTATTTTCCCATAGTAAGGGGCAGAAAAAAGAGAGTCAATGGACACAGCTTCCTAGTAAGTAATGCCCTTTCCTACCTCAACATTGCTGATCTCGGAGCTTCTCAGCCTTTGCTGACGGCCAGTTGCTGGACGACTCGATAGCTGGCTGCTTCGATACTCCTTGAGGCGCTCCAAGAGCAGGTAATAAATTGCAGCAAAATGGTTGTAGCTGCTGTTTTGCAGAGACTAGAAGACATTGAAAGGACCCTTGAGTTACAGGTAACTCAGGATATAAGCAGCCAAAACTCATCACTAAAACCTCATAATAATGTACGCAAAAAAGAAGTAAAAATCCAGAAGGGCAGCAAAGATTTTACTACGCTGTGACACTGAATCAAGGCTAGTCATTGAATGACATATATATGATTGCACCACTGGCATTCCAGTAGTCACTGAAGACGTATCTAAGGGGCAAGCACTTCTCACCTCAACAGTTCTCTGCCTGTCGATGCCAAGTGTTTGCATGATCCCAAGGACCTGCTCATTGTAGTCACCCAGGTTGGAGTTGTAGTTTTGCATGGAGAAGGACAAAGACTGCTGCTGTTGAAGAGATGGGTCAGCTTGCATCCACTTGTGCTGCTTTATTTGGGAAATGGTTATTCGCTTGGTTGGGTCCACAACCAACATCCGTCGGATTAGTGTTTCACAGTCTGGATGACAAAGACAAACTCATGAGCAAGGGGTAAAAATAACAGCCCAGCCCCAGGTCACTGCTAAGAAACCTTCCCAGCAACAGTGTATGATGTCTATGAAAATGGGAATTAAAGGTTTCTGAGCAGCTGATGCCTGATCTGACTACCAGATATTCAGAACTGCACAAGAGATGTCCACATATATTTCACAAAAGCAACACGTCACTACAGGAAATGAAGCTATACTGGATACCAGCAGGCTTCAGGTGGCCTTGCACCTTGTAGGAGAGCTAGTTTTGAGTGGATGCAGGTTTAATGATGCTACATCCACCTAAAATACGTCAGAATTTAGTAAAGAGCCCCATCACATACAGCTTCCTGGTCTATGTATACTGCTTATTTGTTTATAACCAGGGAATCAAAGCCATTCATGGCTATAACTGATAAGGTCAGACTTTCAAGAGATACTCTTCACTTGGAGAGAGGCACATTCACTTGTTTTTGAATCCAAATTGGAGAGAGGTGATAATACTCTTTAGTTTGTTTTTCTCACCAGCTTGTTAGAGTGCTCAAGAAACAGTGCTAAGCCCCACTATTTCTGCTCTCCTTGACAGCATAGCCACACTGAAATAAACCCCTTCTGCATAGTTAAAATATCTTAGGAGAACTACACCCATCTCAGTATTGCAGGCTAGTCTCATTAAAATCCTGTTTTCTCTCTTTTGTGAGTGATTATTTCTCCAGCTTGAGTGTCAAGTATTTTTGTAATCCACAGAGATACTCTAAGAAAGGAAAGGACAGCCTTTTAGAAGCACCATAAAGCAGATCCCAGAAAAGAAAACGTGTGCAACCCAGCCCCTCCACTATAAGTGCTGCCCTACAGAAATTACTGGCTACATAAAGACAAAGTGATTGCCAGCTGCAAAACCAGTCCCATCTGTCATTGCCCCAAGAAGGAACAGACAGCTATTCCTTTACCTGTAGCCCCTTTCTAACATTAAGAATCTGAAAAAAAGCACCTTCAGACATGAAGTAAGGGATGCGGAACCGCCCCTCCAGCACTCTTTGCCTCAGAGTTGGTAGATTGGGTCCATCAAAAGGCAGAGAACCACAGACAAGGACATACAGCACCACCCCAAGGCTCTGTCAATAGAACACAGCACAGCATGTGAGTAATTCCAGTAAAAGCAATGATTTTGAAAGCCCACATACCCTTACAAAGTGTGAAATGCAATTTCTAAGGAATATCAAACTCACCCATATATCAAGGTGAGGTCCTTCATATTCTTTGCCTTCAAAAACTTCTGGAGCTGCATAGGGTGGGCTTCCACACCAAGTGGAGAGGGGCTCTCCTGACTTGTAGAAGTTCCCAAAGCCAAAGTCTGAAATGAAGGTAAAAGTCTAGGGTAAGAGGTCACTCAACCAATATTTCAGAAGTAGCAGAAAATGGAGAGAAGGGAGCAGATGTATCGTTTTGTTCTCTGCCTATTCATTTAATCTATTCTCTTTTGTCCAGAATGTATGTTCAGGGAAACGTCAGCAACTTTTGTTTTATTTTCAGTTACCATAAATACATTTATAGAATCATCCTAGGGAGATTGAATTTGACTACATGCCTAATTATAGAGTAACAGTGTATTTCTTATTACCTGCTAACTTGATATTCATGTTAGCATCTAGCAGAAGGTTCTCTGTTTTGAGATCCCTGTGCACTATGTGGTGGCTGTGACAATACTCCACTGCTGAAAGAATCTGCCAGAATTTCTTCCGTGCTTCGCTTTCACTTAAGTGCCCATTGGAGGTCAGATGATCTGCAAGACAAAATAAAAGCAGCACAGGATTTAGCAACACCTGGAGGAAATTTTTCATAATCCCGCAGATGCTGCACTCACTATTAGACAGCTGACAATGCCAACCCTGGATTTTTAATCAGAATGATAACAGTAAAGCCATGGTTTCTAAATCTAAAGAACTGTTAGCTCCGGCAGCGAAGACTTACCAAACATTTCTCCATTCTTTGCAAACTCAGTAACAATGTAAAGCATATCCTTTGTTTCCATAACCTGTGAAGACACAAGAGGACATGCTTAAAAAAATTGCAGATCTCTGTAGTTCCATTCACTTTTCTAAGTGTATTCTCAAACATATCAGTTCAATTATTTATTTGCAGCAGCAGCTGGCAGTAAAGGCATCTAATTTTGCACCACAATGCTCTTTCCAAGCAAACTGGTAATGAAAAAGATAACAAATCAATGCTTATGTGCCTATAATATACAATGGCTTCCCATGCCATTGTTCTTCTTACCATTACCATGCCGCCTAATCTCCATAACTGAGATAACTGATGAGCATTTCAATTATTTCATACACTTCCCTGAATTTTGTTACAATATGCATATATAGTTTTACAATTCATTTGATATATTTTGAGCATGCAAAGACACTTAAAGTTTACAGAAAGTCATCTTTGTTTCAAGACTAGCAGGTACTCAGGCCAGGAGAGATATTTGCAACTTGGACAAATCAAGAAGCAGTATCAAATACCTCGCTCCCATTTGGTGTTGGCCAGGGGCATGGCAAGCCTCCTGTGCAATGACAATAGGTTGCTGTTTGTATAACAACAGTGCTTGATGCACGTCAAAAACGGTCAATATATCGCCCAGCGTTCACCTGTCAATCTAGTATCGACTTCCTTTGATACTTGTTAATTTTTTTCCTTTGGAGGGGAAAAACCCAACAAACTAAAAACCAAACAATGAACGAGAAATGCTGAGCATTTCCAAATTCATCTTCAGTTGGTATGGCGTATCTTTCAAATACTGCATTTCAGATTTTAAAATACAACATTTCCCTGGAATGAGACTCTCAAGGAGCAGATATTCTGTTTTGGAAGCAGAAGGCTCATAACAGGTAAACAATCAAAAAAGCGTCAATACTACTTCAAAGGTTGTTATTTCCAGGCTCCTAACATGTAACCTTTTTCGAAGACTCTTGTCCTCCCCTCACTACAAGTACACACAGACACGAAATGAAAATAAACAAACAGGGAGCAAAGGAAGAGAGGTTCCCAGTTTAAAAAACTGAAGGAAAGTGTTCTGGGAAAGTTGCCAGCTGGATGAAATTAAGACGCCCGTGCTGAAACTAAAACAATGATGAAATAATACAAGAACACACACCCGACATTGGTATGTCATCTAATTCCATCCCTGCTTCTCAGTCTCCACCAAACAGGTAAAGCATCAGTTACAACAACAAAGAAAAGAAAACTTCACTGAAAAGAAATTATGGTCCACTACCAACGTCACTTGCTCCATCAAGTGAAGTGGTTCAACTAGATGGAATTTAACCTGCTTTTCTAAAAGCTTCAAAATAGTATTTTCACCCACATCATTCCACTGAAATGAAATCAACCGAACTGTTAGAATGTTTCTGTATATCCTATACTGCCCTATGGGCAACAATGACGTCAGATGTTAACACAGAATAATTTTTGTTATGATGGTTAATACTATAAATATCAAGCACTTCAAGTGTGTCAAAGTCTTTAAAAATAATGCCTTGCCTAAGCACCTGCCTTACTGGCTCTCCAGCCTTACACGTTAATTAAACTTCCCCCCCTTTTTTTTTTTTTAAGCTAACAAACCCAACGTTAGATTGGAGCCGATATTAGTGCACACGGACTTTCAGACCTGCTGCTTCATCCATCTCTTCCTCTCTCCCCCCTCCCTGCCCTTCCAGACAGGTCCAGACAGACTGTGATACCTCATCTTCTTCTTAAACCCACATGGCACTATTTAAGATGATTAAGAGGAACTTACACCAAATGCTAATTAGATAGAATACTTAGAATTTGCAAAGCAGTCCTTACTTGCTAGACAGCTATGATCCTGTTTTCTGCACAACACTTTAATTTGCTCTTACTGTTAAAAATACCCATCAGTGCAGAAACCAAACAGATCTAAGCCAAAATTCACATTGTAAAACTCTACAAGGGGAAATGTATTTAAAATTCACTTTCAAAACTACACAAACTGGACACAATAACCAAACAGGTCATTTTTTGACTTATTCTAAGATACCAACATTTACTGGGTTTTTATTTCTACTTAGATTAGAATTCTAATTCTTAGATTAGATTTCTACTTAGGTTTTCTACTTAGACTGATCTAGTTTAATTGTTGTTGATTTTAAATCCCTTCCACTTATGGCAAATTCAAATTTTGCACTGTCTTCCCTGCTATCCCACATGAGTTTATGTCTTCTTCTTATCAAAAGCACGTAAGATGTTCCAGTCCTCTAAACTGGAAAAGCAGAGGAGTTAGGAAAGGTAACTTAATCATAGAAGTTCAGATAATCATTTCCTCAATGTGAAACAAACTTCAGCCTGGTTTTAATTGTAAATTTAACAGTGCATTTTGTCAAAAAGCTGTCTAATGTACCAGAATATTGTTCAAAGAATGATGAATGACTTAAAAAAACCCCACAGTTTAAGTGTTTTTCAAAAAGTATTTCAATATGCATTCTCTCTGCAAATATTTGATGTAAAATCATGTGCAAGGGAAGAGCACAAGCATATCTCATCTGCGTGCTGTGCTTCAAAGCTGACCTCTTACCTGATATAGCTTGATAATGTGGGGATGATTCAAAAGCTTCATTATCTGAACTTCTCTATAAATCTTCTCCAGATTGCTTGGGTCTAACCTTGTTTTGTCTATTATTTTTATTGCAACCTGCAGATTTAAAAAAATAATAAAATAAAACAACCCCAGGCTTTACAAAATCTGTACTCTTACTGTTAAGATCTCTTAAAAAAATTAAAAATAATAAAAAAAACCCCGACACCACACACACAAACACACAAACTCACAAAATCCAAGTAAAGTAGCTTTTAAAGTACGGACTTGACAAAGCTGATTCTGTTTTTCTGAACTGCACAGAATTCACGACACAGAACATTTTTATTTTTCTTTTCTACGTCAAAGGATTACACATAAGGTAGGGAACAGAACTGCAGAAATTAGCACCGGACAGGATTCGGTAAATCTTTTAATCCATCCCATGCCAGTGAGAAACAGATTCTGTAACAGACTATTTTCTGCTGTAGCGACCGATATGATTTTGACATGCACTAGAAATATAAATACGGTTGCATGCCCATTAATAAATTATTTCTGCAAATAACACCACAAGTTCTTTGTTCTTGAAGCGTACGCATTGAATGAAAGAATTAAACCCGTCTGAAGTCTTCAAAAGATCCTTAATTTGCTGGACTCTTTAGCAAAGTACGAGTAATTCAGTAAGGCTACCGTAACACTCAGAAATGTAATTTTTTTATATATTCCTGCTCGGTTTTCATTTTACGTGAACTCTGTTGAACACACCGGGAAAAACTTGAAGCTCCTACAAACAGCCACACCAACCACCGGTGCGCCGCCAACAAAGGCAGGCTTAAGCCCGCCGGACTTTGCAAAGCTCGCTGCCGCTCTCTCCACCTCCCGCCTCAGCGTGCCGATTTCCCGATCCCCGCAGAGGCAGCCCACCGCTGCCGGCCCGGCAAGTAACCGGCTCTTCACCCCCCGGCAGCCCCGGCCTCGGCACCCACCTGCGTTTTGGTCACTCTGTGCCTGGCCAGTTTGACCACCGCGAAGTTGCCTTTTCCCAAGGTCCTCTCGATATCGTAGAAGCCGACTCGCAGAGGCCGCTGCTGGGCTTGTCCGGCAGCGGGCACGGAGGTATACTCTGACATGATCACCATGATTTAGGCGGGTGGCGGGCAGCGCACGCCGCGCTTAGGAGGGGAGCATCCGCGCTGCCCCGGGGACGCGGGCGCTCGCACCTGCACGGAGACGGCACAGCACACCCCGTCAGCCCCGCACACCGCCGGGCCCCTCTCACAACTCGGCGGGCTCTTCCCCGTCCCCAGAGCGGAGCCGCGGCCGCCCCGTCCGAGCCCGCGGCAGCGCCGGCCCCACTCACCCCCGGCCGCTCGGCTCCCGCTGCATGCTCGCCGCGCCGAACTCGCGCGCGCCGCCGCCCCGCGCGCCCCCCAACCGCCGCGCGCGGCCGTTGCCCGAGCGTCGGAGCGACCGTTGAGCCGTCGTACCTGGCGGGCGGGCGGGCGGGCGGGCGGCGGGCGCTCTCCGCGGCTGCTGGCGCCGGGCTGTGCCGCCGCCGTGGTGGGGTGTGTGCCCGCGAGGGTGCGCGTGAGTGTATGTGTGTGTGTGTGTGAGCGCGCGTGTGTATGTGTGTGCGTGCGCCGGGGGGCAGGCGGGAGCACGCGGGATGTCCCGGCCCCCCTCCCCTTCCCCCGCCCCCGCCCCCCCCGCTCCGTTCCGCCGGCCCCCCTCCACGCACACCCCGCCCTCCCTCCCGCCTCTTCCCCCCGCCCACCGCCGAAAGCCGAGACGGGCCCATTGACGTCACTTTGACGCCAGAGAGACGCGCGCCCAGGCGCGAGGCTGAAGGAGAGCGAGACACCGGGCCGTTGCCAAGGAACGGGCGGCGCTGACGCGCGCGCTGATGGAGCCGTCGCCCGGGAGACGGAGGGGCGGTGACGTCAGGGCAGAGGGAGGGAGGGGGCAGCTGTGTCTCCTGCGCCCCCCCGCCCGGAGGGGCTCTCTGCTGTCACGTGACGCGTCCCTTCTCCCGGCGGGGTCGCCCCCTGCCGGCGCGCCCGGCGCCCGCGCGTCAACCGCTGGCGCGCGGGGCGCCGGCAGCCGTTAACCATTTCGTGGCCGCTCCGCCGCGGCCAGGGAGGGGGGGCCGCGCCGCGCGGGTCTCCCCTCAGCGCCCTGAGCGGCCGAGGCCACCGGCAGCAAGGAGCCCGACACGGGCAGAGTTTGCCCACAGCCGCGGTACCCTGCCGAGGACTCGGCGGAGACTTGGAGCCGCGGTAACCCTGCGCTAACCGGGATGCAGGGGCTACCGCACCGCCCGACCAGCCCTGGTGAACCGACCGGCCCTGCCGACTGGGGGGCCAGGCCCCCGCTGGCCCCATCCCAGCCACCGAGACAGTCCTCGCTCTGTGTCGGCGTCCTGGACCCGCCGGGGGTGTGGGGCCACCGACAGGGACTGTCCCGCTGGCAGCAGGGAAGGTGTAGCTGCAGCTCTGCGGGGGACGTTTTTTCCTAATCCCAAAGCACAAGCAGGGCTGTGGCCGCCCACCCTTTGCACTAATGCCCGCGGCGGGATACTGACCCGCCTGCCTCTGCGCAGGACCGGTTTCCATTCCGGTTGTTCAGGGTGTGATGGAGAGGAGCTGCCTGGGGCTGTTGCCGACCATTCTCCCTAGCACCCAAGACTGGGGCCAACCCGGCCTGGGGAAAGCAACCCTTTGGGTCCACCAGCTGGGCACAGACAGGAAGGGAAGTCATAATAAAGAGCCTATATACATATATATATATATGTGTGTGTGTAAATATGCAGCCCTGGGATACTTTGACGACTTACTCATACATTCTGAATACGGCTGTGGCTATTATGTCTGGTCAGCCTGGAAGCGAGGCTTGGGAAGTTACCCTTTTGCACACCAAGGCTGAAGAAGGCAGTTTGGGATTGAACCTCAGCATCCCAGAAGTGCCCAAGAGGTTCCTCTCAAGGTCAAATGTGAAGCGGCAGATGCACTGTGTGCAAACATGTAGCTCTTCAGTCTTCACACAGTAAGCGACCAAAATGTTTGTAAATTTGGTCTCAAATTCCAGTTTAGCCTCCAAAATAAGTCTTGAATGGTGCCTGCCACATCTCTTATTGAACTTTATCTTCTCTAATAGAGTCAGCCTAGGCTTTTTTCAGACAAGTAATTCTCCAGTCGGTGGTTGGGCTCCTGACTGGAAGACTGTCCGTCTTCCAGTCTGAACTCCTAGCCTGACCATCACAGCCAATGGCACGCTGGGCAGTGACCCTCCTCTTCCATCCAAAGGCACCATGCAAATTGGATTTGCCAGACTGCTTGAAATAAGGCGATGCCTTGGGTGGAAGAGGTATAGCTCTGCTTCACACTGAAGATTTCAAAGCAACTCAGTATGATTGTTTTCACCCGTAGTTGGTGGTCTCCTTAGGGTCCATGAATGACTTCTAAAGGGCTCGAGAGGGACCCTCTATGGGAGGAAAGCAAGCTGATTGTCAGTTTTTGTAAATTTAAAGTCGGGATGAGAAAAATGTGCTCTATATAAATCAAATTACATGATATATGAGCTGTGTGTCATCAACACACTTGAGAGAGATCTGTCGGGACGTTCTAGTGAAGCAAACCTGACTTCCCCAGCTTCTCTTAGCTAATGAACTAGACTGCTCATGTTACCTGCTGTAATGTGGGTGCTAGGCCTTTGGGAGGCCAGTTACGCTGCAGACTCTTTCTCCTAGAAACATAACCTGAAATTAACCCCCAAACTTTGTTTATCTTGACCGTTGCACAAAAGAGATGCTGTCCCTATGCTTATTTACTGTGAGCAGGCAGGCTGGCGGTTGGTCTGCAGGGCTTGAATGGTGGTAGGAGAGGGCAGCGGCTTGCAGAGCTGGTGGCCAGGAGCCGAAGGACAGGAGCTGCTTACATGGAGGCAGTGGTGTGACCCAGGTCATGGGACTGCTATTCCATTCTCTGTAAGGGGGGTAAGAGCACGCAGCCAGCCCGGGCTATTGTAACATTCAATTAGTGCTTACACAGTGCCTTGAATAACTCACATGAAAAGCTGACTTATTATTATTATTGTTATTATTAAGCTAACAGTATATTCTCCATGGAGCTCATGAAGAGGAGGTGACGCACAAACAGCACATACAGTAGCAACTGCATGTGAACAGTGCCCCAGGAGTTATAAAGAAAAAAATTACCTTAATAATGGTTCCTCTGCTGTGGTGGGATTTTCCTCCCTTTAATTATAGTTGCTGTTTTCATTTGAAATTGATTAAGTGTTTTAGGATGGCAAACAGAACTGGTCTTTTTAGAAAGAACACTCAAGACAGCCAGCCCCAGCTAGGAGCATGACATTTTTATTTCTTTTTAAAGGACTCAGGATTTCTTTCTTTCCAAATGGGAAAAATTGGACTGGATTTGGTGCTCTCCCTAACACCTCACAATTTTTCCATACTAAGGAGAGGGGGACACCTGTGCCGTGGGACTGCCTGGAGAGTGTAAGACCTCACCAGAGGGCTACGCTGAGGACAATCCACCATACTGATTTTAATTACCTGCATTAGATGGAAGAGGCAAGAACTGGCAAGCGTTGCTCTCCGTGGAAGGTACTTATACAGATCTGCAATCTCTAGTCCAGAGAGTGGGGTACATGTAGCTTCTGCAGTGGAGGAGGGAACATATAATTTTTAAGAGTTATAACACGATTGTATGATGTATTGAGAGTTAAATTAAAGACCTCCTGCATCTATCACGCTTAGGAACCTTTCAGTATTTCTCTTCCATTTTCGTACATATGGGTCACAACAGCTTCCAGCAGTGCTGCTCAGAAGTAGCCATTGCACAATTTTGGTAGTGTCATAATTACATCGTTTTTCTACCACTTTCACTATGAATTGATACTGTCAAGGCATTGTGAACCTCTTATGCAATCCCGTTTTATCATCACGGAGGTGCTTCTGTTGGGAAGGTTGATGCTTTTGCAATTCTGCTTTAACACTTTTGCTGCCCTCTGGTGTTTTGGATATCCTGAATGAGGAATCACCTCCGAGAAACATCCATGGTCAGGAGAGGTATAATTACGGAGCCAGCTTGTACATAACGAGGGTAGAAAAGAACAGAAAGTGGAGAGGTACTTTCCAAAGTGTCTCCATGAGGATGATCCTTTGATTTCTCTAAGAGGGAGAAACTGATCAGTTTTTCCATGGCAGCAGTCCTTGCTTTCTCCCTAAGGGTGCCATGGTTTATGAATGGGAACATGCGTGAAGACTGCTGCCTTCCAGAACTCATCTTGCAGATATTTCCAGCAATTCAGTCTTTAGTCATTTCACTTAACATTTTCTATCAGTTTCAAAACAAACTAACAACAATACTAACTTTCTTCACTCGGCAAAAAAACCCAAAACCGAGAAATGGAAGCATTCCTTTCTACCAATTTCACCCTCCACAGCAGAAGTCAGATTGGTTTGCTATGGTAGGTTTGCTGGGGCACTACTTGCAGAATAGCTGTAGTTTCTTTTTTTTCCCCAGAAGACACCAGTGTGGTTACTTTGAAAATCAGATTTGTTGGGCTATTTTCAGCGTCCCATGATTTACACAATTTAATTGAGTAAAACCTTGCTGAAGTCAATAGAGTTGTTCCTGGTCACACCAAGTCGAACTCAGGACTAGAAAAAAGTAAAATGGAAGGTGTCACGTTCCAAAAAGTATAGTGACATTTAAAGTAAAGAAAATGAGATAATCAACTAAAATACTTGTAGGCTTACTTTAACGACAAAAGCATTATCTTGAAAAAAATGGTGCATGAGTATTTCTAATATGACTTCAAAGTGTCTTTGAATTTGAAAAATCCAAGCTGCAATGTTGGCAAAAATACTTGAAAGTTAGGATATCCTTACTGAGGCACCACAATGGTATCCAGAAATATATTTCAGACCACTGGAATGTCTTTGGTCATAATATTGCATCAGAGTTACATAATTACAATCACAACAATGAGCTTTTGTCGTTAATGTTTATGACATTTCATAATTAATGAGGTGATGACATTTCACTGACATAATACATTGAGCTTGTCTTGCAGAATAAAGGTACGTCGGGCTTCTCTTCAGCATTCACTCTTATCTAGGGCTATAAAATAGCTTTTTAAAGGGTCACCACTGGGTATGTTAGGGTTCTTTACTTTCTTAAATATAATGTGCTACAAACTCTACCATTAACACCAAGGCTCTGACTGTTCTTGTTTGTATTAAGGGAAGTACAAACACAGAACAAACAAGGTGGTCTATGCCCTTGAGACCATCTTTCTTTTATTGTTATCATTTCCCTTCCGTGTTTGTCACTCTAATAGCGCTCCACCATGCTGGGGTGTGTGAACCTGACTGACAACTGATGAGAAACACATGGAAAGATTATGTAAAAAGAGAAGTGGGACGGGTTATTTTCATTGCCTGGGATAAATAAAATGTAGAAGCTAAACAACCAACATCAAATAATGGCTTTTGAATTGAATTAGTTGGGGTTTTTTTTTCCAATTGTTTAAGCTTAGTGACCAAAGGTGGTGATAGTAGTAAAATCAAATACACACCTGCAATCTAACCGTGCCCATTTGAATTTAACTGAAAGTCATTTTATAGTCTGTTGGCTGATTTTCAGAGAGAGTGAGCATCCACAGTTTCTGCTCATTTTAGTGGAAGCTGCGATTGCTCAACATCTCTTAATACATCCACCTGCAAAGTATCCTGTGAGGTAAAGCATGTGTTCTGCCAGAGGCTTTGACTACAGAGGACTCCTGGAGCGTTGGGGCTGACTACATGAGTGCCCAGCTAACTGTGAGCATCACGATTAGCCAGGTAGGCACCTTCCTGGGGCAGAGCCACACACAGCTCAGATGCCTACAGACCAGTGCTTGGAAATGGCACTTTCCCACCAAGAGCATATGGTCTTCATAGACAAAATGGACAACAGATAAGGAAAAGATGTCATTTCCCCCACTTACTATGTTCGCTTTACTGCTGGGAGGGCAAAAAGAATACAAGATGAACTTGCCCATGGTGACGTGACAAGTCAGTGTCAGAGCTGTGAAATATATTTCTGTGTCCTGAGGCCAGGCAAAGTGCTTTAACCGCAAGGCTATCCTTCACACTGCAATTAAATGATGAATGTTAATTTTACAGCCGGTATAAATAAAGCTACGTACATACCGGGTTCAGTACAGTTTATACAATAGGCAGCTTTTAGACGTGATTTTTCACATCAGGCTGCTCTTTCTGTAAGATTAATATTTGCAATTTAATGTTAGTCTCCCACTTCCAGCTGGAGTGTGGACAGAAGGGCTCAGAGTCAGAAAGGCAGGTCAGAGTCAGAAAGGCAGGTCAGAGTCAGCTCGCTTTCTGGTACTCCCAAGGCTTTGCGACTCTGCCAGCAGTTTCTGCTGAGAGTGTGTATTACTCCTCACTGCTCCCTGAAACATCCCACACGCTGTAGTAGCTCATGTATTGTTTTGTTGTTTGGGGTTTTTTAGGCCACACCTGACAGGGAAGTCTAGCAGTGTAAGATCAGTCAGAAGCTGCCAGCTCTAAAGCAAAAAATAAACAATAAGTAGACTTTGGATATGAGAGCAGAGGTGGGAAGAAGACATGTCCACGATCCATTTGGCAGGGGGCTTCTTTCCTGTGAAATTATCCTTCCCCTTCTCTGGCCCAGCATCCTCCCTGCTAACCCTCTGTGCCATCTGCACAGCTGTGGGTTGAAGCTGTCGATCCTCCCAGGGCCTCAGACAAAGCTAGAGGCTGAGAAGGAAGCAATGGGTCCAAGACTGAAGAGGCTACGGACGGGGTGAGCTGGAAACAACAAGCAGCAGGCAGCAGCAGGGAAGTACTGCTGGAAACCCTTTGCAATGGTGAGGGAAGGAAACCCACTGGCGCAGCTGCAGGCAGGCTGGTTGTGGGAAAAAGCCATGCTGGGGCAGGGAGGAGCTGCAGAGGCTGCCCTGCATGGGCCCTGAGCTGTCAAATGGGAGTTGGGACACTCGGTCACCCCACTGTTCATGTCTAGTTGCTTCACAGCCCCAGGGCACCCCCCAGCCTGAGGCAGGGCTATCGGTGGGAGCTCCACATTCAAGCTCTGAATAAGCCAAAACTCTAGACCAAACTCTTGTGCCCCTTTTCCCTTGCCTTGCCTGGGATCTTTTCTCTTTGGGATCCCTACAAAAAGGTTGGGGCAATTCTGCCAGCCTGATGGAAGTGGTGGGAAACGAGCCCACATTCAACAAGTTTGGGAACCCTCCTGTTGGCAGGCCAGAAGACTTGAGGCTGCGGGGCTTGCCACGAGGTGTTCCTACCTGGGCAAGACCTGACCGTTATTCTCCAGCCAGTGCAGGTCCCGTCACCAGGGACTGGATTTCTGCCCCCGTGCTGGGCCGAAGGGACAATCTGTGAAGGCAGGAAGGTAATTCAGCCTCGCTCCTTTTGGCCTGACCTTGACCAGCGTCCTATTGCTTTTTACAGGAGTGCCATAGGATGCGGAGGTGCCCCAGTGGTGCAGCTGTGGTCGCCCACGTGGACACGTGCCCAACAGGAAGTAGCCTGAGACAATGGAATTCATTGCACACGTATGTTCTTTGTTGATTGCCGTGCTGGAAACAGTGACCCAAATGTGGCAGTTTTGATGTCCCCTCACTCCAGCCTCCACTCCCCTCCCCTTACTTGTGAGTGATTCATGCAGAAAGCTACACATCCTTCCCCAGGGACAAAATGAATAAGGCTCCCCCCCACCTTTCCTCTGTATTCATGCATTAGCATCTGAGATCTGCCGTGCTCTTGCTGCAGTTTCAAATGGAAAGGCTATCGCTTTCCTGGTGTCCCAAGTAATTGCTTAATCTGCTTGTGCCTGTCTGTACCTCTGCCAGGCAAGGGGGTATGCACTAGCTCCTTTGAAGAGGGTATTAAGGGCATTTGTCTACTGCATACCGAAAAATCAGGAGCTTCTCCCCTCCCCCTTCCCCTTCTCTACTTTGCTCGCTCTGAAAAAAAAACAGAAACAAAATAAAAGTCATGTTTGCAGCACAGTGCCAGTGGTACAGTTACTCCACGGGGAAAACCTGATATATCCACCTATTGTCTGAGCCACTACTAAGAGACCTTAGTGAATGAGCAAGTTATGAAAACAGGTATCCTTCCTCAGAGATTAATGCGATATTTGCGTCTGATATTTCCTGCCATACAGCACGGATTATTTGTGCCGATGGACAAATGAGAAATACGACTTTCCAGAGGGGGCAGGAGTGTTGCAATGCACCTTTATTGTCCTCCTCTGGAGCAGCATATTAAATTCATTTTCCATCCATCCCTGTAAATACATTTCCTATAATTGCTACTATGTCATATGCACTGTAATCCGTCCCTTCCTACGTCAGCTGCATTGTTGTAACCCCCCCTCCGATGTCAGGAAAACTGTAATCCTCCTCTTACGTTACATGGGAGCTGCATCTCTGACATTTGCAATTACATTCACCCAAAGTCAGACAGAGCAGGGACAGAGAACAAAACACCAATTTCCAGATCATGAATGTGATGAGTTCTCCAGCGTTTTGAGTGTGCACGTGGGTGTTTGAAAGTAAGGTCAAAGGCATTTTACGCACTCGGGAGCTGGCTTTCTCTAGTCACAGACCAGACGAAGATTACTATTGGTGCCAAACATGAGAAGCTCAGCAGAATTTTTACATGGCATTGAATCACACATCGTACATTCTTACATACTAGTTCTGCACGTAGGCTGTGATGAAGGGGAAGACAATAAATAACATTTCAGAGAACAAAGGGTTAGCAAAAATCTTGCTTCGTAAGCCCCAACTGATGAAATGACTCCAATGAAGAAGGAGTGGGGGAGGTGGGTTGGCTGGGATTTTGTGAGTGGGACACCAAGGCAATCTATTTTCAAATATGTACACGCATGTTACGCTTCAGTCCCCGGGGCTGAGCAAGAGCCTATGAACAATAACACACACAAGGCAAATTTCTTACGTGCAATTCTTGGCACAAGCCAACCCTGAGTTTCCAGGGAAGCAGAGTACAGGGCATATGGCATCTAAATATATGCAGTCATGGATGACAAGAAATATGGAAGAACTTTTTGGATGGAGTTGTTTGTTAACATCCTGAAAATAACTTTCACAAGACAGATACTGACAAGACAACTCAAAACCAGATGGTTCTCCAGTGATTGTTTCAAAAGAGCTTTAACTTTGGGGTGGAGTAAGCAGTTTGTACTATTGGAAAAGATTGATTGTGACTCCTCAGATAGGAAACCGGATGTTCATATCTCAGTTAGAACTACCCCTCTCGTTACGCAGCTGATATAACCAGAGAGCACACAGCTTTGTCCTCATATTCAGCAGGATGTGTTATCTTCAGAAAGTCTTCATGTTGCATGCTCTAGATCAGCTTTGCGTTGGCTCAAACTGTGTTTTCTTTCTGTTGATAGCCACTACCTCTCAGATCAGTGATAGAGCTTTTATTTTCCTGCTCAATTTATGCTTTTCTGTTTGGCAGATGATTCCCCAATCTTGCAGTACATACCTGGAGAAAACCCTTACAATTAGTTCTGCAACTACTAATCTTGGTTAAGACAGACCAGTGTCTTGGTTAAAAGAGATGCCTTTTTAGAAGGTAATTTGGGATCAGGTATCCTTGGAATCTATTTTCCTTATTAGGATTTTATTTTTTTGATGCCATCAAGATTATGTGAGTATGTCAAGATCATATTCTATAGGTATTTATTTTAAATAATAACATTGCTAGATGCATAAGCGTAGAGGGTCAGATTAGGAGGAGTTACACAGCAATCCTCACTGCAAGCAAGGGTGAAAAAGTCAGGAACGGAATTCATCTGAAACTTCTGGTCACCTAGATGCCTGCGTAGGAGATGAGCTCTGTGACATGGATTCTTCCAGCCAGGATGATCCTACTTTAGTAAGTCACCCATGTCAGCAGGGCTTTTTGAGCTGAAATTCTGTCATTCGTAATGGAAGGAGGAAGAGTGTGAAGAAGGAAAAAAACCCCAAGTATTGATTTGCACTGGGTTCCAGTGCAAAACTCCTTCTCGCAGATCTCTATGTGGGCGTGCATGTGCACTACCTGTAGCTGCAGATGGCACATCCCATCAGGGGTAATGATCTGGGACTAAGAGAACTGGTGGCCATAGAGTGCATAGTCTGGAA
This sequence comes from Grus americana, assembly GCF_028858705.1. NCBI lineage: Eukaryota > Metazoa > Chordata > Aves > Gruiformes > Gruidae > Grus > Grus americana. The sequence continues at coordinate 122,172,673 of NC_072852.1, forward strand.
GGCCTCTGGAGGCATCTTCCTGCTTCACTGCGTGTCAGTAAAAAACAACCTGATGGCCAAGCCTTTCTGTAGACTCATTTGTTAATGACAATAAGAGATACTAGATAAGAAAGTCCATACATTTTCTAGTTCACCCCTTTGACAGCATGAAATTATACTGGTTGTTTGTAATATCCAATGAAGTCTAAGCTGAGATTCAAGGCTTTAACCCACTAACAATATTGGTAAATATTTTCCTCAGTCAAAAAGTAAATTTTTCACTTTTGAAGCCAAAGTGATAAGCCATAAAGCAATATGTGCCTTCTCTGTTAGCGCTAGAAGGTACTTCTCCTGATGCTTTTTGGAATACAGAATAAGCTGCCTTACAGAACATGCATTGAAATGGATAAGCACAAGCTTGCAGTGTAGTATGGCCAAAGTACAGGACGGAGCAACACTCATCACCACAAGTAGGATGGGGCTGTGGTGAGGACACCTATTACTGCATCTTCACAAGACAGAAAGGTATTATGGAGGAACCTACAGCAGGCTCCTCTGTTTTCAGAATCTCCACATTTTTTTGCCGTTTTTCATAAACAGGAGGCTTGTTAAATAACACAACAGCCACATGAGTGTTTAGAGAGAATGTACTCATGCAACAACCTTTATGAAAAGGAAATATTAGTTTGGGAATCCGGGGTTAGAAAAAAATGTCAAGACCAAACCCACAGAATGAGCAATGAGTATTAAAGGCATGAACAGCAGTACAGTTCACCAGGCGATCCGGTGCTGCTCACTGGAGCCATTCAGTGAGGAATTCCCAGTGATAGTGAACTCCCCAGAGTATGTGTCTAGCTTCATAAACGGACAGAAAGACAGTCTCTCTTGATCACATTGTTAATGGCAAACTGCCTGTATGAGAAGAGAACAGAGTGGGGACATGTGGCTGATCACCACTTAAGAGCCTGGGACTTGGGCTCTCTGACTGCTCACTGCATTTTTGAGGAAAATCTGGGAATGCCTGAAGGTGAATTGAAGGAGGATATCACTGGAGCCTGGGTGGTGGAAACGTAGTGATAGGAGATAGCAATACTGGGCTGGTGCTACAGACTAGGGCATGTCACAGCCTCCTGAGCAGAAAGAAACTTGCAAAAATTTGCTGCCTGTCATCAGAGGGATGACTAGCGAGGAGTAGTGCTATTTGCAGTGATGGATGAAGGTGCGTCTTTTCCCAACGAATGCGTCGAGGATCCACAAGAACTCAGCAGTCTCTGTAGGACGGGCTACTCCAGCTGGAAGCACCACCTTGAATCACCAGCAGCTCTCTTCACCCAGGGCTTCGCTCTCAGGCTTACCACATGTGAATAATGTATATGTGCAGGCACACGCCTGTGTCTGGTGGAAGGATCCCTTCAAAATCATCTTGCTGCTGCACGTGGAGGCAACACACCCAACGCCCAGCGTTACCTACCCCTGGCAGACTGACATGGCCCAGGACGGAGGGTGAGCCACGAGGAGACAGGTGCAGATGCCCCATATATGGAGGATTTCCATATTTTATCAGTTCACATTTCCATTTGGAATGAACACTCAGAGGATGTGTCCTTGCCAACTGTGCTGGCGTATCATCATGTCCTGACACAGAGGGACCAGCAGTTCTGCACTGCCCCGGCAAATGTCACTGGAAAGGACAGGGAAACTTTGCAGAAATACCACTTGCGTAGGCTGCTGGCCTTTACAGTCTCATCGGTGAATCGTTTTACATAAAAGCCATTAGTGGACATAATGTAAAAACACAGCGAGTCATAAACCAGTCATCCTAATAAACCTAAAGCAAAAAAGGCTGGGTCCCAGCCTGGAGTAATGGTGGCAACTTTTTGTCACTGGAGTAGCATGAGAAAGCTGAATGCTTGTCCTGGATACACGGCAAGGAATACGCTGGAGCAGGGAGCAGCGAAGCCCTCCTGGGGAGGGAAGACACAGCTTTCTGAAGCTGTGGGTACCAGCCATCCCCCTGCCAGACCGCAAAGACCGAGGAGGGACAGGTTCAGGCACGCAAGGATGCTTTGCTGCTCTGCTTCCCGGGAATTGGTCTGCGCCCTCCAGCATCTGGCTTACCCAGCCCTGATCACAGCCTGTCCTGGCATCAGTGCCTGGTGCTCGCCATGCTGGTGATTACTTATCTTCCTCTGGCCTGTATCTCTTCCAGGCTGTCCTTGTTACCTGTCTGAGTAGGAAACTACACATGTGCATCGCTCCTACCCCAGAGGCAGAGGGGAACCGTATCTTCCCCAGAATCAGGATCACTCCAGGCGTCTTTGGCAGCCACAACTTTAGAGCAAATGCAATGAGATCATACCTGTGTTTCTGTAACCTACAGTCCCTGAGAAAGATGGGAGGAGATCCTATGTTTGTTTTTCGCAGAGGTTCCTTTGTTCTTGCCCCATCTGGGAGCTGAGCTGGCAGGAGAGCAAGAAGATCAAGCGCTCACGCAAGCAGCGAAGAGCAAGCCATCTGCACCGGGATGTCTTGTTTGGATAGGACCTTCACTGCCATAGCTGGTCCACTGGCCATGAGCTTTGCTGTAACCACTGTACTGCTGTGGTACCAGCGTAGGGGATGCTGCACCTGATCACCTCCTGCATCTGTCCCACCAGTGCTGGCCCACTGCAGGCAGCACGGCTTAAAGCATCCTTGCCTTAGAGAGAGGACATTTCCCCCTACTCCTAGTTTGTTCCAATGGTGCATTCCCACCTAAACCATGGATGTTTTCTTGGGATAGCAGACCCTCAAAAAAAGGAAGAAAGAAGGAAAAAAAAGCTTTAAAAAGCCTTAAAAGAGAGAAAATCGTCAGTGACCCCTGCTGGACACAGATACAGGTTATTCCTCTTGGGCTTCCCACTCAAGTGCCAGTGGTATATGAGGCTGGCTGAAGCCCTTGGAGGGGCAATAGCAGTAGTTAAACTATAATGAAAAAAAAAAAAGTGGAAGAAAGCAAATATTGCCACATTTCCCCCTCTTTCTGCGTACGTTTCAGTGCATTATGGAAGCTCGCATTTTTCCCTCTATCTCAATTGCAAAGTGCCCCTTGTTGCAAGCTTTTCCCCTTCAACACCTTTCTTTCTCTGCCTTCATTTCCCCGTCTGTAAAACATGTAATGGGTCTGACCCTCCTGGCAGTAACAGCATGTCTGTACGGCACAGGGAGAAGTGTGGACACGTGTAAAGCACAAATGCGCGCTGTTGGCACAGCCCCCCATCAGGGAGCTGAGCAGAAAGGCTCTGCGGCTGCTGAGGCTTGCTCTGCGCAGCAGTCCTGCAGGCACACTGTGACAAAATTGCCTTCTGCTGTTTGCCAGCAAGCATGGTCTGCCCAGCTGCAGGGACCCGCTCCGGAGGAGCCCTTTTCCGGCAGCCTTGACCCTTCCGTTGCTGCCTGCTGTCTCTGCGGTCTCCATTTAGCTGCTGCCAAGACCAAGCACGGGAAGCTCTATATACCTTGCCAGCTTCTTCTCCCGGGAAAAGTCCTGGTCCCTTGCCCTCCGCTGCTGGATCAGTGGAAGTCTTTCCATAGGCGTAGGGGGGTGCAGGCCTGCACCGGGAGGGACCCTGTGCTCTCCTTCCTGCCTTTTAAAGCCAGGTCTGGATGTCCAGGCAGGAGCAAGCCAGGCTGGCTGTGCATCCCATCCTCCATCCTTCCTGGCCCCAGGGACAGTGTAAGGGGAAGGGTTGCTCCCGGGGTTCCCAAATGGCTCAGCTTCATCTCCCAGCGGCTCCCCAGCCAATGCAGTTGGTTATCCTTGAAAGCCCTTGCAGCTGTCGAGTCTTTCATTCACTCTGGAGCCAGGATAATTGGTGTGCTCGAGGTCCAAAATAGTTTAAGACAACTGCATCCTGTCCACCTAAAAGTCACTCTGCAGGTCCTCGCAGACGTCCCCCAGCAGCTGGTTAGCGTTTACATGTGCTGTTTTAACAGCCGTATTTCGGAAAGGGAGAAGAGACTTCTGTAACGTGTACAGTTGTCTCAACTGCCTTGGAAAAAAACAGCACACTGTCTGTCCTGGCCTGACTGAAAATGCCCTCAGCCAATGCTAACTGTGCCAAAACCATAATTACCTCGTCTTCCTTGTTCTTCTGGGATAACCAAGAGCTGTTTTTTATAGGCGATAATAGCAGTGCTTCTTCTTTCTCTAACAATCTCATGTGAGCTGCTTTTGTCGTCTCCATTTCTTGAATCCATAAGCAAAAGAAATCGCCTACCTGCTCTGTAATTATGTGCTAACCACTGAGCACAGAGGTGGTATATTCTTCCTGCTTTGAGGCCGATGGGCTTTTGACTACAGCATCACCTGGTGTTCAGAGGTCATGGAAGAAGATGCATACCACCACCAGAATAGAGATTGTGGTGGTGTGGTCTTCAGTTTCCAAAGCTGCAGCACCTTTCTGCATAAGCAACTCCACGCAGTCTGTGGAGTGCATCCTCATTATTCAACCCGGGAAAAATATGAAGCGTCTGCAAAATTTGGCTCACTGTGTACAAAGGATTTGGACAAGTTCTGGTAGCGCTCTGGGTACCTCCACAGAGTGGATGTGGTGAGTCTGGCAGGGCTGACTGCCCACCCACTAGGTTAGATTTTCTGCTCAGTGACCAGCATTAACTTTTGACTTTAATTTATCTATGCACAAGAAGAAAAGAGGAAAAAAAAAAAAGAAAGCCTTTGCATCATGGGCACTTTTTTTCTCTCTAACCGCTATAATCCAACATTCACCTTCCTCCTCTCCCAGCTCCTGGGGAAAAAGCCTTTATATCAAACAGTCGTGTCAGCACAACAGTCGTGTTTGCCAGGTCAGTAAACAGCAGTGACATATGAAGCTGCAAACAGGCTGAATTTCTGTTTTAACGATGAGAGAATTTGAACAAATACGCGTGAAGTATGACCCCATTGCTTCCACTATCACCCCCAACATCAAAGGCCCTGCTGACTCAAGAGAGCAACACAGATGTCTGTGGGTAGAAAAATCCTTTTTGCCTCTACACCATGAAGGACTAAGTCATGAAGAAGACTTCCCTGACACACAGTCTTTGCAGCAGGAACAAGCCCCATGGTCCTAGGTTGTATGGAGGAGCCGAACGCAGTAAATGAGCCACAGGTAGTCACTTATGAGTAGCCTGCATTAATAAGTGAAGAAGGACATGTAGCCCCGCTTGTCCATGCTGCTTAACTGCTAGCTCACTCTGTGGGTCTGTTTTGGACTGCGCCAGCTAGCTCTCTCCAACACAAGTCTACTTGGAAGGGGCCTAATCCTGCACAGTGAGGGGCGCAAGTGCTGCACGGGGTCAGTCTTTGGCTTTTTTTTTACTAGTAGGATGTGAGTGACAGAGGGGCTTAGGTGCTTTCACCAGCTGAAATCAGTGAGCAACTCCTCAGTATTCAGGATCTGGCCCCTTGGATCTGATGCACAGCCCAGAGCATGCACACTGATTCAACGGGCCCTGGACAGACAATGCTGACTCCCCCCTCCCTGTGCACGTGGCATTTTTAATGTCTACATTGTGTTAAACAGTGAAAATGAATGCTTCCCTAATAATTGTTCTCAGGAAGTAACATTATATTCAGGGTGCCCTGCAGAAACACCATGAGTCAGAGGAGAGGTAATTCCAAGATAATCTTGCTGTTAGCTGGGGTCCAAGCTATGAAGAGTTTGCGCAGCTTTGAGAAAACAGATCCCGGTAGGACTGTAATTTTGAGTCTATCATCCTTTATTTTCCTTTTTTTCTATGAAGATGGGCCTGCTCTGAACCCCAGGCCAGGCTTATTGCATTGCCTGTGTTCACAGGGGTAGAAGTACCCTTTGGATACGTGGCTTGCATCATTAGTCACAGACTTTGATCCTTCTGCTCCCATTTCCTCTGTGGCACAAGCCCAATCTTTTTCTTTCTGACACCACTCTGCAGGGCTCAGTCCTTTCACCACTGCACCAAACAGCACTGCAGTGTTTTCAATAGCTCGTCAGGAATCCAGTGACCCGGCTGCAGATGGAAATGCCCAAAATATTCCAGTACATACGTGTTAATAACATCCAAACATTGTTGAGCAATAAAATGCAGTGGGGCTAGTACGATACTCTGGAGGACTGCAGAGCCCTGTCTGGGGGGTAGGCACGTGAAATGGCCAGCTCTCTATGCCGTGCAAGCTTCGCTAATGGCTTGGACATGTCAGACAGATGGACTGGGCACCAAGCCTCATGCATTTAATCTGTCTCTCGGATCGGAAACTTCTTGTGCCAGGGGTTGAGTTGCACAGGCAAGAAGTTAAGCACGCTGATGGCTCTTTGTAAATACCACATTAACCGCTGGCATTTTCAGTGACCAGGACTTCAAAAGCACAAGGCAAAGAATTGGAGTTCTCTGGGCATGGGGTGTGTGGGGGGGGTGTGTGTGTGTGTAATGCACAGGGACAGGATGAGAGGCCAGAGAAATGGGTTGCGAGAGGGAAATTCTGATTAGGTACTAGAAAAGTTACTTTTCCTGTGAGAGTGGTCATGCACTGGACCAGGCTGACCAGAGATGCTGTGTGATCTGCAGCCTTGGAGATACTTAGAGCTCAGCTGGACGAATCCCTGAGTCATTTGATCTATGCTGGCCGTGCTTTGAGCTGGGGCTGGGACCAGATGTCATCCGAGGTCCTGCCTGACCTGCACAAGTCAGTGGTTTTATGACTCTGTGGCCAGTGCTGGCCAAGTCACAGTGATTTAAGAAGACATCCCGGGGATGGAGACTGAGCTAAATTCTCCTCTGCTTTGTAACTGTTAAATGAGAAGATGCAAAAATCATCTTACTCTCCTCAGGGACTGTGGGGAGCCACTCCGCATCAGGGATTGTATCTGCTATTGCTTGTCTCTAAGCTACAAATTTATTAAGGCAGGATTTCTCTTCTGGCTGATAGCTTATTCACAAGAAACGCAATTCCAATCAGCTGTGGAGCATGCAGTTCCTGTTCAGCAGCTGACATTTCGGGAGGGATCACAAAGCCATTGGGACCCAGCAGCAGCATTTTGTGGTCAGGGCACAGAGCTGAGCTGTGGGAAACCCATCTGCCTCTTTCAGACCAAGCGTTGGAAGTGGGATGTCCCACCACACAAGGAAGTCTCTTAACTCCTAGGTCATCCTCTCTTTGGCTCCTGGCTATTTAAAGAGCCTGTGGAAAGTGGAACAACTCCAGCAGGAGTGACTGAGAGCAACCCACCCCCGGAGAGCACAGAGACACGGTCAGGAGGAGGCTGGAGACATGGGTTTCCCTCGAGGGGTGAAGCAGATGGCTCTGCGTCGCCCACATCCTGTGCGAGAGCCCTCAGCCCCGGGACACGGAGGCACCGGCACCCCCACACGCCCTGCGCTGTGTCCTGCCACTTCCACACAGCAGGAGGGGAACGTGCACCGGGAGGTGTTTGCCGAGGATCAGACCAGGGGCTCCATCCCCTGCAAAACTTACTGCTCGTTTTTCCTGCCAGAAGGACAAACCAAACAGTCCCCCCAGGCAGGAAGGGAGCAGGGGCACGGGGATGCCCGACACACCTTAGCCAGATAGCAAACAAGAGAGTGGGAGGTGAGCAGGATTTATGGCTGTGACCCTTGAAGCTTTCAGCACTCTTACTCTATATAGTGGGTAGTTTTCATTGAATGAATTGCAACACCATAACAACCTCCTGCACTCATTAACAGAGGGGGAGTGTGTGTCTACATGTGCATTTCAAAATAAAAATCAAGCATTAAACTGGTGAGAATTATTAAAAAAAAAAAGATGTAGAAGAAAAGCTATAATAGGAGAACTGAGCGCCAGCATTTTCACAGGAACTGTCTGCTCTTTCCCTTTTGGTCAGTATATTTGCCCAGCACATAAACAATATTGCTCACAGAACTCACAAGGAAATCTGACCGGCAGCGCAGGCTGCCTGGGTGGGGAGATATTTTTGTCCTAAGGCCCAAAAGAAGAACAAACAATATTGAGCAGAGAGCATAGGTGAAGGGCAAGGCAAAGGAATCCAGCTCCGGGGCAGCATGGGGAAGATGGGTATGTTGCTCAGCGGGTGAAAGCAAGGCCCCTCATGGTCAGAGGAAGCACCCTGGAGAGTTTGGAAGCGGGAGGCAGGAGCAGGAGCCGGAGATGGGGAGAGTGGAAGAAGAGATGAGCCCGTGGTGCTCCCACGAGGAGGGAAAGAGTAGGAGGAAAGTTGAGCCGAGTTGTGGGCAGAGGCTGCTCAGCCCAGAGTTTTAAATGTCAAGATGAAGAGCTTGACTAAGCGTGGAAGGGAAGGGAGCAGGAAGGCAATGGAGGGAAGGGGCAGCCCCGCGGGTAGGGAGGGCACCGGCACCGCTGGGCGTTGTGGGGGGACCTGCTGTGCCCAGCACAGGGTGAGCGCAGAGTGAGAGGGGAGGAGAGGCGGCAGCGCAGTGCTCCCATGGCGGTGGGGGTGTCCTGACATCCCCAAGAAGTGCTGGGTGCTGTGGCGGTGGGAACAAACAGCCCTTCCAGGGACCTCCACAGTAAACAGGAAGGAGGACATAAAGCTGCAGCCGGAGAGTCCACTTGGTTTTGAGGGAAATTTCCTCCATCTTAGAAAGACTGAGGCATGCTTGCAGCTGAACAGCTAGGCCTGAGGGAAATACAGCCTATGGATGGAGGGCAGAGCCCCACTGGCCCCTTGCAGGCAGGCCCACACCAGCGAGCATCACGGTAGAGCAGTGTGGAGGAGTGCAGGTGCAGCTCCCCTCCCTAACAACAGCTTCACCCCATATGTTGTGTTGGCACCTTCTCCATGCTCAGGTCCCCCCATCACAAGTCTCCCTGATCTCACTCTCCAGGGAGGAGGAGTCCCCTTGGCATTTTCAGATCAGCTTCACACATCCCAGCCACCAGAGCAGGCTCCCCTGTGATGAGCTCCTCCGGAGAGCTGCCACCCAGATGCAGTGGCTCAGCCTTGCATGAGGGTGGTGGCTGCTGGCAATACCACTCACATCTTGGACTAGCTTCCTCTGCATGCTCAACCCCTGTCCCATCACATACCATCCCATCCTGTCCCATCCCATCCCAACCCGTCCCATCCTATCTTACTTCATCCTATCCCATCCTCAGGCCAGGAGCAGCAGCCATGGGAAGACCTGGCTGTACAGAAGCAGCAGCAATGCAAAGGAGATGCAGGAAAACACAAATTGAAGACCTACCATGAAAGCTTCAACAGATGGGGCTGCGAATGTCTGGCCTTAGGGGGCACATCTCCATTGGGTCACATCTCTGACCCCATCTCCTAGTGCCTCTGTGTACGAGCTAGGTGAGGTGCTGTAAACGGTGCTACATGACCCAGGGAAGCCATGCTTTAATGGGTTTGAAGAAGAAATGTCACACATGGGCTTTCTTTGATGTCTCGTCCAGATTTGTTCTCTGACTCTCCCCAGCAATGTCTGCTGTCAGCACGTCTGTCCTGGGCAGCACTGGCAGGGGAGACAGGGCTGCGGGTGCCTCCCTTACTCTGCACTGTAACCTGACTTGGTGGAGGTAGAAGAAGTCCTCCTGCAGCCTTGTCTGTCATACCGCTGTCACCCCTGCTGTCAGCAAGCAATGATAGCAGAGGGGAAGTGTTGGTTTTCCAGCAAGGATTATTTTCCTAAGGATTCCTATCCCTTGTGAGTCACTGGAGGTTTTTCCACTGACGGCAAGGAATGAAGTCCTAGCACTGAGATATTAAAATAATGTGTGCAATGGTCAGGAATGTCGCTTTATCAGCTCTTAGGACACCATTTGGTTATAAGACAACTTTGATTAGAGCGGAGATACAGCTACTTACAATTTAAAGGCCACATCTTCAAGTGAAACACATGGGCACAGCACTCTGTCCAAAAAACCTGTACTACCCCAAACCAAAGTGCTAACCTGGTATATGTTTAGCCCACTGTGGACTTAATTAAATCCTTTTGTCCATGAGAAGCATTCGAAGTTGGGTTTCAGTGCTAGACGACCACAATCCCACCATGAGTTTTGTACACAGAGGCGCTTTGCCCTTTCCCAGAGCTCACCGTGGTGGGGTAACATCAGTCACGGAACGGTGCAGCAGATTTCGCAGTGCAGAGTCCTTTCCTCCCAGCTTCTCCAGATGTCAGCAGTCGAGCAATTCCATCCCACACTGTCGGAATAGCAGGTCAAGATATTCTCAAACAAACAGACATCAAGTAAAAGCAAAGTTCAGGGTTTTAAAAAACAACAGTTTGTGTGCAGCTGAAGAAATTCTCTGTGTGGTTACTGCATAACTTTAAAATAGCTAGTCTGGGGGAAAGGACTGCATTTACCTACAAATATCCATTTTCCTACAAAGAGAGTGTTTTTTCCAGGCTTTCTTGGAAAGACCGCTCCAGATGGGATCATCCCAACCATCACATAGGAAGGATTTTCAAACCAGACTAATGTGCAGCGAGACGGAGACTCTAAGTGCTGGTTTAGACCTTCTGGAGGTCAAGACCCTGTTTAACTTCCATTAATGTCACTCCAGTCACTTTTGATAGTACTGAATAGCAAAGGGGAAAAAAGAGAAAGATAAAAACAATCTTAAAAGCTTTTCAAAAATACCACATTCTTAGAGAAAGCAGCATTTGTTTTAAAGTGGCTTTAAAAGGAAAGAAAGCATGAAAGAGCAAACGTTTCTTCACTGATTCCCAAATTATGGACGGGGCATGGGGACAACTGAGATGGGTTTCAGTACTGGCTGGACACCGAGTTGCCCTTAGCACTGCTGATGTGGCTAAAAGAGATGGTCAGATACCAGTGGGGAGCACGGGGTGGGTCCCCCTGCACTTCGGGAGCAGCACAGAGGAAGCAGAATGAAAGTCAGGCTCTGTGTTGCACAGCAAAGCAAAGGGGTGGAGAGAAAGGCCATAAGAAATGGTTCCTGCCCAGAAGGAAGAGAAACAGTGGTCACAAGCTCAGAGAGACCACAGCTGCTTTCTGCAATGCGCAAATGTTACACCGCGTGTAAAATACTTGATCAGCCTTGTTCAACCAGCTCGGCTCTGGCAATAAATGCACCGTACTACCTTTTAATATGCTTCCCTCAAACAACCATCTAGCCACAAACACTGTGTTCAAAAAAGCTCTGCAGTTGCAGTTTGAGATTTATTTTAACTTTTCAGAAAAACAAAACCTCAAAATCAAAACAAAAAGAGCCAGAAGGGACTGTGGGAAACTTTTTCCTAGATAAACCTGAAGTTAAATTATTTTGCTCTTTCCACCCTGGTGGGGCTGTTGGGATGCCACCCGGAAAGGATGGAGGATGTGTGGTCTGATGACTAATAAGGCCAGAGGAGTCAGAGTCCAGACATTGTCAACGGTACAGAAGCACCTCAGGCAAATCACTAATTGCCTGTGACTTATTCCCATTTATCTGAGGGGCAGCAGCTCAGTCCTCGGAATGTGGCAAGTGTTTAATCAATTAGGGCTCAATTGCTGCTTTGAAAACCTAGCTTCCAAAACATGCAGGGTAATTGCAGAAAGTCCTTTATTCTTTCATCAGCAAAGACCACGCCGTGCTCACACACACGGATCAGACCCTACCCAAGCCTGGCCCGTCCCCCTGCCCATCTGGGTGACCTGCTGATGTGATGGTTCATGGCTAGAAGAGGTGGCTGTGCTGCCCATCACTAGCTGGAGCTTTCTTTGAACCCCGCCAGTCGGAGCTGTGAGAGGAGGACCGCAGGCAAGCTGAGGACAGGCAATCAGAGGACTGTGGCAGTTGTTGCACTGATGAGAGAGGACAGTCAGTTTGCAACCCCATCCCTGAAAGGAAGTGAGGGACATGGCTGTGTTTCTGGGAGGGAGGAAGGAAGGGACTTGCCTTGGAGATGGAGATGGAGATGGAGATGGAGATGGAGATGGAGCAGGCTGTGGTGACTACGATCAATGCAAATGTCAGTGGCCTTTAATTAAAGCCCCACTGTGCTTTGCAGACTGACAGGGCTGAAACACTCCACTGAATGGTGAGCCGGAGGCAGCAGCGAGCTCTGTGCTGCCCTGTGCCCCTGGCAGCACCCGTCCCCTCAGCTCCTCAACAGGCCAAGCAGGACCGCCCGCGGGGACCCCGGCTGCTGCCCCAGGCCACAGAGGCGTGAGCCTGTGCCCCCCATGCAGCGCCCGTGACAGGAGAGACGGTACAGCCAGCACGCAGCCGCGGGACTGGAATGGGGTCGTCCGTCAGCTGTGTGGAAGGAAGCCAAGTGACATTTTCTTAGGCATCTCAGACGAGAAGAAGGTTAACTATTATTACTAGATAAGGCATTTTCCATCTAAAGAGGACATTTTAAAATGCCCCATTCCCAAACAAGCGTTTCTGAGAAGCTTAAGCAAAAACAAAGTGTCAGAACTCATCGGTTTGAGCTCCTCCTGCCTCTGTTTTGACACACACACCCCCCTGGCCTCGCTTCCTCCTTTGCCTTCTTTCAAGGAAGAAAGAAAAAATGTTGAAATTGGACGGCTGCCAGCAGGACTGAAATTTCATTTTCCAGCAGCCTCGTCGGCCAGACCAAACCCTGCGGGGCCTGAGCACCGTGCGAGGGTGCGACCTGCGGGGAGCGTCCTGCGGCACCACGGGGCTGGGGGCTGCAGCCACCACCGGGCTCTGCTGGGGACCCAGGGGCTCCTGGAGCTGGCACCATGTGGGGTGGCATTTCCTCCCACCCATGAAGCAGTGGGAGTCATGGGGACTGGGAGTGCTGTGGGGGGACCCTCCTCTTCCTCTGGGGGTTGCTCGTCCTCAAGGGTGTTAGAAGTGAGCCGATGGCTCCAGAGGGGCTCGATCCTTTTTCCCCGCTAGCTTTGGGCTGTTTGCTGTTGAAATCAATGTCCTTGGCTAAGTCCCTTCTTCTGTGGGACTGTCGCTCACCTTCAAAGCTAGCACCCAAGTGCCCAATCTGCCTGGGGCAACCTCATTTTGGAAAGTGCCCAAGGAGGACGATCATGTCCTACGTGACATTTCGCCATGGCCCTCCATGTCCAGATGAGACAGATGGGTTCAGAGCCCGTGCTGGTGACTCAGAGCCTTGCTGCAAAATCACCGCGGCCAAAGCTCTGGCTGCGCTCTGCATTGAAGCGAGTTGCTGAACTTGTGACGGAGGTCTCCAGGCCCGATAGCGTCCACACTCCAACACGCACAGCTGGGGTCAGCGTAAATCAACTTTTCCAGGAAGCTGTTGAGCCAGAAGAAAATTGTGCCTCCCGAGAGCAGGAATAAAGCCTCACTCCTTGCAGGAGAGGCAAGGTGATGTGGCAGAGCTCAGGTGAAGCAAACGCCCTGCCGCTGCCAGCGATTTTATGGCAGCAACAACTCTCAGGCTGCCAGGCAGCGCCGAAACCGTGTGCGCCTTTGAAACGCCGTAAACGCCAGGGCTGCCTTCTCCACCTTTGCCGGGCGAGATGGACGAGCGCAACAACTTCCCGTATCGCAGCGCTGTCTTCGTGCCAATCCTTGCTCCTGCTGACGTCTGACGAAAGGCTTGTCAGATAACCTTGTCAGGGGTCAGCCTACGGCCAGGGGAGAAAACATCAGCAGGGCGAGTGCTTGTTCGCTCCATCGCCGCAGCTCTCAGTGCATGAGTGCAGGAGCGGGGAGAAGCCGGTTGAGAAATACGAGGTCTCACGGAGAACAGCAACGGCTCCCCGGGGAGCGCGCAGCAGGGAAATGCCATCGATTCATGTTTCCTAATGAATGGCATTGCCACACGACTGAAAAAAGGAGAAGTGAAACAGTTTAGAGGCTGTCTCATTACCTTCTCCCCGTCTGTCCTCTTCCCCCACTCCCTCCAGCTCATCCCAGGTCCTGTCTGTTGGGATTCACTTATTTCTCCCTCTTACCAGGCTGCGGCTGCCACTGTTACTAATGGCGGAAAAGGTATGTTTTAAGATGCCATTTACTCCCTGTTAGCTTTAGCAATGATTCCCCAAGGTACAGAGTAGCTTTCTCCAGTAACACCCTTTTTTCTAGCAGCCGAGCCAGGACCCCTTCACAGCCACGATGAGCTGTGGACCCATCAGAGGGCATCCCCTGCTGTGACCATTTTTTGCCATTCTCTATCCCTCAGCAGACACGTGCCTCGCTGGAGCCCGGCACCCGGGCCTGGGGGTGCCCGGGGAGATCTGGGGAGAGACACAGCTCCTACATGAGGGTGGAGGTAGCTGGATTGCCTGGAAAACAGCTGGTGGGGTTGAACTTCTTCAAAAGGCTGACTTCTTATGAGACCTCCAGGCTGGCTCCAACTATCTGCAGCCTCTGGGGCAACCCCCACGTGGATCTCTGACTGCTGTCCGTCAAGGGGGATGATGCAGCCTGGGCATAAGTAACATGACCCTGTGAGCAAAGGGGAAAAATAGTTCAGTGACAGGCAGCAGTTACTGGTATGATACCTTTTACAAAAATGTCCCACTGTGACTGCAGCTCTTCATTTCTCAATCCCTGCTCTCTCTTGCAGCTCTGAGCTAGAAAACCAGCCCACCCTTTCTGTTTCCTCCTGACGGATCACTGGCTGCCTCGGTGGGCAGAGGATTTGAGGGATTCTTCTGGAAGAATCCTTTCCGTTTTAGGGACATACCACAAGCACAAACATATACATGCCATGCATATGCATATAAGATAGTTGTGCATGCAGCTACCCTTTTCTTTCAGCTGTAAGCTCACTTCTCCCACAAAATGACTCCTCCTACAGCTCACCCCATATCCTTTATCCCAGCTCACAGTCTCCACGGGGCTTCGCTCACCCCTCAGCCTCAGGCTCAGATGCGTAGGAGCTCCCCCGCACCTCCTGTCCCCCTCAGGGTCTGCACAGACCACCGTGTGCGGCATCCCACAGCTTGCCTCCTTGCTCGTGTGCGCTGAGATGTTCACCAGGCTCCAGTGACACTGAACTGAAATACCTTTAAAAGTGTCTGAAGGGTATGACTCTACAGGTTGCAGAGGAAACACGGTCTGTGGTGAGGAGCCCTGGTCCTGACTTGTCACTTCTCCATGTAGGTAGCAGACAACAGAGAGTTGGAAAAGCAGTTATGAAAAGCCCCCCACAAACGCCAAGGCAGTGAACTACGCTGTTTTCCATCGGGAAAGCTGCTGCCAGCCCACTAACCCCGGAGAGGGGGCATTTACCAGCCGCAGCAGAAAGCGTGGCTGCCACCCTATGCTGAAGGTGTCCTCTCCCAGCCGATGCCAAAAGTCACGTCCTGCCCCCTCAGATAACCTGCCTGGGACGGGCCGAGCTCTGCTGTGATCCCACCAGGAGATACTGTGGGGAGGAGCCCGCTGCCCTCGCTGGGAAGAGGCTGTGTTCCCACAGTGACCAAGTCAGCACTATAAAGCCGCTCCTCAGGGAAGATTAATAATTTAGAAATAAACTGAAGCCTCTATTGTGTTCTGAGTAGGCTGTTGTATTTGCTTATCAGGACAATGTCTGAGTCCCTTCCAGTAATGCACTCGGATATCTGATGAATGTTTGGCATGTTTGTTCCCCTGTCCTCTCCCCAAAAAGAGAAGCACCAGCCTGCCCGATTGCTTGGACAGCAGGAGGCACTTGCTCAAGTGCTGGACACCATTTATCAGATAACAAGATAGTCCTACTATAGGCATTCAGAGCAGGGTCTAACAACCCAAGGTGGTCTTGAACAGGGACCACTCGTGGTCCACTGAAAGCTTAGAAACACAAGCCCTTGAAGAAGGGTTGTCAATTGGTTTGGTAGCTCTCCCTGCAATCTGGGGTATTTGCTGAACCCACATAGACCACTGGGACCAATTTAGGCTCTTCAGTTTTCCTCAGTGATTCCTGGAACTGTTCTGGGATAGCTTTTCCTGGACAAGCCTGTGTGCCAGCACCCCTGTCCCAGAGTACACATGTGACTCAATTCATCCATTTTGGTTGAGGTGCCCCGGAGTAGATACTGTGCTTTAAATTCACAGCTGTCACTAATACCAGATAAATTTTCTGTGTGGACAGTCCCCTGTAAAAAAAACAAGAACGTCCTGGAAATATGGTCATCTCCTATTGCAGGCAAAGGGGTTCAGGAGCAAGACCCAAGCTATGAACATAGTTACAGGGAGAAGTTAGGAGTGAGACACGCTTACCCTCCTGTCAGCTAAACCAAGGGGCTGCAACTCCTATGGAAAGTGCTTAATGAGAAAGGAAAGAGCGATTGAAATATAATTTAATCTGCATTCAGCATATTTCATGAAACAAGCACACTGAGAGATCCTTTCTGAAAAACCTTGAAATGGCATGACCCAAAGACGGCTGGTTTACAGGAACACACAGCGCATAGCATGGTCTCCCTGTTAGCTGGATGGAGGGAACAGCTTAGTCACTGTTAGGGGAACTGTTCACCGAGAGCTGAAAACTTCACCTCCTGTTGCAACAGAGGAGTTGTTGATTTTTTTTTTTTTTTTTTTTTGCCCACCACTTATGTCACCACTTGTGCGTGGCAGACAACTCTCCCCCACTTCCCAGCAAGCTTTCCGTGTCACTGAGTCATACCATTGATGTCCCTGCGGGGAGGTGCCTGAAAATTAATATCTCACAGGGAACATTGCAAATACCTTGGCTGAACAGCTGCTGCGGCACAAGGGAGTACATATTCATGGGGGCTGATATTTGGGTAACGCTGCTGTTTCTTACTGAAAGTGCAGCTCTTTATAAGGAGCAACAAAGGTCCTCCGGAGGCTTGACTCAGTGGTCATGAGGTAAATGCCTTTCATCAGAGGCCAGCCGAAAAGTTCCCCCGGATCAAAAGAGACCCACGCTGATCCCACTGGGTTTTTACTCAGGGGTTAAGGGTCTGGGGTCAGGTTTGCAGAGGGATTAAGGTGTTACTTCTGTTCATGAGCTAAGGGTGGGTCTGTCCTGTCAAAGTCTTCCTGGCAGCAGCCCCCTTGTATCCAAGGGCTTGAGAATTAAGACCTCTGAGGAAAGGGATTTAAACCCACATTTCCCATTCCATGTGACTCTGCATAGCACGTCGGGGGTGGAAGAGATGATTTCATTTTCTCCTGCTGAAGCTGTTCCGCTTGACATAGATAAATTAAGTATTGATGCAAGTATTGATTACTCTTGTGCTACGTATTGGAAAACTTATCCTCATCCTTTAGTGGATGTTTTTCCATCTCGCTATAACTGGATGCCCAGGCGGATACTCTTCCCCCTGAGGAGGCGAAGCTGGATCGTCACAATGTCCTATAGGTCAAGGCTAGGGCTGGTGGGCAAGGCGGTAGGAGAAGGCACCATTGCCTTGGTAAGCAGAGGGAGAGCGCTGCCCAGGACAAGCAGCGGCTGGCAGCGAGAGCAGTGCCACCAGCAGAGCCCACACCTGAAGGCTGCAGGTGCTGGCGTGTGTTTAGAGGCTGTGTTTGAAGAGTACAGTGAGTGCACGGGGGAGGAGATCCTCTGAGAGGGTTACTGTGCGTTGGAAATCACTGGCTGGGACGGGGGACACCCCAAGTAGGATGTTCCTATGGAAAACAGCTCCTCTGGCACTGTGGCTCTGAGTGTGACTTTTATTTTAAACAGCATTTATGAAGCCATTATATGAGGCCTTATCTGCAACGGGAGTATTTTACCAACCTGGGTTCAATAAAACTGGCAAGGCACATGGCTTACACTGTGCTTCAGGTCATAGTAGAGCCACGTGCATCTCCCTGAGCAAAGCTGAGCAAACTGTTGCAGCGAACTGGTGGTCACTATGCTTTTGCTCAGGGAGTTTGCACAGTGTCTTGGTGAGGATCATACCTCTTTAGACCCCAGCTTAACCCAGCAGGTCTGTAGTACAGATGTGGTCTGCATTAATCACATCCTCTACCTGCACGCAGACACCTTTGGAAAACACCTTAATTCTTTTACATTTTGGAAGCTCTTCATTTGCAGAATGCAAACAAAGTAAAGTCAAAGGGTCTTACAAGTACTAAAGCCCTGAAAAGAGAGCAGGGCAAAACAGTTCCTCCCACTACACAGTTTGATTTATGCACTTTTCAGATTTTGCTCTGAATCATAAGCTTAATACAGGTCTTACAACACAGAGTAGAAACTGAGTGCTTTCAGTTAAACGCATGTTAAGGCGATATGCAAATACAACAGTTTCATATCTATGAGACAAAATTAAAAGGAAATGCATTTTTGGTCAAAATACCTGATGGATCTTTTGATCAGAAGTAGATTTTTCCAATGAGATTGTAATTATGGTACACCTACATCAGAGACGAATCTGCCTGGACCACTCCTAAAGCGTAGCAGCTATCTGCCCTGTGGTTCTGACCTGGGGTCATTGATAATCTCTGGGGTTTTTGAGATAAATGATGGGGCTGTGCGCCAACACCGTTCACTGGCATAGGGTGCATTCACTTCAGAAATAGGAAGTAAACAATAGGTCAGATAAGAAATGTCACATGTTATTCACAAACAGTTAAAACAAAATTTAAACAGGCCAGTTTTTCGTAACATCATGTGAACTAAAGCTCTGCTGTCTGTCAATAAAGGCATCCTTGAGTATTTACTGGCACTGAGGGAGACAGCCAAAACATTTTGCAGTTTATCAGCCTCTCTGTAGGGTGAATATTTGCACATGGTGTAGCTTTTTTCTTTTCTTCTTTTTTTTTTCTTTCCCAAAATCAACTGAGAAGTGCATGATTTCTCACTGAAAACATCACCGGTTTCTGCAATTCTGCCAGAATCAATAGATTCCAGCAATGCTTTTGATGTGGAGATGTGTTAGTGAAGCAAACTCTGCACAGTCTGGTTTTAATGCCTTCGGCGTGTACGCTCTCATTGGAGAAGGGTGGAGAGAGGGAGATGAAACAAAAACACAAAACGCATTTTACACGACACCTTATCCCACCCAGAAGCAGAGAAGCACTTAAATCTCACAGTTCCTCTCTGAATGGTGCTTCTGTCAACAGTTTAAAGCAACATTGCCTGAAGTGGCATTTATCTTTGGGGCTATCTATCAGATTCCTTTCTAATTTTGTTACATGCGTGCTCCTCGCTGTTTATGCCGTACATGGTTAAAGGGAATCTTTGTTGCTTCTCCACAGGTTACGGCAAGGTCAGGACTGAGCACTGTACATCCTTTAGCTTCCTAAATATCAGACACTTAATCCCAAAGGCTCTGTCACGGAGGTGGAAATGCACCTACAAGGATGCCTTCTCTCCAGTCTGCCCTCAAGGTTACCTCTGCGCGCAAAACCCGGCAGCCGCATGGAAACCTTTCTCTGGAAGCCTGCCCTGAGGTCTGCAGGGTAAGGATGAGTTTATGTAGGATTTCAGGCAGAAATGAGCCAGTTTATTCCTACTTTAGGTTTATGTTTAAAGCTTGGTGAGAAGGGACTTATCCTTGCACTGACCTATCCCGGGGACTTCTGAGACAGGCAAAGCAAATCAGACCCTGGAGTGACCTGGGCAGTGGTCCCAGCTCTGGCCAGGGGCTGCACAAGGGGTCCTTGTCAACTCACAGCCCTGCTCCAGTTCCCCAAGATGTACAGAGTTGTCTCTTTGGCTCGACATTTTAAGAACGACCACACAGTACTTACACATAATTAATGTGCAGCCCATTAAAACTGGAAGGCAAATCTCCACTGCCTTTGGCTTGTCAGTGGACGAGTGTTGGCTTACCTAAGGTGGCGGAGGGAGGTGTTACGATTTAGGCATTCAATTGTTTCTTCGCTCTGACCCATCAGACAAAAATTAGGGCCTTGATGAACAACATCAACCATTTCTAGCACATTACAGCTGTTTTCGTGCCAAGGAGGCGATGCCTCCCTTCCCTCCACTGCCCCCAGGAGGAAGGTCCAAGTGCTACGCAGCATCACGGCAGTAGCCCTAAGGTGCCTTAGGAGACAAGTCCCATCTGCCGCTGCTGTTTGAGAGGGACAGCCTTAGTAAGCAGAGCCCCAGCCAGCCTGGGAAGGCACTTGGCAGAGATGGAGTAAGCCCAGCCTTTATGCCAGCACACATGGAGCTGAGTCTCTGTGGTCAGTTCATCCTCAGAAAACCCGCTGTCCTCTGCCACTGAGAGGCAGAAAACCAAAGAACTGAGCAGGGCATGTGGTAGCTTCCTTCTATAATGCCCTGATGGGGATTACTTGCACAGAGAAAAACAATTTAATGTTGAATGCCACCCCAGCTCTCTTAACCACAATACGCAGATACATGGAGAACCCCTTCTGTAAGGATACCTCTGCACATGCCCCACTGACCATGCAAAAGCTTAGGCTACAATGAATTGTCAGGGTGGGGGAACTGAGTCTAGATTTTGGGGCAAAAGTTACACTTATGATCCTTCAGTTGAGGAGACAGAGGAATAACCCACGTTGACAAAAGATCTGAAGAAAGAAATGAACAGAAAATGAAAACACCATGCGTGGTTGAAAGCCTGCGTGCTCCTCAGCTCTCAGAGCTTCTCCACCTCTTTGAGGAACCACAAGAGCTTGACTGATTCCTCCGACTGCAGGAGAGGAGGCAACCGGGGAACACTATTAATACCTCCAACTCCAATCGGTGAGCAGTCGTGGTTTGCATCTCATGAATTTCAGTAGGAATCTGACAGAAACAGAAGGCTCCTTTGCTGTTTATGGCACACGAACAGCAGTTCGAGAGGAGAAACATCTCTGCAGCAGATGAGTCTGCTGTAAAAGTCATCCCTAGATTTTCGGGAATTTCTGGCAGTTGATTCCCTTCTATACCACAGCTGTCTGAGCAAGGCTGAGTGCAAACACACATCCCTCTATCTATCTCAGACAGACGCCTGTAAATCTGATAGAGAAGGCAAAATTAACACCAGGCTAACTGAATTAACCTTAATGAAGTTACTTCTTCTGATTTATACCCGTGCACCCAGAAGAAGACTCGAGACCTGTATGCTAAATCAATTTCACCATGTCATGGTTTTGTAAAACTAGGTAAGATTAACAAATATGCACTAAACCAGGGACAAATGTCTGTGAACAACTTCATGGATAAATGGTTAAATTCTGAACTCTTTTCCAGTGGCGTAAGTCAAGAGAGACAGCATCACCATTAGTGGCACCTCTCCAGTGGAGGTCTGCTGGTCTGACACAGGTTTTGAACTCACACCAAGGCAAGCAGGAGCAAAAAATGGCCAGCACCGTTGGCCAAACAGCAAATGAGCTCGGACGTCCCTGTTCCATACCCACTCGCAGAGGATAACATTTCCAGCAATTCCATTTATTCACTCCTGTGCAGTAGGCTCCAAAATCTTGTAAAAGCCATTGACATCTGGCAATGGGCAGTTAACAGGCACCAACAAAATTGGACAACTGTTATTCTGCATTTAACAATTAGAAGAACTATTAATCCACATGTCACAGGGAGGAATAGCAGCCTTTCTCCTACGTGAACAGTCTCACAGGGGTTTTCTCAGGCCTTTGAAACATCTATCTGCATGTGCACTGATGTGCCTATGTGGGTGTGTGATCGTGCCTCTGTGCAGTGGGACATAATGAGACATGTCTTCATTGAAGACAGGGTCACTTAAAAAGTGGTTGGGTTTTTTTTTTTTTTAATCTTTCCCTGACCACAGCACACATTGAAGGGCTGTGAGAACTTCCTTTGCTACTCATGTGTCTGGTAAGGACACACTTCTGAAATAACAACCGCGAGAGAGAGTCGCCCCTGCTGACAACCTTGCCCCACCAGCGCTCCTTCCTCCTGTCCCACCGGGGCAGCCCGTGCTGCGGCACTTTTGGGTGACTGGCTTTTGCTACTCCATCCCCCAGGAAAGCCAAGGCAGCATTTTAGTGCAAAGCCCTGCGTGTGCCTATGGGTGCTCGTGTGCATGTGTGTAGCTGAAGGGGACTTCTTTCTGATGGGAACTCGGAGTAGGATGGGTGCAAAAGCTGCACAGCTGCGTGCTCAGGGCTTGTAGGAAGGAGAGCGGTGGGAATCAATAAACAGAACAGGAGGATGAATGCATATGTCCACGCTCCCTGGAAATCCCCAGGCTGCCAGTACAGCCTGCCTAGGGAAGAGTTAAAAGCAGAGCTCTGGAAAAGTTTGGCCAGATGACTTCCTGATGGAGTTTATACAAGTATAGTGTGCGCAGGGATGTATGTGCCTACGTGCCACTTCTCCCGAAGCAGCCTGAGCTGAGCAGAGGGAGGAAAAAAAAATAATGAAAACATCACAGATGGGTCCAGGCTGAAAACAAGCATCTGATGAATGTGCAGGGTCATCACACCCCTCTCATTACAAACCCGCCAGACAAATCTGTATGATGCCTCCTCTGCTACGTAGCCCACTTGCTGCAGAGCAAGAGCACAGAGGGCAGAGGTGGGGGGAGGCAGGGCGGTGGGGAGGCAGTACGGGGAATTCGCAGTACCTCCAACCAGCGGCCAGTTCAGCTCTCAGGACATCCCCAGCAGCGGGGAGATAATGCAGGCATTTGCAGTCACTGGGGTGCCGGGGTGATGCAGGGGTGGTGCTGGGGTGATGACAGGGAGATTCCAGGGAGATACTGGGGCGATGCCTGTAGGTGCAGTCAGAAGATGTGATGGTATGTACACATGAATTGGTGTCGTAAGACCTAGCCTGGATAAAAATATCAGTGAAACACTAACACAAGCTTGTTAGCATGGATTGTACAAACCTGTGCAGGACTTTGGTACTCAAACTGTCCTCTCTTCCCTGCTAGCTGTGCACGTGCTCTGTAGATGGCAAGCCTGCAGGGTTACCTTAATACACTAATATGCATGTCCTGCTGCAGAGTAGTGATAGCCAGCGCTGCCAACCACGAAAGAAATGGTCTTGCATAAGCACTGGAACTCTATTCTCACTACTGTGATAGCTTCCAGGGAAGGATTTGCAGAGATGACTAGCGATGGTTTTGATCTTGTAGCTGGCTACCCTGCACCCCTTTCAGCCTGGGCTGTACCTAGTACTCTGTAGCAGCAGGAATTAGCTGTTGCAGCCAAGCAGACATTAGCTTGTGCAGTGATTTACAACAGACTTATCTTCCAGTTCCTTACTCCAACTTTGTTTTAGAGTTAAGACTTCAGTATTTCACCTATATGGAAGTGGAGGTATCTCCTAAGACATCTCAGCATGTGTATGAATATGGGAGCATAGAGCTGGCACGGGACCAAGGCAACACGAGATTATCAGCCTTGACCGCTTTGAGACTGTGAGCCTTTACTGCCATGGGATGAGAGACAGCCCTCGCTGGCCTCCCAAAAGAGAGGAGTGGGGGCAAGGGGTTAGGGACAAATCGAGGACTATATGCAGTGGCCTGATCGATAGACTGGCCTGCTCTAGGTAGGTCAGTAAGAAGGCCAACTCCATATTACTCACATTTAGCAGTAGATCAACCTTACTCTCAATTATGTCATTTCTCTAGAGCGCATTTGCTGCCTCCTTCAGAGCAGGGTAAGAGGGCACCATCTATGAGAGGATTAAGCATCAGTCCCTTTAGGGATGCTTAGTCAGTGAACCCGTGCTTCTCATTACATACTTTCAACCTGCTGTCATTTGATAATCTTGTGGAAGGGTTTACAAGTTTGTGCTGTCTCAGAAATTTCTGCTTGTTCATTGCAGCTGTACTCAGAGGGGATGCTCTGTGCACAATAATTCTCTCGGTGAGACCATGGCTAATTGCATCAGGAGGTCAAAAGGAAGGTCTTCTAAAGTGCTACCATTGCAAATTCCACCTGCATTCCCAGAGTCAAGCCAGGTTGCTTACATATCCATCATTAGCACCATAACTAAAAGGCTGCAGATAGAATTTAGACGATGTGAAGCAAAAATTAAAAAAAAACCAACCCACAATTCTTTTTCCGATAGCTGTGCTGAGTTTGGAAAGTAAGACATGTAAATAGTAGAAATTGGTCATCTAAGTAAAAAGACCATTTTATTCATTGATTTGTAACATTGTTGTGTTACAGTCTAAAGTGCAGGCAGGGGAATCAGGAGGAAGAGATGTTACTGCTTTGCACCAGTGGCAAGAAGTCTGCTGAAGATGAGAAGCCAGGGAATTGATTTTTGCAGCGGCAGATTCAGAGCTGATTTTCCATCTCTTTGCATTTCTCCCTCTCTACAGACCAGCACAGCCTCAAGCCAGGACGATTAGGATGAACTGAGATAGACAGTGGAAAAGAAAAGATTTCATCTTAATGCAAGCATTTCACACCGAATTGTCTGCCACTTGAGCTGATGTGTTAAAGAACAGAGCTGTTTACCTGTGTGTGGTAAACTTAATTTACACTGGGTACACACCCTGCGTTGCACTGTAACCAGAAGTGTCCCTGCTCCTGGATCCCTGCCTGAAACACAGGAGGAGGGCACAGAGCAGGGTTCAGACTCCCTACCTGAACAACAGACATCTAATGCCAGCCACTACAGTAGTTTCCCTGTTTGGGTGGGAAGGACGGGCAGCATCAAACAATGGATGGATTCATACCAGACTTATTCCAAAAGCTAAGAATCAAATCCATCTTTCCTAAGAAACAGGCTCCTTTTTCAAAAAGAAGAGTAATTTAAGGTCAAATACTTTCATCCTAAGCAACATAAAATGAAGAATAGCAAAATTTGGTTGGCATCCTGTGTGGTTTACCAGCGGTCCCTCGGTTCGGGGGGGAGGAATGCAACGTCCCGCCTGCACAATGCAAAGGCCAGCAAGCCCTGTCGCAACACCGCGTGGCAGCAGAATGACATCAGGTCACATTACATGGGAGCATGCCATGCAGAAAAGGTCATACCGTGGGCTCCAACCCAGCCTGCCCCACTTGGAAAGCGGGTTTCTGTACCCGACGCTGGCCGCCTTGTTCTGGAAAATGCCTGCTCAGGCTCAGCTTCCCGCAGGGCTGCGTGCAGAGGCCACCCGAGCCCCCAAGAGCAGCTGATCCCTGGCCGGGAACCTCCGAGCGGGCACAGGCGGTAGGGAAAAATAAAGGAGTCAAAAAGGAGGGCTCATTTCTTAGAAAGAGAAGAGGAACGGGTCGCTCTGGGTCTGGCCAGCCGGTACAGGGTGTTTCACAAACACCTACATGAACTGAAGTGGCCAATGAGAGCTGCCCAGAAATGAGCTCAACCCTCTTAGGACAACTGCAGCTGACAGTCTCCCTTGCAGGACAACTTCTCCCTCTCTTCCTTCCTTTTGGGGCATTTCCTGAGCCCCTACAAGCTAAACGTAGACCCTCAGGGGCTGGCAGACAGCAGCAATGTCTGGCAATGCCCTTACGAGTATAACTAGTCACATCTGTGTCCTCCCCACCTGGTACAAATTGCCAGGTGTCACCACGTTATACAGCAGTGAGCTGTGCCCTTGCAGCTCTCTGTAAGGCGTCTCTGTGTCCCTTGCCCATCCCTTAACCCCTAGCAATGGTGGGGCTGGGGTCCCCAGAGTGTGGCTGTGGGATGCAGTTCACCATTGACAACCCAGAATGGTTTCACATGGTCTTGAGGTGAAAAACAACCTTCTTAGGCAGGAACTGTCTTTGATTTCACACGAGACATCCAGGCACCCTCCAGCACCTGCAGCAGCGACTGCCACTGGGAGCTGAGCTGGCATCCCCTAATGGTGCCACACTGTGCCTTGCTCTCCCACCACCCAACCATCAGCACCCAGGAGAGTGCATTTCCAACCTCAGAGGGACTCTGCCCTGCCTAATTTGTTAGTTTGGTACCACCAGAGTCTTACTAAGGGATTGCTTCCAAGCTAGGCTCTGGTTTATTTTATTAGAATGCCTACCAGTTTGGATGCTTGTAGACCTGATGGTCTCGCTGCTGCAGCAGGTTGGAAAGGGAAGCACATCCTAAATTTCCCTAGGTTTTGGGACATAATAGGGCTTGTGCGGCTAGCGATGAGGTCTGGTACATCCAAGGAGTGGTGCGACTCAGTGCTCAAGCTGTAACACTCAACACCTGACTTAGGGCAGGTAAAGGAAATGTAGCAACTAAACCACTTGCACTCCCCATCTTTAAAAATGCACCATGGCTTGCTTTCCCACACAAGGTGCAACACAGCCATTTGCGTCTGTCAGTCAGGGAGGCAGAGAGGCACTTGGTCTTCTCACAAGGGCACGTTTCTCACCCATTTTGTACCTGTGCAAAGGGTGATGCCCTGGCAGAGTGCCAGGCTCAGTGACCAAGCCATCAAGGATACACGTTGTCAAGTGCTGGGACCCTAAAACGAGATATCAGCTATCTAGCCTCTGCTTTCAGACCTTCCACATCCCCTTTCATCCTTCCTCATGAAGCCGCTATGGCCAGCATAGCACCTGCACCCCAGCATCCCAAATACACCTGCCTTCCCCATACTGGACATTTGGACTAGGATACTCGGCTCAAAGCTTAGGCTGCTCGAGCTGGGCTGCAGGTGAAGTCCTGCTTCTACTGAAGTCAATGGCAGTTTTAGCTTTGGTTTCAGTGAGGAGTTAATTCTGCCCTATACGGCGGTGATTTGCTGTTTGGCAGCGATCCTTCAGGACATAGGCAGAGCCCACGTCCACCCTGACAAGCAACTTTTTCATGCCTCAGTTTCCTCCTCTGTACCTAAAAGGAAGCCCAAGTTGAAAATGCACCTTCCCCTTCCTTATGAAGTTCTTTGATACAGAGATCTAAAATACCACATAAGAGCTAACATTGACCTTCATTTTCCTTTACTGTGCCCAGACCTATTTAGTGCCTATTTATGGCAACCTGGTCATTAGCACTATAAGAACAAATTCAGCACAAAGAAAGCTTTAAACCACTGAAGTGGGGTGTGCCGGGCTGTCAGAACAGCTATTGTACAATACTTTCCTCCTTGCCCTATCAAAAGACAAAAGCTGCATTTGGTGATTGAAGACACAGAAACCAGAATAGCAATGGGAGCTTCTCCTGCGAAAAAGGAATTCCGTTTTTCCTAAACCCCACATTTCTCCTTTTTCTCCACACTTATTGGTCCCCTCGGACCTCTCAACAAGGGGATTGGAGCAGCACTCTTCCCCCAGCTTCCAGCTCACCTCTTGCAGCCCCTCATGTCAGTCCTGGGCTACGCTATTCCAGCAGTGTCAGACGAGCTTGTGATGTGTACGTTTTCTGTCGCTCTGTTTTCAGACAAACAACGGAGCAGGCAGCTGATGTGAGATGTGGACAATCTCTTTGTCAGGCAGGGAGCTGCTGCCACTTGCTGGCATCCTGTCATGTATGAGTGAAAAGGTTTTTCCTTCTGCATTTCTTCCCATGGAGGGTTTCGAGGGTGAAAACACACTGAAAGAGGGTGATGCACCTTATGCTGAGACTCGAGGAGTTTTTAATTTATGTTTTCAAGTTCCCTCATACCTCTCTTACAACCTGTGGGCCTTATTATTGCACATTTCCTTTTATTTTCTCTCTGTCCCTCTTCCTGGAGCAGGGCTACTCAGTTCTAGCTCTAGAGACAAGGGAAGACCAGATGCCTTTGCCTTACTGAAACTCAGAGGTAAGGAGAAGACCTGTGTTAACCAGATCTTTCACAACTCTCCCTCTGGATTAAAATCAGGTTGGAATGGGATATTCCTGTTCAGATGTCAACAACAGTGAGATTGCCTCAGAGAGAAAAAAAAATGGAGAATCCTTTTGTGAAAACATAATGTCCTGGTGGGTTTAATTTTAATGAAAACAATTGTGATAGCAGCTTGGTATCCCTTGAAAACACATGCATAGGCACCCACTGTACATATATATCTATTTTGTCACTACATCATTTCTTGTCTTTCATTCAATTCCATTTCAAAACGCCCATCTGGCCTACGTTGCCAGCAACATAGCAAACTAACTCCAGTCTTGATCAGTCCTAGGGATGTACCCGCAACTCTGTGGAAACAACGCTGTGGAAGACATGGGTGTAGTAATATTTTCCAGGTTGGATATGATGGAAATGGAAATCCATACCTTCCTCAATGAGACACTAGGTTGGGCAAGTGGATACAGCAAGGAGGGAAATATAAAAAATGCAAAATAAGACTAGATCTTATCTATCTAGCACTTTACTTCAGGTGTCAAACCCTGTGGATGCTTGGAGGATGCTGTGCTGTCTGAACAGACCTCTTCTGGTCACCCATGTTTCCTGGGAGAAGAGGCTTACAGATATTTTATGGTTGACACAAATAAGCTGTAAGGAGGGGATTCATTCCTAACAAAAAGGGCACCACAGAATCACTGGGGAACACCTTTCTGTGCAGGAGGTGAAACTGTGCTGTGGATCATGTAAATGAAAGGCATACCCATCCTGAGAAAGCCCTGTTCGTTGACCGTCAGTTTAGCTGGAGATTAGATAAAGCTTAATTAATGCAGCCCAGTTATGCTTTCTAGATTAAATTCTCAACAGACAGATAAAAATTATTACAGAACGTCACAAGCTTACTCCAGCAGAAGTCAAGGGAAGAGAGAGCATTTTAACTGCTAACTCAAAGGGGCCTTTTTACAAAACAAATCTTATTAGCGAGTTGTTATCTGGTCGGCACTCACAGCCCCCTTTGCTTGGCAGACCAAGAGAACTGACAGATCTTAAAGAGTATCACCCTGGGAAAAGTCTCAGAAACAATCTCCCAAGCATGCCCTTTTATGACCCCAAGTATCTATTTTCTACATTCATTTGCAAATACTCTGCAACATGTTGGAGATGGCCTTATATCGTTGGTAAAATATCAATTCATTTACATGGATATTCACAGAATCACAATGACTTTGCAAATGTCTGATCAGAAACGTTCAGTGTCACGGTGACCTATAAGTAGATATTCACAAAAAAATCTTACCAAAACCTTGTTACCTTCCACGCAGACTCTGATCAAAGAAATTAACACATCATGAGCCCTTCTTGCCTTTCACCCAATTTACAAATGCAATGCCATCTTCTGGGTCAGAGCAAATAACTCCTGTTTCTGTTCCCATCTAACCTGGAGTCCAGTTCTTTCCAAAGCTTTTTTTAGGAGCCGAATTCCTACCTGCTTATACCTGAACAGCTACCCAAAACTTCTGTATGGTCAAGTGGCAGCCAAATGAAAAAGGAATGGGCTGAAACCAGGATGGTGACCAAGGGAGGGAATCATAATAAGCAGTAGGGATGACTGCCTTGACCTGCCCAAAACACCTCTGGAAACAGGACTAAATAACAAAAAAGTACCTGGAAGTTTGAAACATCTCAGGATTATGAACTAAAGTAGGCAACATGTGGGAGAGGAAGGGAGCTGGGCATAGCCAAAGGCAGAAGCAGTTTGTTGAGCCCTTCCTCAGAGAAAGCAAAGCCCACAGCCCGGGGCTGAGGATAGCGAGGAAAATGCAGCAGAAAGAAGATGAGCAAGAGGAGAGGCTGGGGCCAGCTGATGCACAGCGCCCAGAGCTATGGCCACAACGTCAGTGGGAGCAAGGCCAAAATGACATTAAATCTGCAGAAGCATCATCAAACTAGCATCCCTCTAGCCAAAATGCCACGAGTCCGAGGGTCAGCTACAGGCCAGCTACTGCAACCGAGTCAGGCGGTTCCCGGGGGCGACTTGTTCCAGCACATCCAGCAGACCTAACTTTGGCTACACCTCCTGTTATCACACCCAGCACTATGTCAAACCATCCAGTGGGTCCACAGCGCCTTTCGGCAGGACAAGAGGGCCACTGGAAGAGCATGGCTCGTGCGGCATGAGCCGGGGGAGGGGATGAGTTGGTACCTGGTGAACTACCCTTGCTCTAACTGCTGCATTTGTAACTGAGGAGCCGAGTGCATCCCTCCCAGCACAGCAAAGACATGTCTTCCAAGGAGAAGAAGCAGATGAGAAGAGGAAGGCGTTTGAAGCAGCCGGAGGAGGTTGTCCATGCTGTCTGTAGAACTGGCCAAAGGAGCAGAGAGGGTAAACGGGAGGAAATAATGGTCAGTTAAAATGTTTGTATTATACATGGAAGAGAAGAAAATGGAAAGGGGGATAAATTATAACATGCTAAGATTGCAACTAGCCATTTTGATTTCTCCTCTGTAACACACATACCTTTCTGTCTGTTTTCCTATGGAAACAAAGCACTCTCTCTGATCCTCTCCCCCTTGACTTTAATAACTTTTGAACTTATTGGCCAATTTTGGTTAAATTTACTGAGGTAATGATATCAAAGATGATTTGAGTCCCATAAGAGTTGCCCTGGCCAGGCAGAGAAGAGAATTTATCCTATTTGGCCTTGAGAGACCAGTGTAAAGTCACCATTTACCAAGCAACAGAGAATCCATGTCTGCACACGCCTCCTCAGGGGTGAGGAAGAAAGAGGCAGAAAGGTGTCCAAACACCAGGAACAGCTCTAGCCAAGCTCACATGGTCTTAGACATCAAGGCCAGTGAAGCACCAGACACACTGTCTCACTGGTAATGTGTTTGGGAGATGTGCTACTTGCAGTGGCACAAAACAAGTTCTTCTTTTGCTTGCCTGTGCATCACAGCTTTCAAATGATGCCCTCAGGTACGGTCGGTGCTCGTGCTAAGATTGGGGGACCACTGCCCTAACACTTAAGCACCCACCTGCGGGCTCCTGCCTGCCCTTTCTACCCGGGAGCAGAGCCCTTTCATGCTTCTGCAACACAAGCATGAAGCTCCCACCTACAGGTGAGTGGGAGGCCATTTGACACGGGTGCTCTCCTCCTGCTTTTTGGCTGTATATAGGCAGTGCTAAAAACCAACCTGCATAAACCACCAGAATAGGAACGG
Source organism: Grus americana (assembly GCF_028858705.1). NCBI lineage: Eukaryota > Metazoa > Chordata > Aves > Gruiformes > Gruidae > Grus > Grus americana. The sequence continues at coordinate 122,203,367 of NC_072852.1, forward strand.
AAAGCGTAACAGAATGATCATATGCCTGGTAGCAGGCCAAATGCTGACAGCGGAGAAGCCTATATGGGCTTGTTAACCTACTGAAACAACATAACTCTTTCCCCACCGGCACATTCATACGTGACTTCTGCCACAACAGGTCAGTAAAGATTTATTTACCAGGTCTGCGGCACAAAGGGTAGGAAATGCTAGCTGGACCCTGCTGGGAGACTGGAGAAAAATGCAGTAAACAGCAGCACGCTGTTGCGCTGGTGGTGAGTGTAAGTGCTTTGGTGCTTTTCCTCTTGCTGAAACCTCCAATGGTGCCTATAAATCTTTTGCTGCCACTTGTGGTGGGTATTTATTAATGATGGCATCAGCACATCTTGTACCAGTCCATGGGTCCTCAGGATAGCCTAGCAAAGGAGCAGAAATAGTTTTGCAATGAAGGCAGGTTCAGGGAATGAATGTCTCAGCACTGATCTCTCCACTGCTCTGGCAGCAGCGCTAGGAAACTAAGGATCACAATACAGAGAACAAGGATGTTAATTCTGCCTAAATAACAGACTGCGTTTCCTCTACCCGGCTGTTCTGGGGAGCTAATTACACAGATTCCCAAATCAAAGAAATATAAAACAGTCTGCAAACGATTGCAATGTTGATGTGTTGGCAGTCCAAACCATGACATATGGTCCTTCAGTATGCCATCCCAGAGAACAGGCTCACGAGCAACGCTCGTTACGCAAAATAATGTCGTAAATAACAGAAACAGGCTGATTTTAGAAATGTACTTGAGGTGGCCTCCCTGCTTAGCCCAACAAGAAGACAGTCAGTGTTTCACAGAGCTGCTGCCAGTGTGGTGATAGGTTCCCAAATGTACTTCCCTTGAGGGGGAAGGAAGGTGAATCATATCCAGACAGGATCCCTGCTCAGTCAATACCCACACACAAACTTTGCTAAAACAGCGCTAAAGTTGCAAAGTCAAGTTTTCGGCACCAATGTTCACTGAGCATCGTGTGCATACGTACATGCGTGCTGCCAGCCCTGTTTCGGGAGCGCCCCGCAGCGGTGTGCCAGCCCTCACACAGCTCATCAGCAGGATTCGGACCTTGAAGTTCACCACCCGGACCCCTGATGTGAAGTTTGTGGAGTAAGGGATGCCTGCACGGACCATCTGTTGGCCAGGAGGGGAGAGGGGTGAGACACGAGCACCCCAAGGGTTTTCACATGCCTTCACCCACAGCAGCCACATGGAGATTCGGCAATCTGCGGTTGCAGCCAAGGAGGTGAGCATCACTCCTGGTGGCACTGGGCTTGTGTCATTCCCCAAAAGTGAGACCCTTCCTCTCTCCTCCTCCTTCATGCTGACCTTGCCTGAGCTCTTCCTCTTCCTCCACCCTGGCAGCACCTCACTTTGTACCTTTGCAACCTGACCCACTGCCACCACTCCACCTCAGCCCCTGGTTAGCCCTCCAGTTTATCCTCTGTTGCCCACAGGCACCCCAGCACTAGCCCAGCTGGCACGCCTGGCCTCGAGCAGAAACCCTCAGGGCCAGACCAGCGCTTCTCCCCAGCAAGCACAGAAGTGAATTTCCCTGTGCAAAGGTTAAGGACGGAGCTGATTTATTTTCTCCTTACCCTTGGGACTACAAAGTTCAGCTGCTGGGCAGCACAGAACAGCATCCCTGCATCAAGTGGCTCAGGGCATTGAGATCTAGATTTTGGCCCAGAAGACAGGTATTCCGGGCTCCCCTGCCCTGATCCTCAGCCCACCCTCCTCCTGCCCCATCAGGACTGCAGGGCAGTAGGGAAAAGGCAAGGGGGAGCGCAACCCACCACACTGCTCCTCCCTTAAGGTCACTGTTTTGCTGCTTGTAGCCCTGAGCAATGGATTATTTTTACATGCCCGACACCTGCTCTGGACACATGTCATTTGCTGTGGAGTTTATTATTCCAGGAAAGGCTAAAGGGGCACAGTGCCATTGCACTTGCCTGCCTTACTGCACACTGAAATCCTAAATTCTGGTGTGCTGAGGGCCTCAGGTTGCCTTCCTCTTGCCCTGCCTGTGTTTGGCCTTCAAATGGGCAAATATAACTCTGGTAACGACATAGAGGAAAGCCCAGAGAGGCCACGGGAGCCTTGTGCCTCTTGGGAAGGAGGCAGCAGATAAACAGGATTAGGGAATTTTGCATAGCTCAACCTGCCAGTTTCTGCAAAAAGGAAATGTAGGCAGTGCCTGCAGCCCTGATTCAGAGGAGAAGCCTTTGAAATGCCTGCCAGGCAAAATGTGTTAAGGTACAAGCTACTTTTCCTCCATCACAGGGTGCAGCGCAGGGAACAGCCCTCCTCTGTGGAGCCTGCCCTGCGCCAGGCACAATTTGTGGCTGATGAGAGCCCTGGGAACCAGGCAAAGGAGGCCTGATCCTGTGCCACAGGCTCCAGCTACTGCTGGGATTCAAACAGGGAGGTCAGCTGCAAGAGGTTCTGCTATGGACCAAACCAAAAAATTTCACTAAGAATTGGTTTCCTGGGAAAATCTTTATTTTTTTCACCGCTTTTATTTTGTTGAAAAGAACAGACCAGAAAACTAAAATATTTGAAATGGGGTAGGAAGGGGTTGGATTTGGGGTTTTCTTTGGAGAAAGTGTTTGAATTTTCAGGTGAAAATGGTTAGTTTTCAACTTTCCATCAGAAAGGCGGCTATTCCATGGGGAAATACCAGCATGCACCCACTAGCTCTGACATGGCAGCAACCATATTCTGCAGTAGTTAGGGCTTCGCCCTGTGGGAATGTGATATCAGAGAGTCACCCTAGCATCGCATAACTCTGCCCTCAGGAGTCTCGCACCCCTCGGAGGAGAGGACATGCCCATAACTTGCCTCTGGTCTGTGACAAGGGGAACCACTAGTGTCTCTCCCCAAAATCAGAGCCCCTGGCATCCTCTCCATGCTCCTGGTCATGGCACCAGAAGATGAACGCTGATTTTCTAGTGAGCTCTCTGCAAGCAAGCGCACCACGAAGCCCACAAGGGCTCTGCTCATTAAACCCAAGGCGACCATACTGGGAGAAAGGGCAGGAGCACTGTAAAAATAAGTCACTGATGTGTGATCAGCTCCATAGTGGTCTAGTCTGCACTGGACTGCTGTGTTGGTAGTACTTGGTGTTATCACTAGCAGCTGTGCCTTTTTGCCCCTCGGGGTTGGCTGGGGATGGTGGCTTGAAAGCACAGAGCCAGACTTGAGCAGTTTAGTGGAGCTGGGGAGAGGGGGGAGAAGAAAATCAGAGCAGAAACCACTACAGCCTAAGCACTCCTTGTGGCATATCCACAGGGGTGCTCTGACAGGGACAAGGACCCCCGCTAATATGATGGTAGCATCCATTATCCCAGACGGAGGACAAGCAGCTCTTCCCTCTGGTTCTGCCATGGTCCCAAAAATCTTCAGTGAAGAGCTGGGGTAGGCATGTGGGAACAGAAACTGGCACGAAATGATGGAGCTGGTCTGGAGCATGGCAAATACAGGCTGGGCAGAGAATAGATTGAGAGCAGTCATGGGGAGAAGGACTTGGGGCTATTGGGGGACGAGAAGCTCAACATGACCCAGCAATGTGCCAACTGTATTCTGGGCTGCATCAAAAGAAGTGTGATCAGCAGGTTGAGGGAGGTGATTCTGCCCCTCTGCTCTGCTCTCATGAGACCTCACCTGAGTACTGCATCCAGCTCAGGGTCCTCACTACAAGAAGGACATGGAACTGTTGGAGCAAGTCCAGAGGAGGACCACGAAGATGATCAGAGGGCTGGAGCACCTCTCCTGTGAAGAGAAGCTGAGAGAGTTGGGGTTGTTCAGCCTGGAGAAGAGAAGGCTCTGGGGAGACCTTAGAGCAGCCTTCCAGTACCTGAAGGGGCCTACAAGAAATCTGGAGAGGGACTGTTTACAAGGGTATGTAGTGACAGAACAAGGGGTAATGGCCTTAGGCTGAAGGAGGGTAGATTTAGATTAGATATTTGGAAGAAATTCTTCACTGTGAGAGTGGTGAGACACTGGAACACATTGCCCAAAGAAGCTGTGGATGCCCCATCCCTGGAAGTGTTCAAGGCCAGGTTGGATGGGGCTTTGAGCAACCTGGTCTAGCGGAGGGTGTCCCTGCAGGGCAGCCCTCAGGCAGCTGCCGGTGATGGAGCGTGAGGCTGGTGATCCCCAGCGGGGAGCTCCAGGTCGGGGCAGCTGGTCTCATCTTTGCAAGAAGGCTGAGTCTGCAGGCCTTGCACCTACAGGGGCTAATCAAACCCACATGTAAACACAAAATAAAGCTGCACTCCTGGAGTATGTAGCTCTAACCAAGTCCAGCTGAAATGAAGAAAAATCTAAGGTTTTAGTTGATATATTTTTTAATTATTTATTTGCAGGTAGTGATTCAGAACAGAATTTTTCAAGGTTGGTCTGTACAGCCTTTTATTAAAATTACTTTTCTCCTGCACAAGTGGCACCCACCAGTGGTTACACGAGCAAAGAATTAAGTGAGGAATCACGTCTAGTCTCCCTGCATCTGATCTGAATTTTCTCTCTTTTGCATTGTATGATATTTGTTCTCCTCCTCAGGGTACTCTTGTCCTTGGATGAGATTTTAGTGTTGCTCTTAAATCCTGTTTGGATGGACTTCCAGCAAGCTCCAGACAGCTGAAAGCTTGGTTGCACAGTGTGCAAGATAGGACCATTTGGTACATGGTGCACGGAGCAGGCATGTGGAGAAGCTGCTTCTTCAGACAAGGTCTCACGTGTGGTGGGCAGGTTTCCAAAGCAGCCCACCCTTCCCAGCACTCCTGGGCCTGGGGGGCTGCAGGTAACCTGGGTTGTTGGCCCACTCCACAGACCCTCATGCCCAGCCACCTTTATGACACTTCCAGGAGGTCCTTGGGGACACCACCTGCCCCGCAGCCATTGCAGAGTGTTCAGCCAGGCCCTGTTGGCTCCCAGGAGCTGGCAAGCATGATGCTAAATCAGCAGAGCTCAGCAGCACCCAGAGGCAATGCCCAGGGCTGGGAGGAAAGTGAGAGACCTGGGGTGGAAGAGGGGATGATGGCGCCAATGATGTGGTTTGATGACATGCCCACGGAGATCCTAGCAACAGCCGTGCCCGCTAGCAGGCCAAGGGATGGCCATGTTGGTCAACAAGCTGAGCTGTGTCCTGTGCTGTCCTGAGCACTGATGCAGTTGGATACTAAATGTTCATAAACATTAGACCTGAAGCTCTAACCAGGACTGAGCCCTGAGAAGAGACTCAACTCCCTCTCCAAGTCTTTCTTTCTCAGGTATACTGTATGTCAATTTACTTCTATGCAGAGATTGCTTAGGACATTAGAGACAGGCAAGAGAAGCTGCAAGTAAAGAAAAATTGTCAAATAAAAGTTAAAAAAATATCAAATATCCCATAGTAGTCTGAAGTAATAGCTCAGCTGCTCTAGATGGTGAAATTAAACAGGTCAATCTGTAGAGCTGTGCCATTTTATGCCAGATAAAGGAGCTAGCTTCTCATCTGCTAGACTATTTCATCATTTTCTTTTCCAAGAATCCATCTCTCTGATAGTAATGATGTCAAATAAATCTTCACTAAAAAGTAAAAATGTTTATGATTATACTTACTGACCCGTTCCTTTATTAAATGAGGACAATAGGATGATGCCCTGATATTTGCTAATGGGTTACTCCCATCTAACCTTTTCTTGTTTATCCAGATCATCTGTTTTCATTTCATCATACAATAGTTGCCAATAAAATTAAGTCAATTAAATTAAAGGTCTATTATGTTCTTTGAAATCAGGCTGAGACCTTTTTTCTTTCCTCAGTCAATGCTCTGAGAAGATTTTTGATAGGGCAGCTGGGAAATCTCGAGCAGATTCTCATCTGTGGTAAATTGGTTTACCTTTTCTGAAATCAATAGAGTGGCATCAGCATACCCTAGTTGAGGGCCTGAACTATTATGTATATGAATAAGCCTCAAGCCTGTCCTTGGGCCAAAATTTAGATCTGGAATTACTCTCTCATGCAATCTCAAAGACAGTTTACCTATAACAGAAGTTCTGTAGTTAGGTATACCATTAGCAGCCAGGTATACAGTGGAGTCACACCATGATCTCTTCCCTATGTAAACACCTCTATTCCAGTATAAAAATGACCTTTTATATTTAACTTTAAATGTGAGCTATTCCCAAGAGGCATAAGTGAAGTCAATGAAAGACTCTGATGTTGCATGGTAGTGTCTGCACAAAGCTGCCTGCTTTGCTTTTCTCATATAAAACATTTTACTGCATTTTTTTCCAGTGTAGACAAGTCTTTAATATCTCATTCAGCAATTATTTAAATAAAAAGGCAAACAGAGGAGGAATGTTCTACATCCTAACAAAATTCTAAGCTCTAGCCTTGAAATGCCATTCAGGTATCTTAAGAACCAGTACTGGATATTACAACTATAAATGGTCTGAATTTGCAGACAACCCATTCACTTTGCAACACCTTTGAAAGTGACTTCTCATTTCTGGGCCAGGCTTCCAGTAAATTTTTGCCAAAATCAGCTGCTGCTTAGAAAATGCCATTTAGCTATATCATCCTTAATGGAAAGGCTATGGCTGATAAGGCAGGGTGCCCATAGATTATTCCCCTGCCTTACTGTGGGACAAATGCTTTGTGAAGAGCTGAACATGCCTCTCAGACAGGATGTGTAAGTGAGGAAAACCGCTTTGAATATCCCTGGCATGACTCACCGCCTGGTGTGGTCCCCAGTTCTGTCTCATTTTCTATTCACCCACAGTGCCTCTGGCATGTCTGATAAAAATACAAAGGGGAACAGCTTCTCATGTGGTGGGGCAGGACCGATGTCTCCGGTCAGCCAGTGGGACATGCTAGGTTGAAGCCAGGGGCTCAGACCCATCCAAGGGAGCATCTTTAAGCAAGATGTATTGTAGGAGACATGCATATTTGCTTGTACTTCCTAAGCAGTTGGAACTGGTTAGTGTGTTGGGTTTGCGTGCCAAGGTTTTGTTAGCGGCGGGGGGGCTACAGGGGTGGCTTCTGTGAGGAGCTGCTAGAAGCTTCCCCTGTGTCTGATAGAGCCAATGCCAGCCGGCTCCAAGATGGACCCGCTGCTGGCCAAGGCCAAGCCAATCAGTGACTCTGTGATAACATATTCAAGAAGGGAAAAAAACAGTTAGAGAGAGCTTTTGCAGCCGGAGAGAGGAGTGAGAAGATGTAAGAAACTCTGCAGACACCAAGGTCAGTGCAGAAGGAGGGGGAGGAGGTGCTCCAGGCACCAGAGCAGAGATCCCCCTGCAGCCCGTGGTGAAGACCATGGTGAAGCAGGCTGTCCCCCTGCAGCCCATGGAGGAAGGATGAGGGGGTGTAGAGATTCCACCTGCAGCCCGTGGAGGACCCCACGCCAGAGCAGGTGGAGGCACCTGAAGGAGGCTGTGACCCCATGGGAAGCCCACGCTGGAGGAGGCTCCTGGCAGGACCTGTGGCCCCGTGGAGAGAGGAGCCCAGGCCAGAGCAGGTTTGCTGGCAGGACTTGTGACCCCGTGGGGGACCCACGCTGGAGCAGTCTGTTCCTGAAGGGCTGCACCCCATGAAAGAGACCCACACTGGAGCAGTTTGTGAAGGACTGTAGCCCGTGGGAGAGACTCCTGTTGCAGAAGTTCGTGAAGGACTGTCTCCCATGAGAGGGACTCCATGTTGGAGCAGGGGAATGATGAGAGGAGTCCTCCCCCTGAGGATGAAGAAGCGGCAGAGACAACGTGTGATGAACTGACCGTAACCCCCATTCCCCGTCCCCCTGTGCCGCTGAGGGGGGAGGAGGTTGAAACCAGGAGTGAAGTCGAGCCCAGGAAGATGGGAGGGGTGGGGGGAGGTGTTTTAAGATTTGATTTTATTTCTCATTCCTCTACTCTGTTTTGCTTGGTAATAAATTAGATGAATTTCCTCTCTAAGTTCGGTCTGTTTTGCTCGTGACAACAATTAGTGAGTGATCTCTCCCTGTCCTTATCTCGACCCACAAGCATTTCATTATGCCCTTTCTCCCCTGTCTAGTGAATGAGGGGAGTGACAGAGCAGCTCTGGTGGGCACCTGGCCCCCAGCCAGGGTCAACCCACCACAGTTAGTAAGCCATTAGTGACTCTGGGTCATGGCTTGGCAAAGTTTGGAGGCTACAGTATGAATCTGGGCTCTCAGCCACCAGGAAACTTCGGACTGCAGCCTCTGGCAGCAGAACGTGTGACCTGCCTGGTGGAAAACCTGCACTGTGGCAATCACAATAGGGTGCAGGGATGGGGGAGATCCTTCTCCAGGCACAGATGAGTAGCAACTGCTTGTGCAAAAGGCCATGTGTTGGCGTATGGTCAGGGGAGAGAGGAGAAGCTGCCAGAGCAGCTAGGGACTACCTCGAAGAGGCCTTCCGAAATGTGTTGGGCTGCAGTCCCATAGATTCCTGGTGGAGTGAGGGACACCAACTGGAACTGGCCAAGTGGTTTCCTTCAATCTGATCTCATAAGGTGGGGATGAGACCTGTCTTTCTACAGCTCAAAATGGCAGGCCTTGGGAAGACAAAGGGTATCATACCAGTCTTAGAGGCCCAAGATATTCTGATTAACCCTTTAGATGGCATAGAGAAGTGGGCTTGCTCACATTGCCCCAGAATACATTTTCCTTGTTGTGTTTTAGTGTCTTCCCCCTAATAATAAAGAAGGACTGCAGATCTTTTCTGTAAAATTCTTATAGGGCTAGTGAAAATGTCAAGAATAAACCTAACGAAGACACCATCATCTAGCTCAGGTCACAGTCTTGGATGCTTTATTCAACTTGAAAGCAGTGAACCTTGTTTAGCACTCTCTGAATGCTCTGTCAGAAGTCATCTGTAAACTCTTAACTCATCACATCAGTACTGCTATTAAATTTCAGACTCCAGCCCTCTGTTAGCAATCATCCTGAAGAGCTGGCGCACAAGTAGAAAGTGTTTTAACTGTCTTCCTGCAGACTTGATGGCAAAGTTAGCACAATCCCCACCAAGCCTAGACAAACTCTGCTGTGAAAGGAAGGCAAATAAAGGCCTGGAAGAGCTCCTTCATAGAGATTGAGAGGAGAGAAAATGTTTACCCGAAAACCTTAAAGCAAACTTGGGAATTAACAGTGAACAGCTTTGTGTGTATTTCCAAGTGAGAGACTTTGTAAGCAAAGCTTTATTTAACTCTCTGCTGTCACAAATTCAAACAGTGAAACAGCTCCTAACCCTAATTAACTCAAAATGTTTGACATCTTAGAAAACCTTTGAAGTGCAGAAAGGCTCCCTATCAGCCAAACCTACAGTGCAGACCAGAAGCTTGCCTATTCGAAATTCAATTATTCAATTTGCATCAGGCATTGTATAAAATACATGCAACCTTGCACAAGATCCCACAATGTATTTCGCTCCTAGAGTGCATTTTTCTAGGATTAAAGCTTCAAAGTAATCTACAGACTTCTAACTGTAAACCAAAAATCCCAACTTCTTTTCAGACCAAAGGGATGTGAAAATCAATACAAGAGATACAGTCACACCGTCAAAAGGCAAGGTAGAAATGTCCCTTGCATGGTGTTGCAAGGGGCACAAGACAAGAGCTCAGGGACAGACTTTCCTTCTGAGCTGATCTCCTCGCTGCCACTGAGCAAGGAATGGGCTGGAGATATCCCAAAGTTTCTTGCCACGGCAGTCCCTACTCAGGCTAGAAACTGGCTGAGGATAGAAAGTTTAACACTCTCTCTCCTCAAAGGATCTTATCATTCATTTATGGGTTTCCAACTCTAAACAGCCTCTGAAGCTATGCAAACAAGGCTTGATTGCTCGTTGCCTGTTAATGACCCTGGTGCGTGCAGTTTCATCAGCTCCGTGTAGAGCTAATTTTTGCTGAACAATCACAGCTAAGCTGCTGGAAACCCACACATCATCAATTTCAAGAATCGTAAAGGTGAGCTTCCTCCCAGGACAGCCACACCCCTCCTGTAATTGTCAAATTAATGGAGTTATGTTGGGGTAAAAGAGATACAAATGAAAAGAACACTTGCTTGGCAATTTATGTGCTGTATCAGGAAAACGTTATGACTTCTGACATATTAGGCAGATTCTTTGTTCACTGACACCTTTGTAACACAACAGTAATTTTGATGAAATTCTCCGGTAATGATTACATCAGGAGAGTTACACCACTGAAAAAACTACAGTACTTTCCATCTGCGGTGCACATTAAATATCAGTGATGATGACTTCCACGGGGCTATCCCTGTGTAGAAGTGAAGCAGCAGAGCTCAGATAGCTGCATTTTTGTCAAGGCAACGCACAGCTTTACAGTTACTTCCAGCTGCTCACACAGAAACAGCATCTTGAGGTCTTTTACTACATTACAGCTTACAAAGCAAACAGTGGTAGTCACTGTGGTGCTACAGGTAACTACCATCTTGTCACGTGAACCCTGAGAGCCATAGCCAGGAGAGCTTGGCGTCAGTGAGAAAGAAAGGGAAGGGGATGTTTATACCTGATATGCTTACTGAAAGAACAGGGTTTGACCAAAAGAAGCAGCAGCAGAATGACTTCTCCATCTCCAGACAGGCATCATGTCTATGATTCACTGATTCACTCACAATGGTGGGTTTTAACAGGAAGGAGAATAAAAGTACAAATTTGCTGAACAAGATAATATCAGTTTGTATATAAAAACCTTTGCAATCCAGTTACCTTTTCCTTAAAGAAAGATCTTTCTTTAGATCAAGGTGCTCCAACAAGAGTTAATGCTCCCTTTGACCAAAACTGAAGTGTTGCTGCCATAAGGATTAGGCTGGGGGCTGTGGAAGAGTACCACGCTCAGAGTAGACCAGGGCGGTGCGCTCTGTTGAGGGGCTGCCCGAAGGGTTTGCAGATGAGGGACATCTGGACTGCTAAGTCACACGGGCGGAGAGAGCCCCTGCTGCAAGCAATGGCCAGATGGCAAACACATACAAGAAAAGCTGTGTCCCATGTGCCTCCCATACAGGACGTGGGATATGACAGTATAATACAGGAAATCTGTGTTGGAAGAGGTGGCTGAGAGGCTTAACCCTGACTGATGGGCGAGGGGCATCCCTTGCTAAAAATGGCAGTGGTGGGTGGTTCCTGTGCAGCACAGGGCACACAGCAGTGGGTCCCATCCATGGCACCCATGCATCCTGGGTGGTCTGTCCACCACCCAGGCAGCACCCCATGTTTGCTGAGGAAAGATGCTGCAGGGTATCCTTGGCCTCTCCACTGGGCTCTTTTCAAGCCAGCGTTGCCAAGAAGGTCAGCTGCCTATTTTAAGAGGTCTGCCTTGGCTGGTCCTCTCCTCTGGCTGCAGAAGCTCAGTGTGGGCCCTGCTGCATCTGGCTGCAGGCACCTCCACGTGGGGAAGGGAGCAGTCTCCCTGAAGGCTTTCCCCTGGAAGAATGGAAAGCCACCAGCAGCTCTTGGCAGGAAAGCGCAATTGTTGTAAGAGAAAAGAACAATGAGATGATGCATAGAAGGGGGTGGGAGGCAGTGAGAGGGAAGAGCAGTCATTTGATAGTCTGATTTACTGAGCAGGGATTATTTACAGCAATATCCACAGTGCAGTGATGGACCTGCGACTTTTGTGGGCATGATGTGTCCAAGCCCAGTTCTAACAGCCCGGGGGTTCCTGTGTCACAGGCCCTGGCTTTCTTTCCTGCCAGGTAGACTGGACACCTAGAGTTCTTTTTTTCCTCTTCCTCTTGTTTGCTAATGGGCAGAGGAATTCCATTGCATTAGTCTGGGAGCAAAAGAAGAGAGAACAAAAAGCAAATATTGCAAGACTTACAAAATCACAAGACCTGGCAGTACTGCATAGATTTGTCTGTATGTTACTCTTCTGGAATAATTGGGAGAGACTTAACCAGCCCACTAGCAGAGACGGGGATACATGGTGCCTTGTAAAACTCAGAGCAGCGAACAAAGTGAAAAGGTAGCGTAACCCAGCTCCCTGCATATGCAGAATTGCAGCATGAGTCTTGCGGATCTAGTCTTGCGGATCTAGTCTCTCTCTGTGAATGCCCCTGTTCCCTGCTACGTCCCCAAATCCCTGCAGATTTCAGCATGAACAGGTACTCCTTGAGCCTTTTGACAAACTGAAGGAGAAACAAAGTCTATATGACAAAAGCATGAATTAAGAAAAAAGCATTTATTAACTCCAGACAGTTGCCAAGTCACTGTGTCTAGACTGCATCCAGTAAACGCTCCCTGTGCCGTGTGGGCAGACCACCTTTGATTCCCACTGCTTCTGGCATTTCAGTGGCAAGAAGCATGTTGTGGTGTAAACTTGTCCTTAGTTCACTCACAATTCTCTGTGGTTCTCTTGGGACTTGTTTGATAGAACATGATCTTCTCAATGTCACCACAGTAAGGATGTGTGAGCCACATCCTGTGTTCCTCATGCATCTGATACTTTCAAGGCTACAGAAATATCTATTCTAAGGCTAACATTTCAAAGAAAAAGTTAAAGATGCCCTTTCAGAAGAATATCATGGTTGGATGCTTTGAGTCTTCTCTCAGGTCTGGAGCTTCAAAACCGGTTGCCCATATGGAGGCATGGTTTAAAGGAGAGCAACGGTTTGCATTTTGTTTCTAGGCAGCCATTTATTGAAAATGCCAGGACAAGCAACTTTCCAGAGAATCACACTAGCCCCATTTCTGCCTGCCGAAGGAGAGCTGTCTTAACCAGCCACCAGTCAGATCCTTCCCCATGGAAGCACACCAAGCCTAACATCCTGCAGCACCTACGCCTCCCCTCTTTCACTCCAGTTTGGGTTAGGAAGCATTGAAAGAGGCTCAACTGATAGAAAACCGTAGGAAATTATATTCTTAGGCACAGTTGTTATGGTAATATGGTACCTTTGCAGGACAGAAATAAGGCAATTTCTTTTGACAAGAACCAGCAGCAACAGAACCGTTGACACTGGCAAAACCAGCTGTAGCGAAGGAGCGAGAGCCATCTGACAAAGCTAAGTAAATACACTACAACAACCAGGATAATCCCACCAGTGCGGCGGGTAAATAGAACAGGTTTTTCTCTGTCTATACATGCACACATGCGCGCACACACATATCTATATATACACACACACGTGCAAGTATATATATTCAGGTAGAAGCATTATTCAGACAGAGGTCTAATTTTAAGCTGATGATGCCCATTAGTGCAAGGCGTAACCAGCAATTTGGAAGCACTTGGAAGCATTTCCTTTTGTGGGTGTAGAGCTGCTGAATTGCATTGTAGAGGCAGCAATGGCTCTGTCTTAGGGAGACCGTGCTGCACAGCCCCAGAAGGCGGTCTGGTGCCCCCACTTCCCCATGTGCCTTTCATTACAAGTCAGAGCTAGGCTGCAAGTAGGATTTGCTGCCTTATCACCTCCTCCTGCCCCTTTCACTGGAGTTTACATCAGCCTGAATCTGGCCTGGCTCATTTAAACAAAGCCATCAAAGAAAATGTCACTGTGTTTTCCTAAGCACGAATGGATTTAGAGAGCCCAGCGTAGCAAATAGCAACGTAAAACTCACTTGCTTTACAAGTACAATCTTGCTGATATAAACCAAAAGACATATGCCAAGGGAAAGTTTAATAGTCACCTGGAAAAAACATTAACTTGAGTTACATCTATTTTCTAATGGCATATTGTGTATGTAACAAAACACCCACAAAGAATTTTGGGACCAGGGATGTTCCCCCTTCTAATTGTTTTCATCATGGGGGCCGCCAGGGCTCTTACGTGCACTTTCGACTGCCGCTGTGAAATATGTGTTCCCTGTTTGTTCTTGTTCTGCCTCTGCAGGAAATCAGAGACTCTGGCTTCCTGTAGGCTGCAGATGCTTTATTCTTTGTATTCCCTAAATAGGAAGTCCTGGGGTCATTCTGCCAAATATATGGAAACTTAATTTCATTTCAACACAGGATTAATCACTAGGAAGTGTCAGGACATTGATGGTTTGATAACAAGACAGTTACAGCAGAAACCTTTTATGGGCACCAGGGCTAAAGCATTTGGCAACAGACGTGAAGCTGTAAGTCTCTGCATCGAATGGGGAAGGAAGGCTACCTGATGAGAATTAATGCCGGCAATTGTAATAGTGGTGTTTTTTTAATGCCCTGTAAACCTTACCAATCTTTTATGCCTTTTTATATTTTAAGAGGAAGGTAGATTGTTTTTGATGACTAACCCCTGTTTTTGATGACTAAGCTCTGTTTTTTCTCTACAAATCATAACAGTCTGCAGCAAACATCCTCTCACCTACCACAGCCCAGCAATGGCACACCTCCACTCATTTGAAGGGAAGGCTTCTGATTTGCACCCTTGGAAGTCACAGATCAATCCCCTACTGCCACTGCATATCAAAGGGGGTGCAGAGTTCTCAGGCTAATGGATACAATAGGAACACTGGAAAAAACAATTGCTATATTTAAGTCTGTAAGCAATTAAATGGAGTTTCACCAAGTATGCACAGACTTTCTGTTTAAAGCACTGTTTAAACACAGCCAAGGCCACACTGCTGGGAGGTTAGCAACTATTATTATTCCCATTGTAAAGGCTGGGAAATGTGAGGTGCAAGACTGTGAGCTTGGTCTGTGCCCATGGAGTTGGGCTCTTCATTATCACTCAGGGATCAACAGTATCAATCTTCATGCAGTGTCCAGCTTTTGCTCAGGGCTCAAGGTAGCTTGCGGAAGAGTTGCTGTATGTAGCATCCAGTTTTATCCGATCAGATCCCAACAGCATGACCTTCATAACAGCTCCTCCTGGATTCCCTTCTGTGTGGGCTGGCTGTTACAGGCCCCATCTCTCGTACTGCACCCTGCTCAGCTCATTAGGTATTTTTACATTTTTTCTGAGGTCTAGCTTTAGGGACAGGTACAACACTGTTTTATCATGACCCTGGGCCGTGTTCATCTTAGCTGCAGTTGGCACAGAAATGCAGCTCTGTAAGGGATTAGTATGTTTCGTGGCAAGCAGTTAAGGACAAGACAGGGTTGTGCAAATCATTCCATGAATATGAAACCAACCGTATCCTGGGCTGCATCAAAAGCAGCGTGACCAGCAGGTCGAGGGAGGTGATTCTGCCCCTCTACTCCACTCTCATGAGACCCCACCTGGAGTACTGCATCCAGCTCTGGGGGCCCCAGTACAGGAGAGACATGGAGCTGTTGGAGCAAGTCCAGAGGAGGGCCACAAAGCTGATCAGAGGGCTGGAGCACCTCTCCTGTGAGGACAGGCTGAGAGAGTTGGGATTGTTCAGCCTGGAGAAAACAAGGCTCCAGGGAGACCTTATAGCAGCCTTCCAGTACTTAAAGGGGGCCTACAGGAAAGCTGGAGAGGGACTGTTTATCAGGGAGTGTAGTGACAGGACAAGGGGTAATGGGCACAAACGGGAACACAGGAAGTTCCATCTGCATATGAGGAAAAACTTCACTTTGAGGGTGACCAAGCACTGGGACAGGCTGTCCAGAGAGGTTGTGGAGTCTCCTTCTCTGGAGAGATTCAAAACCCTCCTGGATGTGATCCTGTGCAACCTGCTCTAGGTGATCCTGCTTTAGCAGGGGGGTTGGACTAGGTGATCTCCAGAGGTCCCTTCCAACCCCTACCAATCTGTGAATCTGTGTGAATCTGTAAAAGAAGGTAGATTTAGATTAGATATTAGGATGAAGTTCATTCCTGTGAGGGTGGTGAGGCACTGGAACAGGTT
Source organism: Grus americana (assembly GCF_028858705.1). NCBI lineage: Eukaryota > Metazoa > Chordata > Aves > Gruiformes > Gruidae > Grus > Grus americana. The sequence continues at coordinate 122,219,123 of NC_072852.1, forward strand.
GCCCAGAGAAGCTGTGGATGCCCCATCCCTGGAAGTGTTCAAGGCCAGGTTGGATGGAGCTTTGGGCAACCTGGTCTAGTGGAGGGTGTCCCTCCCTGCCCATGGCAGGGGGGTTGGAACTAGATCATCTCTGAGGTCCCTTCCAACCCAAACCATTCTGTGATTCTATGATTCTAATATAATGTCATCTCCTGCCTTAGAGATGTAAATCATAGGATTTTGTGAAGACGGTATACTTCTAAAAACATGCATTTTCTACAAGGAGTAAACTGGGAGGGAGGAATCTCCTTTACAGAAAGCAAGAACCCCTTCACAGAGACCAGCAGGCATCTGGTGCCCTGCCCAAACTGCTCTTGCACAGTGTACAAATGGAGCTGTCGCCTCCTCCCTTCTAAGAACATACTGCAGAAACTGAGTATTTCAATTTCTACCCTTCTGAGCTTGTGTGAAATCTGCTATGGCAAAGCAGTCAGATCAGCCCACTGTGCTTCACGTGTCTCCTCCATCTCCATTGTCTGAAGCCGGAGATGAGAAAAACCGCATGTGTAAAGCGATGCTCTCTGCACACCGCATGGGATCACCCTTCCCGCCCAGCAAACCTGAGATGCTCGCCAAGGTCTTGAGCAACCCCACAGGCCATTTCACCTGGCAAATCCAATACTACAAAAATGTCCCTTGATAAGCAAGATTAAGATATCAACACCATCCCCTGGGAATAAACTGTTGGATGCATAACTGGTAGAGTGGGGAAGCCTTGGGGCAGGAGTGCACCACTCTTCTGCCTGAACACAGCCCAGAAAATTTCCCCCTTCCTTGTAATTAATCCCCTTCTCATTCAGTGATGTAGTGTGGACATTCATCTAAATCCAATAATAAGCCATGGGATTTGAGCATGAGTTTAATATTAAACTCATGGTTAAACATTCTGCTGAATAGAAATGGAGCAAAAAATTGGCTTATGTGCTTTGCTGAATAGGAACAGCTTGCTGCAGTTCAGCCTCAGTGGAGAAGGGAGATTACTCTGTGAGGATGATTCACTTCACTCAAGTCCAGACAACCCTGAGCTCCGCAAGCCAGATCCCACCCTGCTTGTAAAGGAGACTTGAGAACATGAGAGGCTGGAATCGAGCAGTGATGCATACAATGACTGCCAGAAGACACCCAGGACGTGAAAATAACAAATGCAAAAAGGTTTGCTGGAGAGCGTCACTCCCTCAGGGGACTACATGAATCTGCAGAGACGCTGCATGAATAAAACGGTGACCTTACCTAACTGACGTACAGCAATTGAGTCAAACCACTGCTACTTCAGTCAGCTTCACTTAGGAGCTCTTGTCTACACTATGAAGCCTTTACCAGCAGCTAAACTGGCTGATTTATGTCAGCAGTGTCTCCTAAAGCAGACTAAGCTTATATTTGGAAGGAGGTGATTTGGAAGATTTATCTTAATGTCGTCCCTGAATAAAATAAGCTGTGCTCTTCTGCTGGTCAAATTCTGCTTACTCTGCAGGTTTTCCTTACCTACCTAACCTTGTTTGGGAAATAATCTCTTTTCCCCAGAAAAACTTCAGAACATCATCTTGCTGAGGAGACCAGTGCAGTGGCAAACACACATAAAGAGGGCAGCCTAGGAGAAATGAAATATAAAGATGACAGGAGGCAGGAAATTTGGGATAAAAAACAGGCGAGGAAAGGCTTCCCAATGGTAAATCATTTTTGTTACAGACAAAACCCAAAGGAAAAAAAGCTAAACAGCTTATCACAGAAAGAGTCATGCTAAAAGCCTGTCACAGAGAGAGTTTACATTAGGGGACAAACAAAAGACATCAAGAAAGGCGTAAAATGTTGCCCTGAAGGACATGGCCTTTTAAGAAACGGCTGAGCTCTGGAGGACAGATCAATTGGGGATGAGAAGGAAGCTGAGAGAGCTAGATTAAAGGATCCTGCTGAAATTTGTTGAGATATCTCTTTCAGTCTTTAAAGTCTGAACTGGAATACCAAAAAAAAAAAAAGAAAAAAACCAAACCACCCACCACCATCGCCACCAAGTGAATAACAGCATTTCTTCACTTGAAGGGTTTTACCAGAAGCCCTGTGAAGATTTATGGTGTGCATGTGTGTAGCCCAGGGCATGAGCTGGGTACAGCCCCAGTGGCGGGTGCGAGCGGGCTCCCACCAGCCTCCATGCCAGCCAGCTCAAGTTGTGGCAGGCAGAGATCTCCTGAGCACAGAGCTGGCACCAGCGAGGTGCCTTCAGGGCCAGACCGAGCCCCTGGGGAGGCTGTTCTTGCAATGTCACCGACATCTTTGTGCAGCTGTGCAGAGCTGGGATCAGAGAAAATGGGTGAGGGGTCCAGCAGGGGATATACTGAAAATAAGACAACCAGTGAGAAGAACTGCATTTCACAGAAAAAAGAAAAAGAAAAAAAAGGGATTTCGACATTTGTTCCCCACCCCATGCCAGAGCAGGAACTCAATTTTGGATGGCCCCAACATGGGGAGAGGAGGGAGGAGGGAGTAGGGGAAAGGGCGAGGGAAAAATGTGGAGAAAGCCGGAGAGGAGCGCCTCGGCAGCAGGCGGCTGGGGCCGGGGTAAAGCCTGAGGTCAGGCATGAAGAGTACTTAATCCTCAGCATGGCTATTCACTTCCTCACTGCTTAAAAAAATCCATATATTTACAGGACCTCTCAGGGAAGGGAAGTTCTGTGAATCAGTGTCTGACTATCAGTTGCTGACCCAGATGAAGGCATTAGCAACTCAGAGTGCCCCTTTCACGTCGGGTCCCCAGGCATCCTGTTAGTTGTGTGCCATTAGAGGTAACCTCACCTGACCTTGCATCGCTGTCATGTTGATATAGCACTAGTAATGTCTCTCATGGACCTGAGCTCACCTGAGGGGCTTTTTTTTCCTGCCTTCAAACTCTTCTTTCAAGGTCCTTGGCTTGTTGAAGTGTAAAATCTTTCAGTTTCATGATAGGAAATCCTTCAAAAGGAGATACTTTCTCTCTACGCAACACTATCCTTGGAGCTTCTCACAGCAATGAAGTTCCTACCCTAAGGTGCCTTTGATCATATCATTGCTCTGCAGAGCACCCCAAAATATATACTGCCAGTTTCCGAGAACTGTGGATTGCCGAAGGAAACCTTGAAGCTGCTCACATCCCTGTATGTATTAAAGAGGCGCTCCTTTCCCCCTGCAAGCTGGCATCAGGCTCCACAGCACTTCTCCCAGGCTGAAGGGTCACATCTGACTTCAGCCTCTGTCAGTGAGGTCTTTCCTGTACACCACAGCCCTGGCTCTGGGCCAGAGAGGGGTGGTGTTCAGCCAGCACAGCCGCTGCGGCTTGCCCGAGTTCTTTGTCCCTGCAACAAAGGAAACCCTTGGAGAAGAACCATTTGGAGCCCTTATGAATTCGACAAGTCCTAAGTTTTCTTGATGGCATCTTCCAAACTGCCAGTCAAAGGCATCCCCGTGAGGTGAGGACCAGCAGGTCAGCCCAGCCCGGGGAAGCATGGCCACAGGGTAGGGTGATGTTCAAGTTCGTGGAAGTGATGGAGAAACTTCACAATTTGAGTGGTTTCTGGTGAGAAACCCAGCGACACATTTGTCAAGGCACCCAGCAGGGTCTTCAAAAGATCCCAATCTCCCAATGCATTTACTTCAATGGAAGTTGGGGACCAAGGGGCTGCCCAAAGCCCCATTGCTCCCCCCATCACCTGGGGCTCCTTGCACATCTGGCCTTCAAGAGCCACTGGCATCACGCACCAGCAGGCTTTTGGCCCCAAAGGCTGCGGCTTTGTCGTCATCAGCATCAGCTCTCCATGCTAGCAGGTCACCTGGCAGGACAAAGCTGAGCCTGAGCAGTCACGCTCACACATTTGCTTCTCCGTTGAATTGGCTACAACATGTGGCCCAACGTCTGTGCAGCTTTAATCCATCACCCTGGGCTTGTGCTAGCTCCAAGGGGACGTGTAGCACCTGAGCTAGCATGAAAGTTGCTTTAATAACGTTAACCCATCCAAAACCATGTTGTCCGGTGAATAAGAAGCAGCAAGGGGATTCAAAATAGCAGCTCACTGCTTTGTGCTATATGTTTGCAATAGATTTGGGTCAGCACTAAGTGTCCTGAAAGTTGATTTACTATCTATCGCATTGAGCCACAGCCTCTGCTACTTGGGAAATTTGAATAACATTTCCAGAAGTGCTCCTGATAAATTTTACTGCCAAAAATTAATTTCCTTCATTTCCTCTTTTTCCTCCCACTTTCTCCCCTTATTCCCATTATTGTTTCAGGAGCAAAGAATTGATGTCAGTACCGTGAATAGCTCTGAATTCATTTGCTTACAGCTTTGGGTAGGGAGATTATTTTTTTTCCAAAGGAAGGTTTTTTTGCATTTGTTCTCTCCTCCTCCTTTCTTGCACCTATGCCTGGCCTCTTCCTCCCTGCACTAGCATTTCAAGACTCCCCCTCAGCTGCTCTTGTAATGGAGGCATCACTACTGAGTCATTCTTTTGCATTCAGCTCATTGCTAATCCATCTCTTGCTGTTTTCTTCACAAGGGTTGTTCACATCTTCCCCACATCCATCCCCAGCGGTCCGTGGTGTGGGCATTTCCACCCTCAGTCACTCCTGTTACCTCCTCTCTGAATTTTCTCTCTTTTCTTTCTCTAGAGTCTGCATTATTGAAGACGGTGCCCATCCGTTTACCCTACCTGCTGTTTATTTGAATGCCTTCTTCAGATGTCCTCCCAAGCTTCCAACCTTCCTCCCCACAACCCCACTATGAAAGTAGCTACCTTATCCTCATCTTTACAATCACTGTGGATGCAGCAGGGACGGGCTTGGCAACCTTTCGTTTTGATAATTTTCCATGGGAAATAGATTTCCCCGTTTTGATTTTTTGCTTTTGTTTCTCTGCTCTGGCCACTGGAGTCCTGAGACCTCCTCCTTCTCCTCCTCCTTGTTCTCCTCCTCCTCCTTCAGAGGTAGCTCACAAGGAAGGAGACCTGGCCACTTTTGGAGGCTGGTGACGCAAAGTCAAAGCCTCTCCAAAAACCTATCTGTGCCTTGTGCTGTTGAGGCTGGGTCAGGGGAAAGCTGTAAGCAGAGCTCCTGCACGAGGTGCGGGAACGGGGAAGGGAGGAGACGGTTCCCTCCCTGGTGCTCCCAGACACGCTGCTCAGGTCTGTGGGCAGCTGCCTCCCTTTGCTCCAGCAAGGCAGTTGAGGCAGGGCGAAAACCACTGCTCCTCGCACTACGGTATAATCAAAAGAATTGTTATTTCCAACATTACACGTTATTTAGCACATTGCAATGACTCTATGGGCAGGTTGCTTGGACTTAACCAAAATCCTTGGTTTTCCCACCTCTTCAAGAAAGGAGAGGACATCACAGTCTTTCAGTCCTCCAGGTCCTTCCCCCTCCCCTCCTCTTCCTGCAGCCCTCTTTTTGTGAGCCCATCCATAGGGCTGGGGACCCTGAGAGTTTCTTCCTCAGGCTGCCTCTGCTTAGGTGTCTGGGAGCTCAGAAATACCTGGGATGAGGGTCATAGGAGGAGGGAATCATACAGAGTGTCTTTTGGAGAGGAGCTGGGGCTCCTTTGAAGTGTTTGAGTCCCCAAATCAGAAGCTGGTTGTCATTACCACAGATGAAACACACTTCAGAGGAGTGGACGGCAGCCAGAGGCAGTGATTGAGAGCCAATCACTACAACACAGGAGGCTGCATGCTTTTTTACAGCAGGGTCAGGAGCTTTCACACCACGTCCTCAGAGAAGGACTGAGGCCACCATCAAGATCAGATCATTTCTCATCCAAGCAGCAGCTCTGCCCTCCAGCACAGTTAAAGCCTCCGGAGCGAGAGAGACTTCCTGTGCATGAGCACATCACAACAGGCTGTCACACCACTAAGCGTGCCCATACCAGCATCTTCGCGGTTGTCATCGGAGAAGTCCAATGTGCAAAAGGGAGGTAGAAGATGGAGAGGGAACAAGACACGCTCCTCTTCCAGCTCATCCAAAGACCTTTCTTTCAGAGGTATATGAATACAGTCCATGTAGCCACGACATCAGCTGGCAAAACTCAATCACCCAAGTAAAAGGGAAAATTATAGGATGTTTTGCCAACCAAAAAAAAAAAAGAAAGAAAAAAAAGAAAAAATAGGTTCAAGTGACAACAAATAATTCAACCCATAACAGCAATAACCTTTCAGCAACTTACTGGCTATTCAGTAGCTTTCAGTGCCATTTTTATTAGCCATATAGGATGGAGATTGTATGATCCTATCCAGGTAACACCGTTAAACCAGGAAAAGATACTGGAGCAAAACAGCCTATTCTGTGGCTTAATTATATGGACTTGATCCAAACTCCACTGAAGTCAATAAGAATCCTCGCCACTGACTTCAATGACTTCGCATAACTGAGTACTCCCAGCAGGACTTTAACAGGGAAAAAGACTGAAGTTTAAACTGCAAAATACAGGATATAAAGTGTACAGCAGGAAAGCTACCGACATACTTCCAATGGCATAGGCAACTGTCATTGATGGGAAAAGGGACATTCTGACCTAATGGAACAGCTTTAAGGTTTGCATCTTTGTTTTCTGTTTATGGACTTAAGGAATCTTTTGGGATTTACATTAACAAACTGATGCCTAACTATAAAACATACACAGACAGAGGGCCAAAATGCACATCTGTGCATCTGGGAGAGGTAGAGCATGTTGACACTCAGAGCTTGTTTTCTTACTGTGCCAAATGTTGATTATGTTGAAGTGAATGGAAACACTTCCTTGGGCTTCAGCAGGACGGTGATTTAGCTCACTCTCTGGAAAGGGCTGGCGCTGTGGAAGGAGCGCTATTGCACACTGTGGACTGACTGTCACTTTGCAGAGCCCTTTTTATAGATGCTTCTTGTTTATAAGCAAAAGTACTTACATTAACATTGCAAAAACAAATAGCCTAATGTTGTTACATTTTAAGGGCACATTAACTTGAAAGAGCGGCCAAGTTTGTTGACTAAAAGGATTTACACAACTCTAAGGCCACTAAACAAGTATTTCTCAATGTCTCATCAGCAGCTCAAGGGAGCAGAAGCTAAAAATGCCACAGCTCAACAAACAGTTCTGTATTCCTACTGCTGGTAAGTACATCATGTTTCTTTGCAAATAAAAGACTGTCAGGGGTTGCTTTAAGGAAAAAAAACCCCCACACAAAACCAAAACAAGAAACCAACAAACAAACCAGAAATAAATAAATAACACGAATAATTTCTAACTGTACATACTGTCTTCTTTCCCTCCTTCCACTTCCCTCATACAACTCCATTACAACAGCCCTAACAAATCATCTGCAATATGCCCAGGATTCCCTAATTACTTTCAGACAGGTTGCTGGCTGGCCAAGAGGCAACCCCTAGTGCGGCTGTTTCAACACAACAGCCCTTTGCTTGGCAGCGACAGGAATGTCCAGGTGTCAGTAAACTCCATTTACACAAGTTGATCATCCAAGGTTCCCAGGTTGCCTGAGGGATGCCAAATGTCCTCCACCAGCAAATATTTTGATGGGAGTTGAGCATGTTCAGCGTCACACAGACATGGTAAGCACCCCACAGCGGCCAGCCCTAAGACGACAAGGCTACGCATGGCCATGGGGCCTTGTGCAAAATTCCAGTTTGCAGATGCACTCCATGATTTGCCAAGTTGCAATGGGCATAGGGCCCTGTCAAAGGTTGTCATCAGTGAAGAACTCAGTCAGGAACTCAGCTCACCAAAGGAAGCCTTGCCAAGGAAGCAGTATAAAGTTCTTTAACAAAGCAGGCGAGGGAATGGTAAGACAAGCAGCTGGAAACTGAATTCAGGAAAGCATTATGCTAGCAGACATCTAGTACTGAGAGCAATCGATCAAGGGACTCATTACCGAGGGACACTGTGCAATCCCCATGACTTGATGCTTTTACATCTAGACTGGCAAAAATTTCATAACAAACACTGTACAACTGAAAGCTGTTGAGCTTGATTTTAGGAACTGGAGGATAAAATTCAAAGTCCTCCATCATATAAAGGTCAAGCAAGGTGATGACGAAGGATTTTAAAACATTGAAGACTATGCATGCAATCATTTAAAAGATTTGAAAAGCTTTTGTCACTGTCAAAATGTAGGAGAAGCACAATGGGAGAGTGTGCTCCGCAGCTGGACTGCAGGTAGGGAAAATATCAAGAAGCACTACACTGCTCTGTCAGTTTTGGTAATTTCTATGGCTGTAGTTGCCAAATGAGAGATCCTCACTGATGTGTTGACTCCAGCAGGCCTAGTGAAGCATGAACAGGGCCAGCTTTCACAGCTACGGAAAGAGAAGAGAACCACTGTTTTATGTCATCCAGTCACATAAAACATACCTATGTCCTAATGGAGACATGCAAAGTACTTGCCATACTTCCTTTGCTAAGCCAGCTGAGCTGCTAAGCCAGCTGAGAATATGTTTTGCTCTTGCAGTAAAAATGGTCAATCTGCCGAACGTCGCATTTGGGGCATACGTCTTCCATCATATATAGTCTGTCTTTTCCCTTGGGTTTCCTTCTGTTCTCTGTAAGGTAGCAAGAAAGCTTCACTGTAAGTAGACAGACGTCTTGCAGATGTGACTCTCATTCAGGTCCTATATCCTTACCATGCATATTCATTACACAGATCTATTCTGCCACAAGAAGATGGCCAGTCTTTTGCCTGAGATAGGATCATTTGCCAGAAATTATTTTAAATAGAGCAGACAATAAGCCTGTTACTTAGAAATGTTTTCTGATAATTATGTTCTGTCACCCTGAGCCAAAATGATATAACATCTTTGCTCAAACAGTTCCTACACAGATGCTGTCTGAGACCCATTTTCCCCCTGAACATTTGGTGAACGGTGCAAGACACAGCAGGAAAACACCACTTTGAGTAACATTTGGCAGTATCTCCATGGTGCAGGGAGAAGTCCATGAGCCGAACTCTCTTTACATAAACACCAATAGGGGATAAGTCAGTACTCTTGAAATCGGTATGTCACCTTATTTCAACATCAAACTGAAGATTGATGTGAAAGTTCAGTCAGAGCTGAATCTGGCTCCATGATTTATAGTGTTTATTTAACTTAGGAGCCAGCATGATAGTAAAATATCTCAGATATCTCTTTAATCTCAATAGTTTATATCCCAAATTAAATTTAACTGTTGGAAGATGGGAAGGAGGGAGAGTCACAGTTTGGGCCAGGTTTTATTTGGTGCACTGGAAACTGCCTCTTGCATGTCCATCCTGGGCAACAAGACCCGGAGAGTGGGCTCCAGAGCAGGGACAAACTCTGGCCTTGGAGGCCAGAGGAGAGGCAGGAGAGGAGCAGGGAGGGAAAACCATGTCTGTACGGAAGGACAAAGGCACTTGGGATTTCCCCACCCCAAAATGTATGCTACAGGGCAGGAGGCTCAAATGAGAAAGGCATGGGCCAAGCTTGGCACACGAGGCAGCCTGACTGACTGCGCTGCCCTGGGAGGAGACGGGAATGGCTCTGCAGGCTGCCTGCATTGCTCAGCTTCCTCTCCTGCTCCCTCCCTCCGTGCCGAGGGGTGATGCATGTGTCCCCTGCAAGGAATAGAGCCCAAAACCCTGGGAGTCGAGCTTCACCACTGTAAGAAGATGTCCCCCCGCCGCAGGCTGTGAAATGGGGTCCTGCCGCCGCAGCTGGCGGGACTGACCCTTGCTTCCAGAGAGGTGCTGAGGGGCTGGCTGGGCACAGGGGGCACCGGGCACCCCCAGGCATCCAGCATCTGGCTGTTGAGCCACACACAGCCCCTGACTGGGCTGGAAGCTGCTTCAGTAGGGAATTATATCCAAATCACCTTCAGCATTTTGGGGGGGGCAGCGAACAAAAGCTCAACAATTCGCAAATTTCCCCGTGGGCCACATAGCTATGCATGTGGATTTTTAAATATCAATTTTGACATTATATATAATATAAACATATACATTTACGCACACATGTATATAAAACTCAAGAGAGTTTTTTTAAAGGCATTTAACTGTGGTAGAAAGTTGTCCCGTTTCCCTCCAGGCAGGGCCCTGAAATGCCTCTCATGGCCAGATGGCATTCCCTGCCCTTCTCCGCAGATGTCTCAAGAAGGCGGCGAAGGTTTTGTGCTTGCTCGAGAGCCAGAGCCCCCAGGGAACTGCCCAGGGACTCACTCCTGCTGCCCACCTCACCCAGGCTCAGCAGAGGATGGACCTGCTGTGAGGAGAGGCCTGACAACCCCAAGGCAGGAGTGCTGATGGGCTTTGTACAAAAAAAAAAGTGAGGCTGTTATCCAGAGGGTGCTGCAGCTGTACTTGGGTGCAATATCAGGGTTGGCATGTCTCAAAACTGGCACAGGTCCCAACACAGATCTGCTGTGGGTGGCACAGGCACAACGGTACATTTGGACCAAAACCACATCCACCCACAACTGCCACGTTGAATGGTTTGGTTTGTCGGGATGGTGACAAGGCCTAACGAGGCCCCAGGCTTTGCTTTATCCTTTTGCTTGGTCTTGGTTAGCCGGTGCCACGATGTCCTCCAGGATACCGTGACAAATACCTTGTCCAATGGCTCCCCCTGTAAAGCCAGGATTTTCTGAGTCCTAAAACCAGTCGTCACTGGACGGTCTAGGAGGCAGATCCAAGTGATTCAAACAGCAAGCAAATGCCAGAATGGGGATGATTTCATTGTATTATTGAACGCACATCCGACAGATAAGCCTAGCAACAGGGACCCTGTCTGCAGGCTGACGCCCAGCAATCAGCTCCTGCTATAGCTCCCTGTCATTTGACTGCACTGCTGCAAACGCATGAATAAATAAATAATCTCCTATAGCATCTATGCAATAAGCACAATATTAGCATGTGGCTCTCAAGACGACCTTTATCAAAGGAAGAAGCATTTATATTGAAGAAGCTTATCTAAAAATAAATTATTATCACTCATGTATACATAGAAATACCAAGGGCAAGATATGACTTTCTATAATGTGAAATGACTCATTTTCCCCCTGAAGTTTTAGTGAGTGTGGAAGATACGTACTTCTAAGAGTGAATCACTCCAAATGGCCACTGGGTGACTGGCTGAGTTTGACCTAATCTTGGGGAGGAGAGCTGACGTAAGGGTGGTGGGACTTGGAATGCATCGGCTATTTGCAGGGCAAGGATGGCATACATTAGCACTCAGTTGTCAGTAGTAAATCTCAAATTGCTTTGACAGGTGGCAGATTGTGGGACGTGAATGGCTACAGCTTCCAGGGGGAACACTTCTTTTCATGGAAAGTGGGATGAGGCCAAGGAAACAGCCCATATTTCTTTATATATACGTGCGCACGCGCACACATGCATATATAGCTATAAAAAATAAAGCACCTCTTTTATAGATCAGTAAACTAACTTGAACCCTCATTTATACTTGCTAGTTCAACCCCAAAGTAAGAGCTTAACATTTCTGGAAGCATAGCTGGATTGCCAGCTTCCAGAACAAGCCCAAAAAAGTTCTGGTGAGTTATCTACAAACTTCATAAGCCTGAGAGAATTCAACAGCTCTGCAGACATTTACAGGAGAGTTTGGAGCCTCCTCTCGCTGGGTTCAAACCACTCCTGGGACAATCAGTGACCGCAGTATGAAGCCTAAAGTGTGGGGTTTTTTCAGTTACCCCAGTGAGGTGTGTCCTCTGTGTCATTCCCAGGTGTCCACATCAGCACGGGCGCTGATTGGCACCCCAGGAGATGGCACAAGCCCTGGAGAAGGGTAGCATCCCCTGTCTTCCTGGACACAGCCAGTCTGGCCAGCATATTAGCTCTGACAGCACAGGGGAAGACCTTTCTTCTCTCTTCCCAGTGAAATAGATGGGAATTGAGGGTGGCAGGACTGAGCAGGCACGGCTGCAGCGTGCTAATTGAGCACACAACAAATTCCTGACTCATTTAGGAGTGCCTCCCCCAGGGCACAGGCATTACATATACATAAATATCAGCTTCATATTGGAGACGTGTCCTGAGGAGGGAAGTGAAAGAGAAGCGAGCCATGACTTTACAGATTAGCTCACAGCTTTTCACAGTCTCCCTTTGAACAGTGATTAGAGCAGCCTGGCTGCTGAGGAGGGAAAGATCCCCAGAAAGCACTATCTTCCGGAGGAACTTAGGAGCCTCCATAAGCAATGTGAGTACAACTGTACTTGGCGATAACACATGCCAGCCACGCAACATGTCTCACAGTTAAAATGGACTGAAACAGCAATGTACCAATGCCTCAGAAATGGCTGCACATGCAAACTCATATTCTATGATCTGCTACTTATAGCTCCCAGCATATAGCCCGTGCCTGGTGCGTGTGCGGGTTCCTTACACTCAGCGAACTCAGTTGCTGAACCAGGGTCCCACACAGGGTTTACACCTTGCTAAGGGACTGCCTGTCTTTCTTTTTCCAGTCCCAGAGGGAGCAGTCAACACAGCTTGCCCTGCATTTTATAGGGAAGTTCATGAAAACTAATTACACTGGGGTACAAGTTTTGCTGTGGAATATAAGAAAAAATGAAAATCAAGGCAAACCAATTCAGGGCAAACTTGTTATGAAGAAATGTTTCCTCAGCGGACAGAGCTGTCAAGCAGAAGGTCTTTCAGACAACAGGAGAAACCTCTTTTGACTAACACAGTCTGCCAGAAAGGATGAAATCCTGGAAGGATTTTGAAAATAAGAGGGAAATGTGGGTATTTCCAGTACTGCCATAGAGATTTTGCATGGCCTTGGAACAGTGGTTTAACCCCTTTGGACCATAACATCTCCCTTCCTCCAAAGGCAGAGAGATGACAAGAATGCCTGCAGTTCCTCCCGCTCTATAAGGGCATTGGTAAGTCTAACACACCGCACAGGTAAGGATTTTCAGCAGCTGAATTATTTGCTATAAATATTCTTTTCCACTTTGCTAATTATTCGCCTACCTACTTGGGCAGCTATAAATTTATTCATGATTATTAAACAAGAGAGGGATGCAGCTGTACGTCATCCTGTATGCAAACTCTTTGCAGCTGCACAGCCACAGCCAGCTGCTGCTAGGGGAGGGATCTCTTAGCCAGCCTCACACAGGAGTAAAACAGGAGTGCAAACCACTCTTTTTTTGGCTGCCATGGAGCTCTTCAGTTGCACTTCCCATTCCCACGGTACCTGATGGTCAAAGCCACAAAGAAATGCCGAGCTAACCCTGTGACCCCTTCCAAATATTGATATATTTGCATTTTACTTTCTTGAGAACAGTCTCAAAAAACCAAACTCCTCAAGTAAGTGGGGTCCTCAATAGCTAGTAATTCATGTTGTTTCTAGTGAAATCAAGATTTCTGGGTCCTTTTGAGAAGAATTTAAACCATTTTGCTCTTACGGTGTGTGCTAGTTTTGGCTGGGATAGAGTTAATGTTCTTCATAGTAGCTGGTACGGGGCTGTGGTTTGGATTTGTGCTGAAAACAGTGCTGATGATAACACAGAGATGTTTCATTACTGCTGAGCAGTGCCTACACAGAGCCAAGGCCTTTGCTGCTCTCACCCCACCCCACCAGCGAGTAGGTTGGGGGTGCACAAAGAGTTGGAAGGGGACACAGCCGGGACAGCTGACCCCAACTGACCCAAGGGATATTCCATACCATATGACGTCATGCTCAGCGTATAAAGCTGGGGGATGAAGAAGGAAGGGGAGGACGTTCGGAGTGATGGCGTTTGTCTTCCCAAGTCACTGTTATGCGTGATGGAGCCCTGCTTTCCTGCAGATGGCTGAACACCTGCCTGCCCATGGGAAGTGGGGAATGAATTCCTTGTCTTGCTTTGCTTGTGTGTGCAGCTTTTGCTTTACCTATTAAACTGTCTTTATCTCAACCCATGAGTTTTCTCACTTTTACCCTTCCAATTCTCTCCTCATCCTGCCATGGGGGGAGTGAGCGAGCAAGCAGGCGGCTGTGTGGGGCTCAGCTGCCGGCTGGGTTTAAACCACAACACAGTGATACAGCTTATCTAAAGGGAAAGACACTATATAAAAACACAGACAAGCTGGATTCAAATCCCACTGCACCCCAGCTCTCCTCTGTGATTTCAGACAAACCGGGTAAGCATTAACTACAGTTTCCATTTTCCACCAGAGGACATTAAAAGGACTGTTATACCAATGACTGAGAAGAGCTCATAAACTACACAGATGAGATCTATAACCATTTGCACAGGTGAGGCAGGAAACTTCAACATAACATGCTTATTTAACAGTCAGGTTTTCTCTCTTATAACAGACAATAGTTGATACCTGAAGAACAGATTGTTGCATGAAGAATTTTGCTACGAATATTCCATTTTCAGTGGCTGAGATTCTCCTTTAGAGAATAATTAAGTATGCAATATATGGTCTAAACCAGCCAGGAAATAGATTGAAAATATAGAAAATTGAAAGGAAATTATTTCAAACTGGAGTGCTCTGGCTCTGGAAACTAAGTTATAAATGCTTTTGAGAACCTGCATTTATTACTTGCAATAAATAACTTTTCTTCCAAACATGCCTTTGTGTGAGAGACAGATTAGCAGTGCAAGTGGAGCATATTTCTGCTGTGCAGAAGTTACTTATTTTAGAATAATGGACGTCACAAATTGGCCCTGCATAGCAACACTCATTGGAAAAAGATCACAGTTCCACTTAACACAAAAGTGCAATCTTGAAGCCCATTGAAACTGAAGTCTCTTCACAGGGCAAACACTGAAGTAGCTCCTCATTTGCGTAAAGCTGGACAATTGCTCCACTTCCATACACAAAAAATTGCTTAGATATCTGCTGTGCATGGGGAACGGCTCATTAATCACATTACAGCAAGTGAACATCCCAAGGTTAAATCCTCCTGCTGTGGAGTGCTTCAGTGTTTTATAAAGTCATCTAAATGGGATTTATATCTGCAAATCTTCACCATGTGGTGAAGATTTGGAGCTTACCTTTAAACTCAAAGCATTTCTTCTTCCCTGTAAGAAAAGCAGCACGGTTCTGAAAAACAAATTTAGATACATAAGGTCTGATTCTCCACTACATTAAGCCTGTCTTACATCTGTGTCACTGCAGTGAAAAATCAATGGAGTGGCACTGGTGAAAAAAACCAACGTAATGACGAGGAGAACTAGCACAGGCTCTTTAAAAGGCAATTCATGCAGCCATTCCCTCAGGTTTTCTTCAAGTCCATTTTGCTAGCTGCTACATGGCAAGAGGACATAGGAAAAAAAGGCCATGAGATCGCAAACCTTTCCACCCTTGTTTGCTTGTTTTATGGCATTCCTGTCTTTCTGCCTTTGCATCATAACTCTGCTTTCCTTCAAGGAAAAGAAAACAATGAGACCTAGATTTATCCTCGCTAAGCGAGCTGCCTTTCCTTACAGTTTTTTTCTGCGAGAAGCAATTACACCTGAATTTGTTCCAGTGCCTCTTACTGCCTGGGAGGATGACTGGGAGCACGGGCTGTAAGCCAGCATAGCTCTAAATGGAACCGAGGGAATGGTGCTGATTTACACCCACAGAGGATTTGTCTCATGAGGTTTGCTATCAGGCATATTATTTCACTTCTGGAATCTCCACTGGCAGACACTAAGTTTCCCCTCAGAAGCCAGCCAAAACTGCTCAAAATCTTGCAGACCGCTTCAAAGTCACCTTGAAACCGCTTGTGAGCAAAAATGGGGCAGCAGCTCCTCTGCTTGTCACCAGTCACACGCATCCCTCCCAGTGCCGCTGCCTCCCACCCAGCACACATCAGCTCTCGCCCGCACTCCTGCAGGACGCCCGGTGCGGGGCCGAACCCAGCCTCACCACCCTGTCCCAGACAGAGCCAGCTGATAAGGCACACGTGCTGGAGTTTCTCCTCATGCATCATACCAAAAGCTGCTCTTATGTGGCCAGGGCCCAGACACAGGAAGTTTGAGTTGGTGTTTAAATTTGCTATGAACTCCCTGCATGAGATTAGGGAAGACAGTTGAGCCCTCTGTGTCTCAGTTGCCCGTCTCTGATGCCAACACCATGGCTTGTCCTCTCATCCACCCTCTGCCCTGTGCATTGGCTTTTGGGGACAGGGTTTTTTTAATGTGTCCCCCTGGTAGGACCTGTCCCATCCCACTTCATTGTGTGAAACTCCGCTCAGAGTCTAAAAAGCAGAGGTGGGTTGCACAGCTGTGCCTGCATTCGCTTTCTCAGAGCAGACACTTTTCCAGAGTTGGGGTATAACAAGGCCAAGTGGCAGAAGAGCCGGCTGGGTGCTGGGACTCTGCTCAGTGTCGACAAGCCGAGTTGCTGGCTGCAGAGGAGGTTGGCACAAGACAGCTGGCAGCAAGGAATTACCAAGTCAGGGGAGCATCCGAGCAAAAGAAGGTGTGTATGAGCAAAACCTTGCTTTAAAGAGGGGGGACCACACCTGGAGCCATGGCTGTGGAGAACTGAGAAGGGAAAGGAGATAGGACGGCTGAGGAAAATCCTGGGGAAGAGTCAAGAGCCATGTATGCACAGAGCAGTGCAACACACCAGCTTCAATTTTTCACGCCTCTCTGATTTAGCCAAGAAACGTTATTCCTCTTAAGCGCTTTGTGTCATGCAGCTGCAGTGTTCTTTCGCCCGGGACAAAGCGCTCTAAATCCAGATTTGCCACCTCCCGGACGCATGGCCCTGCAGCTGAAGCTATGCCCATGCTGGAGACAGCCCCGGGGAAGGGGGAGCAGGGATCCCTGTGCAGCAGGGTCGGCTCTCTGATCACATTTCCAATAGGCACTGCTGCAGCTGCGATGTATACGTGTGACTGGCAGACCTAAGTCACCCTTCGTTAGATTAAGAACCAATTCGAAGGCCAAGCAGCTGTCATATCATCCATCCCATTCCTGGGGTCAGACTGTTTTAATTTTAGCAGCCCCACATACTTTCGGGGCTACTTACAAGGTTAGAAATGGGGGGTTTCCAAGTGAAAGCCATGGGTAGCCAGACCCACCCAGAGCTGCTTCTTCGTTCTGGAGATGACGCAGCTAACTGGACATCAGCAACTGGAAGACAGAGACAGCTCCATAAGGTGTCTGTGAGTCATCTGCCTGGGGTTTTGGATTTGGTTTCCCTTTGGAGGTAGAAGTGAAGTGCCATAACTCCCGGTAAAATGACAAAGCACAAAGACGAACTGCAGGGATTCAGCCGGTGACAAAGTAACGAACGAGGAAGGGAGGGAACTCTGCCTGGAGGACTCTTCTGTTAATCTGCAGCTGGATGAATTACTCCTCCGGATAACATGAATGCATCGCCCACTGCCAGCGGGGTGGGCTTGAGATTTTCTGCAATGCTCCACAAAGTATGAGCTTCAGCACTAGTTTGTGGGGACGTGGGGCCAGGTAAAGGAATGAGGTGAATAAGTGACATATCAGGAATAAAACTAGGTAAAAAGTTGGTTTTGTCAGTGGTGTAGCCAGAGGGAAACACAGGTAAACGCAGCTCACCCATTTCTAATATGGACACTTCCTTCCTTCATGTACGAGGAAGCAGCAGACAAGTGAGTTTACCCACCTCCTTCCTTACCAGCTCCCACCAAGCTACACTGTATTACATTTAGCTGAACAGCCAGCTCCAGCACTGACCTTTAAAGCACTACACAATCCTTTCTAATCCCCCTGTAAATAAAAGAGCCTTCTATCCTAAGGACGGGCAGCTGGAGACACCCAGGCTATGTCCATAACAGTGTACCAGGCATGCCCAGGTCTGTCCTCAGGCACTAAGGCCAGCCAGTGTGAGATATTCCAGTTCCAGACTATTGAACTTTCTTATCTGCCAAAACAAGGCAGTTTCATCTCAAATGTCTACTGAGAATGGTCTCCAGGCCCTGCTGGCTTCCAAGCCATGCCTGGGAAACATCTGAAGGACCACAGACGTGCTTCAGACATCCTAACAATTTAACAGTATAGATGACTCAGTCTTAATGTCTGGGAATGTGCCCTGGCACCATTTAATTAAGTAGCAGAGAAGTAGCTTGAGGTGCTGAAATACCGCAACTCCAGCTAAAACCAGGGGACAGTTTCAGGCAGCCACTGGCAGCTAGCCCTTCAGTGGTTTGAGCTGAGCACCAGCATCCGAGAGAACAAGAACAAAGCAGCTTTCTGAAGCCTCTTTGTTGTGATTGACTCACTCCAGTAACAGAAGATGTGTCAAATCACTGCCCCAGAGCATGTCTTGGATATCTCTTCTCTCCTACTAGAGAATGGTGTGGGAGTGAAACATCCTTTCTCTCATCCCCATTGCACCCTAGTTCCCATACCAAGGAAACCTGAGCGCACAAGCTGAGTTAGACCCATGCTGAAGCTTGTGGAAAATGTAGATGCAGCTGCAGTGGTCCAGAAGAACTGGGAAACATCCTCCTAAGAGCTCTACCTCTCCTCCGCCTTTTGCCCCAACTTTCTGGGCAGCCTTCTTCTGTGGCTAGGTCATGGAATCAACCCTGAGCTTAATTGCACAAATGACAGCATGCGACTCGTTAATTAACGACAGACATGTCAGCCTGCTTGCATGGAGCTGCACACATGCCATGCATTTTTAACATCGCTTAGTAAACAGTGGTGATGAAACGTGATAAAGAATGCCAAATGTTTAGCACTGATACGATGCCCAGACAGGTTTCAGTGCCTTTGGCAGACAAGGCAGAGGGTGAGCTCCTTTTCTTTGCCATCACAATAACCCGGCGGTCTCAGTAGAATCGTATCTGCAAGATCTCGGAACTAAGCAGGATGTCCTGTTCATAAATCAAATCCCTGCAGACCTCTCCCTCAACAGGCTTTTCCCTTCCTGGACTGGACTTTCTGGAAACTTAACATTTAAGATTCTAATCCTGCAAACATTCGTACACATGTTTTCCTACCTAGAGGCCCCATTATTGAAGTTAAATCTATGCACGAATGTTGACAGGACAGGCCTGTGCTTAGGAAGAGATTTTGTAATGTTTCTTTTCAGCAAGTTACCTATTTCTAAACAAGCATCTGTATTTTTCCACATGACCTCATAACTCTGGGGCAAAAAGAGAACCGCATACACCCACCGAGTGACATAATCACTTGTCTTAGCAGCCTTGCCCTACACCAGATTTGGGATGTGCCCAGTGGAGTACCTCAGATATTGCTCAAGTCTGTTGTACTTCCCTCCCTATTATTTAGGCAATAATAGCTGATGGGGAGGGTATTTCCTGAGAGTCATCTGGAGAAAATGAGGTCTCTGCCTTAGGCCCATAATGCAGCGAGGAATGTACCGCCAGGAAGTAAGTCCCACCCTGTCCCCCTACGCCGGGCCCATCACTGTTAGAGCAAACCAGCAAGCGACTGCTTGGTTTGGGGTTCTCAGGTGTAAAAAAAAAATGTCAGACCTACATTTGTGTTTTCTTCAGTGAGCTATTTCTCAGGTTTCTAGAGTGACTGGTGATTTTGGAAACATAGAAGGATGCTCCATTTCCAAAGAGAAATTTTGCCCCAAAGTCAATGAATTGTGGGATGTCAGGCTGCAAAAGGGGAGACACACAATAGACAATATATGGAATATTATACAATAGACAAGATATACACAATCAATATGTGATTGCTGTCACGTGTCGTGTATTGATTGCTGTGGCCTTCACAGGACACATAGGAAGGCTGCACAAGCAGCAGGGGTCTTCACCCTGCGTTTGAAAAATCTCTGCTTTACACAGGGACAAATTTACTGATCCAACTACACACTCGGAGCCACTGCTCTGAGCCATAAGCTGCCATCCATAAGCAGGGTTTATGGCTATACTGAATTCCCGGAAAGCTGCACAGCAATCAGAGCACACAGAGGAATCTGCTGCAATTATTTTATACCAGCGTTTCTTTGATGGGTTCTTTGCTTTTCATAGAACCTTTTCTTGCTTAAATTGTTAGGATAGCAGGACGACTTCTTCTCAGCAGTTATATATATACATATACATCTATAGGTATATATTTTCTTTTTTCCTAACAGAGAAATAAATAAAAAAAAAACCCACAGGGATTTTAAAAACCTTGGATTCAAACCTGGAAAAATGCCAGTAGTGGATATGCTGGGGAGAGTATTGTTAGCTTTATTAATGTGAACTATGAGAAAGAGAAAATATTTTTTCAGATCTGTACCTGTACAGCTACAAAGACTGTAGCACAGCTCCGGCAGTCTGCAGAACCCATTGCCACAGGACGGCAACGTGTTCACACGTTGGGTAGGATTGATGTGGAGTATTTGGAACCACGGGATATTCTCTAAAATTACTTGTTGCTGCTGCAAATTAGCACACTTCTCCTAACTTTACCAGAGAGCTGTTGCCATCAGCTGAAGTTTTAGCTGCAAAGGTTCCTGTGGACACAGTAACACCAGGACTAGCAGGCTATAATTTCATAATACAAAGCCATCAGTAGCAACGCTAGCTCAGGCAATTAACATCACCCTCCCTTCTTGTCCCCTGTGTCATTCCCTCACACTACCTAGCACCATTGTCAGTGGGGCCACGTTTTGAACTGGCTTAGGAAATGGATCCAGGAGAAAAGTAATTAAAAAAAGAAAAAAAACACAA
Source organism: Grus americana (assembly GCF_028858705.1). Classification (NCBI taxonomy): domain Eukaryota; kingdom Metazoa; phylum Chordata; class Aves; order Gruiformes; family Gruidae; genus Grus; species Grus americana. Next base: position 122,239,740 of record NC_072852.1, read on the forward strand.
CAAAGAATCCTTGGGTTTTGACCCAGCTCAGGTGTCCCACCTGCTTGACAGCACTGGCCAAAAGCAGGCGGGCAGCACAACAGCAGGCAATCCCCAGAGCAGGGCAGAGGTTGAAGTGGCGAGGGCATCCACTGCTGAAACCAGCAGTGCCAGCAAAGACAGGGCAGTCCAAAAGCACGGCCTGGCTGAGCTTCCCTGGCTCTCCATGAACAGGGCAACTGTACATGGTGCCTCTCCCCAGTGCCCTTCCAGTCTATGACTGCCTGTGTTTCAGGGATTTCCTGAGCCGGCTGCGGTGTCTATAACCCTTCTGGTGACACTCAGTGGATTTTCCTCCACAAACTTGTCTAACCTCCTCCTGGATCCACACAAGCTTCCTTAGCATCTACAATACCCCTGTAAGGGAGAGACCTGCTCCACCACCAGGTCATGGGATGGAGGAGGGCCCAGGCATGGAGCATGTGCCTCCCAGCAGGACTTAGCAAAGCCCTGCTGAGGGCAATGCAGCTCACACCACGGGTCACGCTGACCCCTCACATCAGGCACGATGGTAGGGGGTCTTATGGGGCTGGAGACATGCTGCAGTGCCTTCCCCTGCCAGAGCAACGAGGTAGTGGCTAAGAAACACGTGGCCAAGTCCAAGGGGTCAGCTCATGCTTCAGAGTACAGATCAGAGCAAACAATGGGGTCAGGAAAAAGTGTCCCATCTCCCTCATCCTCCTAAGAAATGTACCTATTCCCCAGATTTTCAGCATTTTCCTTGAGAGCATCCGGTGGTGTTTCCAGCTGGAAATAGGATTCTGGCTTATGGGTTGTGATTTTGCCTGATACAGCTGCTGCTCTCTCTGCACACCACAGTGGAAACAACCTGCCTGCGGAAGATGCAATTCTTGCTGTTTCTTTAGTGCTGATCAATTGCACATTTTGGGTGGGAATGTCTGGATTACTGCTGATGTGAGTTATGGCAGAGTGTCAGGTCGTTAAACATCAGAAGGTTTCAACATCTTGCACCTGCCACTTGGACAGCAAATCCTGGCATTTCACATTTCCACCAGACAAAAATGTAAGCCCTTTAGAGAAACTGAATTTTCAAAGACACCAAATACTGTAGTGTGACAAAACTGACAGCATTTCTATATTCACTTTAGGTTTTGTCTCTTTTTATTTGAAATCGCATCTATACCCTAGCGTGGCTGAAACTCTGGATGTACAAATCAATTGAAACTGAGTCACTGGGCTTCATAAAAGCAAACAGACGTCATCATAACGGGAGTGAAGCCCCACTTCAAGCCTCTACCGCCCTGCTGAGTTACAAGATTAATTAAAGGAATGTATAAAACTGTAATGAATGAAGGAACCATTAAACATGTTGCTAATATTTAAAGAAACCTGGCCAAAAAGAAAAACCAGCTAGCAAACTAACGTTTACATTGTAAAATGTAAATTTACAGTGTTAACTTTCTCCATAATGGACAAACAAATATTTTAAGCAAGCAAAAAAATGCACACGCTTTCAGCAAATGTTGACATCAACGTTGACATCTTCTCACACTGGGGAAATTCTTGTCATGCTTAACCCAAGTGTGACACAATGTCTTTTAATAATTATCCATTACTGAAGCTTATCTGGCCTTGCTGATAGCCTGGTGTTCCTGTAGCACATAAAGAAATGTGTATTTCACCGCATTTATCTTAGACACCAAGCTTACTTAACCCATCCACCGCCTTAGGAGGTCCAACTGCCTGTATACTCAGCATAAACCAAGAAACACTTGGGTGCTTTGAATGACTCACTTGGGGCTACAGTCAGTCTTTGGAGAGCTGACAAATCTACCAACCTAGATGCCTAAAGTAGGGCAGGGTGAGTATTTACTAGATATCTATCTCAGAAGCTGAGGGTTTGGTCCCCCACTTATAGTTTCACCAATGGCAAAGACATTGCAAGTGACTTCCCTCAAATCTTCAAAAAAAAATTACCCAGAAAGAAGTCAGGGTTTCTTTTAAATCTGTGAATCTGTGCTGCCCCACAAGCAGATGCTCCAGTATTGCTGGAGAGTGTATCCTGCGCTGAGAAGGAGGGAGAGGAAGGGTAGGTGGTGACAGGGGACAAAGCCTCTTATTTGGGGACTCATAACACAGTTAACATGCCCTGCTTTCATGCACCCAGGGAAAAGCAGAAGAGGTCTTGACTAAGACCACCTTCATGGGCCATTAAGAGTGTGCCAGTGATCCCAGCTGCTTTCACGGTGGTGACACCCTGCTTTGTTGGAATGGACTAGTACAGGCCACAGGAGAAGATTTTACTGGCAAAACCATGCTGTGCACAGAAGCTGTGGTGACACCACTATTCTGATCTTCAGAGATCCTCCTTGGGGCAGCTGGAAGAGCACCTACAGGGAAGCCATTTTCTAGACCGAATTAAAATGTATCAGTGACCACAAAATACTTGTGGCAAAGAGCCAGGCAGATGCTGATGGCCTCTCCCCATCACACCACAGAGCAAATGCAGCCCACAGGGCAGAGCTGATGGTGACACAGGAGAGCAGGGGGCTTACAGTCCCCTTGCCCACATTCCTCTTTTCCCGCCATCTAATCCCTAGCAAAGGGAATGTCTATGTGTCTTTCTACAGATTTTCCCATCCTAATGCCCATTTGTGGCCATGGGTTCAGGCTTGCCTCCACAAGCAAAACACTGGCAAACTTGGAAGTCAGTTTTAACTGTAGTTATTGACAGAACAGACCTGATTCAAGTGATAAAAGTTTCACTTGTTTCTGCCTTTTTTTGTTTGGAGAGCATTTACATCAGGTTACGTTAGTGGGCCTGTGTCTTTTCTACTGATGTGGAGAAGGGATAACTCTTCCCATTTAGCCCAATTCCTTTTATTTGGAATACCAGGTAAAAAGTATTACTTATCGTCAGAGCAAAAACCACTGTTATCGAAGCTCAGCAGCAGAACCTAAAGTTCTTCGGTTAGGCCTTCAGTCCTGGTCTGCAGTCCAAGAATTTAAAGATACTGGTGAATAAGTCAAACAGATGTGTGCACTGGGAACAATGAGGGGATGGGGAACAGACTAGAGAAGATAAACAACCATGTTATACTCTTCTCACTTCCAACAGCCCCACCTTTTCAAGCCACAGAATGTAATCTTCATGCTGTCTCTAGACATAAGGATAACTGCTCTTCAGGATCTACTTTGTGTGTTAAACAAATATGACATTTATAGATTGTTTTCTCTCACTATTTATTTGCTATGTCCTGAGCTAATGACCTTAAAAATTGCTCTCTCTGATGGCATTAGTGTGAGACGATTTCCAAAAAGCATGAAATTGCAATAAACTGTCAAGTTTGCACAGGTGCATTAGAGATTAAGAGATCAGCCACAGAGCCATTAAGATCTATGGCAAAATGCCCAATGGGACCAAGATCAAACCTTCAGAGTGTTTTTTAAAATGTCATCATTAGTAGAGAGATGCCTTGCCTGGCAATCCCAGGAGTTCAACATAATGCTGGATTTTAACCATATCCTTCTGCAGTATTCCTCTGAGAGGGCAGCTGCTGGAATTTCCTATTCATCTCAAAATAGGTGAAGCAAATATTAATTCTGCTGGAACAAAGATCAGTGGAACACTACGGAAGCCTTCAAATTCTTCCTAACCTACAGGAAGAGGGCATCTTACAGCTGCAAGAAGCCCATTTGCACTCATTGGGCAGGGACATATTTTTACCTGCTATGAAAAACTCTGAAGAGGCAGCTCTTGTGAAGAATCACACCGGCCATCAAAAGGTGGTTTTGAGGTCAATGACTGTCTTCTCTGCAGTCACACAAGTTTCATTCTTACTCCACTACCTTTCCACGTGGAAGGACTCTGGCCGGGGAAGCTTCTGCTAGCTGGTGTGGCCAAGGGCAAAGGCATTGTCCTGAGCTGTCCGCCTGCACAGAGAAGGTGCGGAAAGAAATCAGTCGGTGTTCAGAATCTCCCATGCTTCCCCTGATCTTTTCCTGGAAGGACAGACAAGTTTCCTTGTGACTGCCTGGGAAAGAGCTCTAGAGCATCTCAGCCCAAAGAGCCATGAGATACGCCCCAGGCATACATGCGCAAATGCGGAAACATTGGTACTGCAGGAACGCAGGCGATTTGCTTAGCAGCACTCACACATGCGGTTGACTCTGCATACATGATAAGTAATGAGTAGAGAGTTTGTAATGGCTTGGGAATGCCTTTCGGTGCTTCTCATCTGAAAAATGACATCATCAATGCTGAGGTTACATTTTGCTTCGGTTCTCTGTTGGCAAACTCCCAATTCTGTCCTTTTGTACTGCTGCTTTTGCTCTGCATCATATTACCCCACAAAGGAAAACAGAGAAAGAATAAAAACTAATCCAACTATTTTTTTCCCCCAAACATTCCATATTGCTTTTCCCAAGAGAAAACCCGAGGTGTTCATGGAAACCCATGCCCTGTACCATACTGTTGAGCACATACTTTCAGTTAGTTCTTCAAATATTTTTGTAAGATAGAAAAGTCAAGCAGGAGGCGGGAAATGACTAGATTGGAGGGAACACATGCTTAGCAAGCTGAGTCACCCCTGAATCCAGCCAGCTGCCTGCAGCCCGCTCCTCTGCTGCTCAACTGTAAATTAGTTCTGGCCTTGCACAGCGAATCTGTTAAACAACACACAACAGGTGCTGCTTCTGTAACACTTTATTGTTGCTGATGTTGTCCTTGTCCCGTCCCACCGTGACACAGGCACCTGAAGCCCTGCAGTTGACAGCATTACCTGCACGGTACTGAAGGTGCTTTCTGCACACCCTTTCACAGAAGTCCAAATCAGACAAGCATCAAGTCTAGTACTGCTGACAAGAGACAGCTATATCCCAGCCGCTACAGCGGTTTTCAGCTTTTTTCAATACAAAGGCCCATACGCATTTTCTAGTGATTAATTCCCAGGAGAGGAAAGAGGGCAGAACAGAGGAAGGTGCCTATCTTTGTGGACAGGGCAAGAAATAGAAAAATATTCCCATTGTCAGTCACAGACACCTAGGAGACCTTCTGCCCATCCCTGTTGTTGCATCCTTGGCCTTGGCTGCTATTCTGAATTCAAGGACAGTGATATTTTCAAAGTTAAAAAACAAAGCATCCCCTGCAGGGCAGAGGAAGGAAGGGAACTGCAGTAAGCCCTTGGGAGAAGGTCAGGATAAACAGAAAGGCACAGCACCTATGTCTGCCTCCTTTCCTCTCTGCAGGTTGTGGCAGTGGAGCAGACAGAAGAAGCTGGGCAGCTCCTCACCAGGCCAGGCAACTTTATGCAGCACTCTGGTCACTGCTGCTGCTGTTTTCCCTTCTCAATTCTGCTCTATCCCCTGCAGCAATCCCATGCTCATTGCTCATGCAAAAAAGCTGAAATATCAGCCTGCTTGGTTAAGACAGGATTTGCAGCCCCTCGGGGATAGCATCACTGCAGCGACCCTGCTGTCAGCTTATTAGATACACCATCCAAAGACACCAGCAGGCTCAGCAGTATGGGGATGTTGCTCTAAGACCTTGTGAAATGAAGGAAGGAGTTTCTTTGAGACCTGACAATGAGATGAGGGCTTCAGGGGCAGCACTAACACATGCTGTGCTTGGCTGAAGGTCTGGGAGATGTGCTGATCCACAGCAAGAACGATGCCATAGACCCAATCAACTTCTCCAGGCTCCCGCTAGCAGCAGGAACAAAACACACAGGACATTTTCCAGTTTCCAAGACACACTGCGAATCTTAGGTTGCCTGCTGCCCAACTCTATCTTTTACTTTCCAAGGAAGCTGAGCTCTTCAAGAATGAACATATTCAGTATTCAAAAAGCATTCTGCCCCAACACCCCCAGGGGAGGGAAGGAAGCCAGGTCTGGCTGTGCTGCGGCATGAACGAGTACACACATGGGCCTCCTCAAAGCCTGGCCCACCAACAGCGGCACACCAGCACCACAGGCAATGCAGCCACAGACAGTGGTTTCTGCTTCTGGGGGACGAGCTTCCCAGGGAACAGACCTACCTCTTTGCCCTGCCCCAAAGGACAAGCTTTCATTGGTGAGCTGCTTCTTCCTTCCCCACTCTTTAATTTCCTTTCTCACTTCCTCCGTAAACAGAATCTCCTTCTTTCTACGTCACTGTGCTTAAGGGTTGAACCTTTGGAAGCAAGTTTCTTTTTACTCTTCCTTTTGATGCCAGAATGTCCTTTGTCCTTTTGTCCTCCCCCAAAGTATCCAAAAGGCATTGCTTAATTCTTTGTTTCTTCTTCTCTCATTTAGGATTTTAGCAGTCTCCTGTCTGGAGGGGTAGAGGAGCACAGGGATGGAGTATTTCTCCCTCACATAACCTATAGTGGTAAAAGCAGGAACACCAGTTTTACCCCTCCCTGCAATATAGGAGCTGCTTCTCTCAGCACCTGCATCCTGCTTTCACAGCACAAGCCCAGGAGAGCTCACACTGCCCAAATCCAGACTGCTGTGTGCAAGCTGGGATGCATATAGGCAGGACCAGCTTGCCCAGGGCCTTCTTTTCCACTGAGTTCTCTGTAACCTGGAAGGAGCAATCTCTCCTGGGCTGGAAAAGATTTATAGGACTTTGTAAAGATGGGTCCTCTAAGAAGCTTTCATGGATTTCACTCATTATCCATAGGTGGACTACCAGGTCGTGTCACAGCCACACAACCAACTGAGCCAGGAGCCAGCTGGTGGCTGGGAGCAGTAGCCTGGGTATCCTCAACACCTCAGACTCCCTCTTCTCCTTCCCTCTGCCACCTACTACTTGGACTGCAGTACTAGCCAAGTGAAATGACAGCCCCTTCGTGTCTGCCAGACAGTTTAGACACTTACCCCAAAGACTTTGCAACCCAAATAAACCTGGTCAGACTAAGGCAGAAAGGAGAGGAGTTACATGAAAAGAGAACCAAAGCAGAAATCTAATTTGGAGGACTGAACCCTCCAGCATATTCCCTCTGAAATCAGGAATGCTCCAACAGAAGCTCAGCCCCTCAGCAAATGTGGTCCACGTGGCTCACCTGGGCACACAGGAGGTCTGTGATTCCACAGGGAACCAAATCCACATCCCCTGAGTCCCAGACAGCTGCACCCTACCTTGTCCTGGAGGACTGCGTCTCAGGCCCCAGCAGGAACCATGGAGACAGTATCTCCTGGCCACCAGTGGAGCACAAGCTGTACAATCTTCTTGTGCCCAGAGAAAGTGTAATGCAGGTCTAAGAAACTATAAATTAGTAGCAGCAGAGCACTTCAGTGGAAATGCTCAGTTTGGGTAGTAATGTTTCATTTTTTGTGGCATTATAGCAGTGCCTTAGAAAGATTTTCCAGTCCTTTCCTCTGTGCTCCTCTTGTGATAGCCTTATTAGTGAGAAGGTTGCCAGTGGGCCACCCCCTGCTGCAGACAGCCTATACAGTAGAAACTACCTATCACTACAGAACATTCCATTATAATTAAAAATTAATGGCAAATGCACTTTCTCCCTTTCTCCATCCTGAAAAATGCGTATCATTCCGGGGCCAACGGCTTGTGGGATACCAAGCACTTTCCATTACAGGCTCAGTATGTCGCTCAAAAGCTGCCTCCTTTCTGGCAGCTTCCCCATCAGTTTCACTGTGCTCTCAGGCTTGTAATCTGCCCTTGAAGCCTCCCCTCTCCCTAGGCCACTTACAGCAGCACTATTGGTTTTTAGCAGCTCAGCTTTTCAGCTGACTTTAAGATCCCCAGAGGCAGTCCCTTTTTTTCTGACTGTGTTCCAGGTTGCCATGGGTGCTCATGAAACGACTCCAGCACCTTTTGGTGCCTTGCCATTTACAGCCAGGAGGGTACCTCCTTTCCCTTGGCTTCCTTACCCAAGATCTGTCTGTTGCTAGATTAGCTGCCTGGGTGCTGGAGACACTGGCTGTGTCTGACAAGCAATCTCTGAAGGTTTCCGGGGCAGTATTACACACTGTCAGCATTGTTAAAGCTGAATAGCTCGGCAGCGGATCAGGGCTGCACAGGACATCGTTGCTAGAGAGGCTTCCTGAAGGGGCTTCCTTACTGGAACCAGGGTGACTCACTCCTACTCAGCTGCTCTTGTTTCAAACAGATTAAGCTTCTGCTGCAACAGGGCAATAATGATGTTCATGAAAATGACTCTGAAGGAATAAACAGTTACTGCAATAAAAAGAAGAGAAAGGATACGTTTGGGATGAACAGCAATCGCTATTGGTAGCTTCTTGCTGCTGAACAGTTTCTGAGTGCATGGAGAGCTCTGCGTCTCTTTGTGTCAGGCACAGAACGAAGCGTCCACTGCATTTTCCAAAATGCAGCTGCATCCCAGCCAAGCTGTGAAATGCAAAAAACAGTCACAAGAGCATGCATATTTCTGTATGTGCATGCTGGGGATCTTGCAAGCACTATGGCAAGCCTACTCGAGCAAAGCAGAGGTAACCACCCTGCCCATCTGCCGCACTGGTACTGTGAGTATGGGCCCATTATGCATTGCAGATCCCCCAGAAGTCACCTGTTGTCCCTGTGAGCAGCTCTGCCCGCATGCCTCCAGTGCTAGCAAGGTCTGCTGGGGCGGGCAGGGGACCTGCGGAGAGGCCAGCAGGAAAGCCTTTGCTCACCGGCACTCAGGTTTACAGTGTCTGTCTGCCCTTTGGGTTGGCCTCTCTGTCCTTCGCCCCAGGTTCATCACTCGGAAAAGGCATCCCGCATAATGCTAGCACCACTTTCTGGCACTGGCAAGGCTTTGGTGCTTTCCGCCATCCCGCCCAAAGTAATGCACCTCAGGAAACTTATTCAGGATTGTATGCACTAGTGGCCCCCGCCTGGGCAGAAACATGTCTGCCCCGCTGCCTGGAGCAGAGCCCCAAGCATTGCTCATATCCCAGGCATGTCTGCCCCCAACCCGCTCTGCCCTGCCCTGCCAGTCGCCTCCTCAGAGACTTCAGTCCCTCTTATCGCTGGCACCCAGCCCGCTTTCAAGCGGTGGGGCCCAGCCACGGCCTGGCAAGGTCCTGCACGTGGGTCGGCACAATTCCAAGCACAGCTACAGGCTGGGCAGAGAATGGACTGAGAGCAGCCCCGAGGAGAAGGACTTGGGGGTGTTGATTGATGAGAAGCTCAGCATGAGCCGGCAGTGTGCGCTTGCAGCCCAGAAAGCCAACTGTGTCCTGGGTTGCATCAAAAGAGGTGTGACCAGCAGGTCGAGGGAGGTGATCCTGCCCCTCTACTCCACTCTTGTGAGACCCCACCTGCAGTACTGCGTCCAGCTCTGGGGGCCCCAGTACAGGAGAGACATGGAGCTGTTGGAGAGAGTCCAGAGGAGGGCCACGAAGATGACCAGAGGGCTGGAGCACCTCTCCTGTGAGGACAGGCTGAGAGAGTTGGGGTTGTTCAGCCTGGAGAAGAGAAGGCTCTGGGGAGATCTAATGGTGGCCTTCCAGTACCTACAGGGGGCCTACAGGAAAGCTGGAGAGGGACTGTTTATCAAGGAGTGTAGTGATAGGACAAGGGGTAATGGGTTTAAACTAAAAGAGGGTAGGTTTAGATTAAATATCAGGAAGAAATTCTTTCATGTGAGGTTGATGAGACACTGGAACAGGCTGCCCAGAGAGGCTGTGGATGCCCCATCCCTGGAAGTGTTCAAGGCCAGGTTGGATGGGGCTTTGGACAACCTGGTCTAGTGCAGGGTGTCCCTGCCCATGGCCGGGGGGTTGGAAATAGGTGATCTTTAAGGTCCCTAAGCCAAAGTGCCCTTGAAATGGATCCTGGACACCACTGATTCTGCAGACCCAAGAAATGGTCTTTTTTTCTAACATTCTCCATTTTCTGTTTTGTGCTAATACAAGGTGACTCCTGCACCTTATTTGACCCTGCCAGTGACACAGCTCCAGAAGAAAGCAGGCATTTATCTTTCTGCAGAGAACTTCAAACAGCTCACTTGCTTTCCTAACACCCAACCCACTCCCCTGCCTCAGTTCCAAGCAAGACCCAGGTGGTGTGAAAGCCACTTACGCAGCTCAGTTGGACCCGGCAGAACCACCCGGGTGGCACAACATCTTGCCCTTCCCCAGGCCCACACCAGCCTTGCCCTCAGCGATTGCTGCCTTTCATGACTGCAGCCCAACAGCACAGAAAATGAAAAACACATTGCATTCAAAGAGACTGAGCACCTGGCATCAGAAGTGCTTTAACTGCAGTCGCGCCCACAGTAAAAATTATAGTCCTATAAATTACATGCGGAACTATAATTTGGTCAAAGTCTTTTTAAGGTTTCCGACTGAGCAAGTTATAGATTGTAAAGGTCATCATAAAGCATTGAGAAGTTAAAATCTGTATGACCTCATGAGTTTTCTGATGACTTTTTATCAGCTGTAACTTGTAACTCACATATACGAGAAACAACTAGCAGTTGCGAAAGTTCCTGCGTACAAATCAGGAAAATTACCTACAGAACATGACAGACACCGCCAGATGCAGCTGCAGATTTGCTGCTATGAAGGGAGGGGAAGGGGCAGCCATGCTTCGCGTATCCCTTAAGTTGTAGCGTATGCATTGGGCAGGGATGAAAGAGGAAACAGAGGTTCCTTACTCCACAGTAAAACTCCTTTCTCCTCACCTCCAGCATCCTTGCAGGACTGGAAGCAGCAGAGGAGATGAATCATACAACATTTGCAAGGCTTGTAAAATCTTATCAATTCTGAAGTCCAATTTGTGCTAATCAGCACGTATCACAAGTGCAAATGTTAACCCAAAGGAGCAGCTGAAATTGATTCACCTGAAAGTTCCCTCATGGCCATATGCCCAAATTGCCACCCTCTCCCATTCTTCCTCTGACTTACTTCCCTCTCTTACAACCATAATGGGATGATGTGTCTTGAACTCTAGTTCACCACCTTTGTCATGAGCTCCTGGGAGTGGGTCAGCATTGGCACACAACCAAACACCAGCTTCCCTCAGGAACTGGGCAGCCAGTTGCCGTTCTCATCCAAGACCTTGCGGTTCCCTTCAGAGATGCCAGGCCCCTCATGCTGCCATGCCTGCCACTCAGCACGGGGCACCAAGCCACCAGGGAAGGTCTCCCTTCAGACTGGGCCTCACCTTCTTCTACTGAGGTTCTCCAGTTTCTTTTCAGCCAGTTCATATAGTCCAGGCCAAACTTCAACCTAAGACAGCACACGAAGAACTGGTGGAGAAGTACATTACATAGCTAAACTTCCTAAATTACAGGAAGTATGTTAGGGGATCCTCATTTATTTTTCCTTTGCATCTAATTGATCATCAGCATCAAATATTGAAAAGCCAGTATTTCCCAGGAGCGCCAGCAAACTGACGTCATTTCAGCAGCTCTGTACGCAGTATATAAAACTGAAAGGAGTAAAGTTCAGTTTTAATTGTGCAGCTGATACTGTGAAGTAAACAGGCGCTTTCTCCTAAGGATTTTTAAAACAGATTTTTCATCGAAAAGTCAAATCGTGGTTTCAGTTATATTGGTATCAATCTGGAGTACCCCTGATAATCTCAAAGCAATATCAAACTCACGTTTTCTTCTTTGAGACTGTGCAACAGAGGAAATGGCAATGATGGAGTAACTCCAGACTTTGAACAGGGCTAGTGAATCTACTGCTTTGACTGTGTGAACTGCCTTTGCTCCTGCAAGCTAGTAATGCAATTAATCAAGTACACAGAAGGATTCCAAACTTTTCAATAGGATCCAAAAAAAGCAACATTCTAAAGCCGGTGTTTTCCAAAGCATATGCTGAACTCTTAATTTTAAATCAGTTAAACTTCCTAAGGGCCCACAGTTTCAGACTGAAGCAAAACTTCACAGCAAAGTAAAACCAGAGATTTATAATGCATATTTTAACCAGCCTTTATCTGCAGCAGCACCTTACAGTGTCATATTGTGTTCTGCATATCACTCATTATTCAACTTTGTAAATAAAGCTTTGACACGCTCTAAGTTTTTGAAAAACCACCTGTTACTTAGAGCCTTTCTTTTATTCATAAACTGTAAAAAAAGATGTGTTTCAGTGGAAAGGAAGTCTCAAAGGAGATCCACAGTTAATTTACAGTCTAATTTTTGGCACTAACCACATGAAGACAAATTAAGACTTTAATGCTCTTCTCCTCCAAACAGGGATTTCTCGGGCTTATCAACAAAGGTGATTCTAAAACACTGTCTGCGAACAGCAGGGTAACCTGAAAACTTGCTCTGTGTCTATTATTGAAAAAACTGACACCAAACGGTAGGATCCATCTCACCTAATTTTAGCCATCTAAACTAAACAGTCGGCACCTTGTCTCAGCAAGGAGCTTCCTCTACAGCCAGTGGCTCCCATCAATTTTAGCATGGAGAAAGAAACAATAAAGACAACACTGATGCCACTGATTGGAGAGTACAGATCATTAGCTTATGATAGATGCCAAGGTCTGGAGAATCCCACCATGACACATCCAACAGTATGTGTGGGGTATAGCAGATGCCTGAGTGGAAAGCTGCAGGTTTCACTCCCACAGCAAAAAAGTTCAACTAATCGCAACACAGCCCGGGACCTGCACAGCAGCAGGAGGAGGGGGTTGGTCCCCAGCTCCATCAAATGGGGGATTTGGGAATAAAGGAACCTGAAAAACAGCAAAAATATGTAACATAATGCAATCTGCAACTAGTTATGTCCAACTTATTTTACTAAAATATTTAAGTATGAGAAACCTTAATGAAATTTCAAACACTCTGAGACATTGAGGGGTCAGGCTTATCCCTGTCTTCTATCCACTTGCCTTACCTCAGCACAATTTGACTGCAGTGACCCTTTTTTTATTTTTCAAACCAAAAAGTATTATGAATTTGCTTTCCTGTGATAACAGGTTCCCCTCAAATATTGTCTTTTCCATAAACCCAAATAAAGAATTAAAACTATAGCATTAATCGCAAACACCTAGACAAAACAAATTGAGGGAAAACACAAAGACTTTCCTAAGAAGCCTGTTTGTCACAGGTTCTCTCTGATGCTTCTGGTATTTTTGCTCTCTGGTATTTTTGAAGATACACTGTGTTTCACAGATGGGGTGGCTTTTTCTTATTTATCAGTCTTGCATAACCAAACGCTTAGTATAGAAAAAAGACTTTCTCAAGGTCGGTGGATCATTGATGGCTTGATTCTGAAGAAACAGTCCTGGTGAGCTACACCCAAAAATAAAGTCATCTGGGAGATATTCAAAGACTTATCATCACATCTGAGCAGCTTGCTGGGGAAAAACTAGTGTCTCGAATCAGCTATTTCAGCATGGCTTTTAAGTGCTGACCGTGCCAGCAGACACACAATTACAACAAACAGTCCTGAATGTTTTCTTTCCTGATTTCACATGGAAATGAGGTGCAATTGCATTGCCAGTCCCTCTCATAACATTGAATCTGTCGCTTAGCTCCCAGCAAACTTGACAGAGGGAGAAGACTTCTCAATTGAGCTCCCTCAAGCTCCACGGCCAGCTAGGGTAACAGCAGAAAAGACCTAAATTACAACCTTCCCGAAGGCAAAGCTGGCAGAGCAGCATGTACCCTGCTTGGCGGCAGGTATCCAGCCCATTGCCACAGACTGCTAACCTGGCCTTGAGCGTCGTGTCCCCCTCAGCTCGTACGTTCCATGCTGCCCCTTGGGTAGACTTAGTGTCAGGGGGAAGGGCTGGGAAGGACAGGGAAATTTTCAAGAAATATTTCAGATCCACAGGACATGAGGATTCACCGGCTTTTCTGCTCAGAGAACTACTTTTTTCTTATTCTGTTACTTAGTGGCTTCCAAAAGTTTGAGGAAAGACCTTCGTGAACAGCTACCAATTAAATGGAAAGTGGATGCCCTTTAGTGTTTCTTAACATGGAAAACTTTCATAAGTTGATATTCCAGGAAATTACCGATTATCATTTTGATCCCTTTAGGATTAAACTTTGGGAGGTTTAACTAGGATAGCAAGAGAAGAAAACAAATCCAAAGAAAGCATGCTTTAAAGAAGATTTAAAGACTTCCAAAAATCTGCACTTGTTAAGTTCAATGTAGTTTTGAATCAGACACGGCAGAACCCCATGCAACCCTTTCATGTATGTGAGATCTATATCTTAATCTTCATTTTAGACAGTCTCTCATCAGTCTGCTACCGTTTGTAGCATTTCAGCCAATTATTTCAAGTAATTTTAAGCTGGTTTATTACATTTCTAACTCTGAATGTTTATCATTCTGCAAACAGCCTAAGGGGAGATGACCTATACCTTAACTTACACATTTTACAATGGTCTTCCTCTAAAACCATCTGCCAATCATAATATTTAAATCCTATGAAGTTTACTTCATGTTTGCTATACATTTGGATTACAAGTCCACATTGTATTTTGTTACCACGTTGAGTTCACAGCTGAGGTACCATAATTTTAGTATGGAAAAAGTTGCTACCACAGCACGGCATTTCCCATTTGCTATATTCCCTTGAGTACCATCACCTAACTGGCTGTGTTTCTGTCATCACATAAATGGATGCTATTTTTTTCCTAAAAAATGGGTAAACCCTACCAATACAAAGCACACAAATGTTTGTATTTACCACTGAGATAAGCAAGCTCTACACAGAAGCTCAAACAAACACCACAGTTGTGAGGGAATGCAATGCTGCTCACGACAGAGAAGCACTTCATTTTGGCATCTTCAGCTCACAACTAGGTACCACAGACAACAGTAATTCATTTCCTTTTTTTCAGGGCTTTTGAAAAAACAATGGTTCAGTTTCTAGCATGCCTGGTAGCCAAAGATGAGGTCAACTTGCAGTTCAAGTGAATCTGAAAGTGAATTTTGAAAACAATCCATTACACGCTACAGAATTTAAGTTTTCTTTTATTAGAATAGAAAAAGAGAGGTGAGAAATAACAACAATAAAACTGGAACTTGGGATGCATTCTGACACAGAAGAGTTATGAAAAGCAACGAAGCTTTCCGCACAGTATACTTCTTAAGGATGGACCAAAAGGATTATTTACTACTGCAATAAACTATAAATTATCAATGAATGAGATGGCTACTTTACTCCTTATATACGGTAAATAGATAACATAACCTGGACCATTCTGGAAACCCATTATCAACAAAATCCTACTGAAAGAAATTAAGTCTGTCCCATCTCTACCAGATCACCTAAGATTGTATTTGGGCAGCTAAACCCTAACACATTTTCCCAAGTATTATTTTAGTTGGGTTACCTAATTTCTGAAAAGGATTTTGTCAGAGGAACTTGGGCTTGACTGAAAAAACCTCTGCCTATCTCCAACAACTCTTGCAGCATAAAAATATAGGAAAGACGTAAGCAGTTGGTGTCATAGAGCTCTTCTATGCTTCATACTCAAGTATTTTAAGATCTTCAAGTAGTTCTTTTGCAAGTGCTTGCAGATCTGCATTGCGGCTCTTTGACAGCGCAATGATACGCTGAAATGGCAAAGTATCCCGCATTTCAGAGGCTGACTTGGCTAATACTTCTGGCTCCAGAATCACAGACTGGAGGAGCCGCAGAGCATGAAGACAAACTTCTGTATCCGGGTCTAAAAGTGGGGGAAGAAAAAAATCCAGTGCTTATTAGAAGCAAGTCCAAAAAAGTAGCATTAAAGCTCTACAGTGCCATTCCTCACGTCCCACCAGGCAGACAGGGAATAACTGAAGTTTCATAATTCGCAGCAGCCATTTGGTGCTGGCTGGCTCTAGGAGAAACCTGAAAACACCATCTTTGCCCTCCTCAGTAGCTTGTGCTCAGCAGTGTTTGGGAGGGAGAGATAACCAGGAACCTTTCTCTTATTTTTCAAATGTTGAGAATGCTATAAATCAGGGAATTTATCAACTTGAATTTATCTAGTCGGTAGCCAAGATGTACTGCTGGATGCAATCTGATTTAAGAGCAGAACAAGCCGTATCCCATGACTATTCAGACTTAAAACACAAACAGGCCAACTAATCAAATCTGCAGTAAATCACCAGGCTTTTCTTTAATTTCTTTTTATACAAGCCTTCAGATTTCTTCAAAGCACAATAAAATATTAATCTTTATAAAATTTTCTGGTAACCATGTATTAACCTTCCAGGTGTTTAATTCAGTCTACACAAAACTGAAAAGGGTACTGAAGCTAAGCACTGCTGCTTAGGAATGCATCAGACAAATGAAGCAAAGACCTTTGACTAACTTAGGTTAAGAAGACATATAACAACTCTACTGTCAAGAACACAGGATGGATTTTTAATTACTGAAACATTAGGAGCATTATATTTTAATCATTCACAACAGTCCATTTGCATTTAGTTGTTTACAGCTTTATCAAAAGCATCTGGTAGAAAGTCCCATTTTTGCACTTCTCTATTCTGCATATTCCAAAGGAAAATGTATAATATTGTTTTACAGCTGAAGTAGTTATTCGTTCCATGTGCCATGCATTTTTTCTGTGTTTGTCATTAGCATACCTAGTCTTCAGCAAGATTTTGATAAAGGGTTGTGCAGAAGCATTGAGAAAAATTAATTCAGATCACTTTGTGCACAAAATCACCACAGAGACCAAAATCTCACTGAAGGAGCATAAATGCAGTGGAGTGATAAACCACACTGTACTGAGTTTGAAGGAAGCATTTGGTGGGCTGAGGCAAGTTAGAATCACAGAATGGTTTGGGTTGGAAGGGACCTTAAATATCATCTAGTTCCGACCCCCAAGTTCTGTCCTTTCCTTTCTCCTTTCCTGGCTTATTTAATACCTAACACTGGTGACCTGAAAAGGGACTAAGGAGAATTATTCATTAAAGCATAAGGGGAAATGTTGAAAGCACCCAGGGGAGAAAATGGAATGTGATGGACAGTGAAGACGACTATGGCTTTAAGCGTGAAACTGACTGTCGAGATGAGAATTTTTAAGTTATTCCCACCAGTGCATGGCTGAAGTACAATACTGAAGATTGTGACATCTGATCTACACCCACAAGCCAGACGCTATCTCTTTCTTCCTCCATTTTCCATCATAAATGAGGTATGTAGGTCTTTTCCACCATAACTTTTTCCCTATTTAAAGTGTAAACCTCTTAAGAAAGCAATTCTACATTCTCCCGGGAAACTAGCAGAGTAGGGTGTAATCTGAGGACATGGGAATTGTCCAAAACCAAACAATAACATGCATTTTCTGATTTTCTCCGCAATGAGAATCTTAGCTATTGGGCATACTGGACAACTTCAGACATTAAAATCAGCATTTAAAAACCCCAATGATTCATGCTGCACACCCCACAGAAGCGGCCACACCGATAGCACAGCCACTCCTATTGCTGCTGTCTAGGCTGAAGGCTCTAAGGAGTCTCTTTTCCCCATCATCTCCAGCAGTACCTGCAGGTGCAATTTTCTGAGTGATGAGCAGTCATAACTCACAGAGAAATGCTGCAACTCAGCCTCACAGACAGCAAGACTACGTCCAACTTCTTGGGCAGCAACACTTCAGTGAATCCTTTTGAAAAAACCTGGATGCAAGTTTTGGTTTTCAGATTTATACTGACCTAATCAAAAAGTGTTGAATTTGTCCTCCCATTCCTTCCATTTTTGTCTTCATGCCTGCCAGAGTCGGGGTTTTTTTAAATTCCTGGGCGGGGGGTTGCCAGATAAAATGTTCAAACTCTGCACATACCACCTGCCCCCTTTCTCTATACTAAGTGTTATTCTATGTTTATTCACCGGAAATAGCAGCAACAAACCATAGCCCAAATAGGTAAGAAGACAGAAGCTTTGGGGAGTGAAATCTATGTAGTTCATTACAATCTTCCTCTGTGTGACATTATTCCTCCATGAAATAAAGCCATTAATACTTTTAATGGCTTGCAGTACTGCTGGGAAGCTTCATATATGTGAGAAGTTTTAAATCCCTGGATGAAAAGTGCTTTGTTATTAATACTGTTACAGGCATCTATGTTACTATTATCTGCAAGTGTTTAAAGGCTGTAAAAAGTAAAGAATTGATGAGGGAAGAAGCGTTAGCAGGGGAGCTAACAAAATTACGATCTATAGGAGATCAGGAAATGATTTCCAGCTTGACGAGCAAGAACATTTTCCAGTAAGAGCAAAGAGGTTCTAGGAAGAATCTCCAGCAGCAGCCAGGGGAGCTCAACGGCTTCAGTTACTCAAATGAAGAACAGATTAGGCACTCAGGCATACAGAAAAGGAAGGAAATGATCCTGCACCAGAAGATGACTTAATACACATTTAACCTCTGATTGCCATTGTTTTGCATGTATTTTGAGATGCTTTGAGTTAAATAAATACATATGCCTTAAAATATACTCCCTTAGGATTACATGCGGGTTTCAAAATACTACTTATTATGGATAATCATGTTTTCTAAGAAGACTTAAAAAAAAGACCTAGAAGTCTTTCTCTCATCTCTCCAATATGATTAGGAATTTTTTCTACAAACGTTGTCTGAAGAAAACTAAGAGGAAATGTAAGGAATCTTCATTATTCAGCATTATATTTATTTCAATAGCTTCCAGACTTAATCATTTCTACACTAGCTGAGTAACATTTTGTTTGTACAAGATCAAAAAAATCCTTTAGCTGTAATCAAATCACTGCATCATATCCTCCGAACAACTAGCACACACATCTCTCCAACTGAAATTTCAAAACTACAATCATTATTTCTGGGGAACAGGGGAAGGAATCAAGCTGCTTGCCTCAGTTGGAGATCACAAGCATAGCGTAAGCCTACCACCATTATAAAATGCTGATGCAATTTTAACAAGGTGTTGAAACTGCTGGAGTTTGCTGACGTTCTGCTAGCTGCCAGCGCTACCGTTTGATGTCACTGGCTTTCAGTCACTGACAAAAGCAACTGATAACGTGGACAGATTTTAGTCACATCTGTCATTAGCACCATGCTCTCAGATGAACTGTTCCCTACAGCAGGGTTTAAGTAATTGCATTACATCAATGCTAAACAGCTTATCTACAATTGGCTCCGAGTTGTGTGAACTCAATTTACACATGCCCCCACAATTCCCTGGCCACCTGAATGCAAGATTTATTACCAGCAAGCTGTTTACAGCTATGTCTATGTACAAGAACAGTATTTCCAAAGCTTCCCACCACGGTCGTAAATGTCATTCAATTACTGTGTGATTTGAGCATGAAGGGGCGACCCGGCACTCCCCCTTTCCTTTTTATGAACCTGTCAGACTACCTACGTTCACAGCATGTCTAATGGAGAGAGCCAGGGCCACAGCTTGCCCCATGTAAGATCTCTTTGCATTGCCAATGCTGGCAGAGCTGAGCCAGTATCTACAGCAGTAGTTTTCTGGACGTTTTCGTAATGCCGATAGGTCTGATGAGACAAGAAGCATCGCAATAAAGGCACTGTGTGGGGAAGGAGCAAGGAGACCACCATGGCAGAAAAAAGACTTAAGTTTTGCTGCCACAATTCTTATGGACACAAATGCACTTCCTCTCTGCAACATATTTGCCCCAGGTCCTGTATAATTGCTGGGTTTGCTTCAGTCTCCTCCCTGGCCAGGTGGCTGCTCTCACATGGAGTTCAGCTAACCACAACTCCCCACTCTCCTACAGACACATGCTTGTCACACTTTTATCAGGGAAATCCTTCAGAGAGACTCCCAGGGTCAAGACTGAAACAGCAATTTGGTCCCAATTTGCCTGACTGCTACTTAGGGGCTGCAAGTGAAAAGGAGCTTGCACAGACGTCGCTCTGCAGCTGGCAGATTTGTGGGTGAGCTGTTAGATATGTTGTCCAGCTCCCATCAATCCTAGCTTGGGCTTCTGAGGATTCCCACAGCAGCTACTGAACGAGAGTAACAACGTAAGAACAAAGCAATGCTTTAGTGGCAGATGCATTTACCAGAGTTAAGGTTTCTTACATATATTCACAAAAGGAGAAACACTGTGGTCCTCAGCAGAACAGGAGTCTGCTGTTCGGCAGGGTGAGGACCTAGTTCAGGAAGCTCCTGCTCAGATGGCAAGGACAGCCACACTGTGTCCAGCCGCAGCTCCATCTGGGCAAGTATCCTTCGCAGCAGCTGCTCGGAGGAGAGTATGGAAAAGGGCAAACGTTCAGTAAGACTTCCCCCGGCCACTCTTCCAGCCTCTCAGTGAAGTGTGCTTCAGGGACTTTCTGCGTCAGAGCTGACATCTTTGCATTTAAGAAAATGGATGTGGTCTTAAAGGGCAAGAAGGGCAATCCTCTTTTTAAGATTAGTTTCATAGTCTGAAGAGTATGAAACTGTCGAGCACTTGAAAGACGGGTAACTGAGGTTTTGATTTACGAAACAAAATTTGTTTTAATACAGACAACAGTGTATAAATAGGGGGGTTCTGTTTGTCCAGATGTTTTTAAAATAACGTGCTGCCATGCAAATAACGTGAATTTTCAAAAACTCTCACAGCCATAACCAATTCAGACAGAAAAGCAAGGCATTAGAAACCTTCAGGGTTAGTCATGAAAAGTAAATATTGAAGGTTGCAGGCAGCATTAGCAAAATGAGAATGTGCTTCACACAGGCATTTATAATAGAGACCGTCATTTGCAAAGAATTTGGATAAACAAGGTTAGATTTCCGTGTGGAACTGTGGTGGAGGAAACTGAAGGGCACAATCTAAAATTAGTCAGACTTCTCTTGTTGTCTTTTGTTTAATGAAGTACCTGGAGCAATTTCGCAGCTATAGATGAGAAATGTCACTGACATAGTGTGGAATTCAGAAAGACTTTCTCACGTATCCAAAAAGAGCAATTTTTTTAAACGGCATTCAAAGAAAAGAAAAGTGGGAAAAACCAAAATAAAGATACAGGATAGTAAATAAAAAACAAACAAACAAACCCAGAGAAGAGCCTAGACCCTTTTTTGCCAGTACCTATTTGTTGGTAGGTGTTCTATATGATCAAAAATGAAAAACATAAATCTAGTCTTTATTATTAATACCTGAACTGCCTGGGTCTTCTTATTCTTCAAAAGATCCTTGGCAGAGAAAAGTCCCAGTCTACCCCTTTGGGAATTACAGAATGAAAGTCTTATTGCATCTATAGATGTAAAGCACCAGAAAAAAAATTGACAAATCTTAGGTGGATTTCTACCCAAAATTATATAGCAATAGAAAAAGAAGCTGAGGACAGGGCTTCTGTAAATCTGAAAGTTATGTGAAACCCTTACCAAGACATCAACGGTGGGACAGCAGCTGATGAAGGAAACTAAAGCTGCCTATTTTCTCCAAGATGGGAACAGCTGCTCTGCAAACAAATGGTGCTCCACAAGAAGAGAACTCTACTGATCCCACAAGCTGCTCCATGGACAGAGTCTGAGTCATCATTCATATGTTTTATGCTGGCATCAGGCTGGGAAGGTATAGGTAGGCATAGCTGATACCTACGCAAGAATACAACAGCTATGTAAGCTACCAAGAGTATATCCTTCAGTGATCAGTGTTGCTTATTAAAGGGTGCCCATCTTTTGGACAGTGTTTAAAAAGGCAGAAAAAAAAGAAGAAAAAAATTGCCCATCTCATGAAGTGCTAAAACTACAGAGATCTGCATCACCTTCAAAAAGTGTGTCAAACATTTGTTTTTCTCCTATTATCAGTATAGCCTCCAGCAGAAAGAGCTATTAAGAATTCTTGTTAGCGAGTGTGAAGTCATATCGGCTCATCCAGATTTTCCAAAGACAGAAGGACAGACGAACTCAGTTTGCTGTTAACGTTCCTACTCCACTAGAAATCTTTATTAGATTTCTCCTCCTTTTTCTTCCAATCCGTGTATTCAATGTCAAGGCATATTTCTCTCTCTTCAAAAAGCCTGCTAGACAACCTGAATCAAATCCCTCTTTGCTTCAGATACAACAGAGAGAAATAAAGAAAATTAAGTTAATTATTTCTTCACTTATTGGGAAGGACATTCTTCTTCAGGGGCAAGAAGACTGGGCAGAGACTGAGAATTCAGGGACGGGATATGAGGGATTTTATGAGCTGCGTACAAGCCAGTGAGAGAAAAATTGCCTCGAATGTATAGGCTGAGGTCACAGGCACTTGTAGACTGACAATGGAAAACCAAACAGGATGATTCTCTGAAAATTAAAAAAAAAAAAAAAAAAAAAAAAGTTGGAGGATGATTTCTGGGGCCTCTCTTAGTGGGAATGCTGATAAAAGCTTACGGAACTATGGAAAGCTGAATCATCTCTTAAGCCTTAATCAAAACACTCTTTGAAGAAGCTTCCTGCAGGAAGGCAGCATATACAGGATACCCTGCCAGCAGAGTGTAGTGCTCTGCTCTCTTGCATGGGAAAAACTGTTAAGACCTTACGCTGTAGCAGCTCCAGGTGTTTATAAGCTGAATCACGACTAGCAGAAGCTGAAGATGCTGGCCACAGAAACAGGAGAGCAGCAAGAGTGGGAGGAAGCTACTGAGTTTTGCAAGTTGAAACATTTAGAAATAGATTAAATGTACAGAAAACTACAGAGATCTCATACAAAATGATGGGAACAAGATCGGGTCTTGGATCTGACCTCTCATCTGATATACAAACTAGTCAGCCCTCTTCCCTGACAGTAAGCAGACTTCCTCCAAAGCCAGAAATCTGAACCAGCAGATGTGGTTTATCTGAAAATCTTCCTCCTTTGCTCTAACTGGAGAACTTTATTATCAAAAAGTGAAGGAATTAGCCAAGCCCGTCCTTCCTTCTACAACCCAGCCATACACAATTAACACTTCCAAAATGCAGAGTTGCCTTTCCATTTCTTATTTCCACTAGCAGCTATAATTGTAACTGTGCCCCATTTCATCCTCTTATATGACCTAAGAGCGTTCTTCAAACAATAGACTGCATCAAACAATTAGCTTCTTTGTGTTATCACAACATTTAGAAGGGCACATTTGGGAAGAGGGGTTTTGAGGGTGTTTTGGGTTGGGGTTTGGTTTTTTGGGTTTTTTTACTAGAACAACAGCTTATGTATATATTAGCCAAACAAAGTGAATGGAAAATCTGGACTAACATATGTTAAATTTATAAGCACAGCAGCACAGAGAACCATGTATTCAGTCTTTTCTGAGAATACAATTTTTCTCAAACTATATTAAAAAAAACCTTAAAAAACTGGTGTTTTCCAACAGTCTTACAAGGATTACTTAATCTTCTGAGATCTCAGAAGAGACAGCCTATGGCATTGGAAAGCAGGAAATTATTTGGTGAAAAGCACAAGTACCTGCATTTTCTGTAAAATATTTGATGGAACTGTGAGCAATACAAGTAGCTACCAGTTTACCAGCCCAAATCAAAGCTGTTCCAAAACTTCAATATCAAATTAATTCCTTGACAAAGCAGATGCAACGTCTCACTTCAGCTGCCACTAGCATTTACTAGTTGTATTTTAGCAGGGTTTTGCATAGCAGCACAGCGTGCCGGGATGACTAACATCCCCAGTCCTATGAACTGCACACCAAAATCTTCTCACGGACAAGCCACAAAAACCTGAGAAAGCCAAGACAGAGCAACTTTAGGAGCAGTTCATAGGCAGGACGGTGTCATGGGTCTGTCCTTACTGTTGTCCTCACTATCCCTTATGAGCTGTGCACACAGCTGCCAGCCAAGTCCAACGCACACTGGCAACGTCAATCTCTGCTGGCTCCTACGCAGGGATTTGAAGCCTCCAAAAAGAGCAGAGCCTTGATGTCACTCATGTACCTGACAAAGGCAACAGAAGTCCTTGACGTCCTTGAAGTCCTGCATTTGCAAAGGCAAAGCTGGGAATAGTACTCAAGCCCTGCAAGCCCAAATCCTATTAGAGCCCAAGGCCTGTCTTCAGCTGTAGAAAGGGTCACTTTTGTCAGGGGTGAGCGTAGTTACAGAGATTGGCTTCTTTCCCCAAAATCTGTCAGAACACAGCTACATTTTTTTCTGCTAAATGGTAGTGAAACATAGTTTCCCCTCAGGGTTTATTTTAAAGTTGGTATGTGAAAATACAGGTGGCCTTTTTTAATCCACTTCATCAAATTTCTCCATTCCTTATTTTTAATTCTACCATCCATGAATTTTATATTAATGGAATATTACATGCAGTGCCAAAAATGTTGTGGGAAATGCACATCTTCTCCCTCTAGCTATTTGCCATTTTTGTTTACTTTTAAACTTACAAAGACTATACATAATCAGGTTACAGATATAAATTTCTGTTTTGTTATTTGCAACACCTATTGCCAATCTGCAATCCCCAACGTCACAATATACAAGGTTCTTAGAGCAACTTACCATTCAATAGCCACCAAAGCAAAGGAATAAAACCTGGACTTTCAGTGATATACTTCAAGCCTTTCAAGTTGATACTCATATTGTAAAGTGACATTAGCATTAGCCTAGAATTGAAAGAAAAAGAAAAAGTTATGTCCTTTGATTTCTTTGCATGTTTTAGCATCTTTTGCTATTTATGCCAAGCATATACTGATGCAGAAGCTTATTCTAACGATTTATATTTTGATAAAAGAGACAAGTCTCATATTATATATAGGCAACATTGTGCAAAACCTTGTTTCTACTGTTAAATCACATATTTCAAACACACGGAATAATATCCCATACGAGAATAAGAAAGTCTCATCAAACTCCATGAGATTCCTTAGGTGAAACGTGCAAAACCAGTACCTGGCTTTACGTGACCATACGACCTATACAACAGAGCTTTTGTAGCAACGACCCCCAGTAGTCTGACCATCATCTCAACTAAGCTGGCTGCCCTGACAAACAAAAGGGCCACTAGGAAACACAGAAAGCAAGACTGTGTACTGAGTACTAGAAACGACGTCAAAGCCTCTGCACTATTGGTTGTGCAACACCGGCCTTTCTGCGCGCTGGCCCTCCAGTCAGCTGAAGCACAGATGCGTTACTAACGCCATTCTCTCAAGCATCCTCCTGTTCCTCCTGCAAACGGGAAGAGATGCAATATACAGCCAGCGTACAGCAAACACCAACGTAGTCTCTCTCTGCTGGAAGGGGAAGTTACTAGGCCTACAGAAGCATTTGGAAGAAGGGGATGGGCCTGAAGGAGGGAAAAGGAAGGCATTAGTAGACCCAGTTCAGCTTAGCACACTCCCTCCTAAGCTAGACTCGTCCCTTCTGCTCTGCGTGGAAGGCAGAGAGCTGGCTCGCTCTGCCTGCTCTCCAGCCCCTTGCAGTCAGGCAGGGCCATCGAGTGAGACCCTGCTGTGGAAAAAAATGACCGCTTGTCTCTTAAAATGTCATCATGGAGTCTCCTATTTACTCTGCGTTCAGGAGTCCAGATTGATTATGTTCGATGTACAAGTGGAATTTTTTTTTTTTTTAAGTCAGTAACACTGGAATTCAATTTGGCTGTAAACTGTGCTCTTGTCTTAGTATAGACATCATCAGGATCACACAGGCCAAATGGTACTCTCACTCGCACCTCATCAAAACTGTTTCCGAATAACATTTGGGCCCACTCAAAGCTTTTTTTTTTTTTCTTTCCCAGATGGTAATTTCTTTTGGTCTTTTATAATGGTCATTAATGTTGAAGGAGGACAGAAACAATATCCTGTCTTCCAGGCAACAGAGAAGATCTGTGGCCTGGCAGCTAGAAAACATTTCTTTAATTGCGCATTGAAAAAAAAAAAAAAACCAAAACTACCACAAAACCTACGATGACATCTCTGACAAACCAAAACCAAGACCATCCCTTGCACATCAGCGTGTAAACAACAAAATACAAATATGCATAGTAACTATATGTTCATTTCAGTCACATTTTCAAAAGCTTCCAAACCCAGGATTTCCTAATTTTTCAGCCCCCTAAAACAGGAAGTTCATTAGTCATTCTGGGGCTGCGTACATCACAGGTTATAAATTAAACCAAAGTCTCAACTTTTCTACAGAGAGAAACCCAGGTAGGCTGCATTTTAAAAGGAGTGCTCTAGCCTGCCAATCCCACCAGCTTCTCCTACGGTGGCTCACGCTGAAGTTACTGCAAACATGAAAACCTTCAGTACGATCGGTAACTTGCAAAATCTGAAACCCATCAGGGGAAGGGGGTTCGGCTACTGGCACCCCCTCAGCCTTAGCCATGGCAGGGCTGAGGTAACTTTGTAAGGTATAGGAAACTGCATACATAAATGGCAGCTTTGCTTCTTTAAGCAGATAAAGTTCCTGGGTTAAAATTTACTTTTAGCTGCTTTCAACTGTCAGACAAGTATGGTGACCTGAGGCTCAAATTGAGTCTCCCTTTCCAAAGCCATCCAGAACAATCACTAATACTCAATGCAGAGCATTCCATTTGGAATAAATCCTCAGTTTCTGCTGAACTAACTGCTTTTCAAATGTTCGATGTTGATGTTGTTATGTCATCTTCTACGATGACGATACAAGATTTTTATGGTTTTGGAGGATAAAACCTACTTTTTTCAGCTAAGCAGATCTCAGTGGGCTTAATGCAAATTATTTCAGTTTCCCTCTAACTTCCAGTACGAAAGGGACCTGATACTCAAAATCAGAAAGCATCCAGAAAAAAATAATCCCCACTGACATTAACATGACAAACTAATGCTCAGTTTCTTTCAGAATCAGATCACTGCTGTACTATGAACTTCCAACCAAGAGACCCTTGATGTTGTCTTACAAATTCTTTCACCCTTCTAGCGATGTTCTCCTGCCCTGCCTTTTACACAGATCATCTTTACAGCTGTGGAGTAGCTGGGGGGATACAGCATTAGTGCACTTTATGATGTGCTATGATGGATGCTATTACTTTTTATTTCTTTTTGAAGATGATAATACGCAAGGCAATCTTCTGGACAATGAAAAGGGAAGATGAATGAGCAGGGCTCCTATAACACTTATGGAACATGTCATCATACCCACTCACAGCTGGGTGCCAGGTTGCATACAAAACAATTACAGAGAAAGAGGAATGGGCTGGAATGTTCTTCTCCATTCTAGGGCCAGCTTGGCTGCAGCTCTCTCTCATGACTGCAATAAACCTGCGTGTCATTGCACCACCACCATTTCCAAACAAAAGGGTAATAATGTTATTCCAAATGGACTTCACATCTCACATCCTATTCTCAAATGACTTCTCATGGCTTAAGCTACTATGCCACTGGCAGACTTTCCAACACTCTCTGTGCATACCTTCAGAAAGCAGGAAAATAAGTAACCCACTGCAGGCTAAACTGAATTGTAACAGGCATAACTTACATTATGAGCTGCAACACTCTGAGTTTGATCACCTAGGCTCTTAAGCAGTAGGAAGAAGAAACATACAGCCTCTGCAGCTCTTACTCAGCTTCCAGAACCCAAGCCCTGACAAAGGAGCACAGCCATAAATACCTATGATCAGCCAGAATGAAAATGATCAATAAAACAGTATCTTATAATGGGAAGTGTTAAGAGTTCTTGACAACATCTTTCATCCTTAATCTGTTTGACATTTGCAGTTAGAAATAAAGTGACGTAAAAAGATACTGCTATGTTTGCATTTTTATTTCACTTGTTTGCTTTGTGCAGACAAAAGGGACTGGTGGTGGTGATCCAGGGAAGTGCACTGGTTTTGGAGTGTCAGAAGAAGACATAACCCACCCCACAAGCCAATGTAGTAGCATAGTATTACTAATTCAACACACTTACCTGAGCACAACATTTCCAGGCCCTTTATACCACCTTCAGCTCTAGTACTTGCACATTCTAATAAGTATTTTTTTCTATAATTATTACGAAAGTGCTTATTGAAGCTAACCTGATACATATAATTACTGGATAAACAATACCTTCTGGGGTTTTGTTTGGTTTTTTGGTTTGTTTTTTTAATGTGGACAGGTTTTTTAATTATGCATTTCATAGTCTTCCTATTCAGGCAATCCAGATTTAATTAACACCTTGTACTACTATATCTGTCAATGCTTTCTTTAAAATCTCGAACTAAAAGTACAGCTAAAGCCCCTTCTTGTCTACTTAATACACAGGATTAGCACATAAAATGTACTAATATGTACTAAAGTACACATTTTTACTGGTTACTTTCAACTGCTAAATAAGCAAAGCTGAATATTCCTAACAATTTAATTATAGCTATGAAAAATTGTGTAAATGTTTATTGACTGCCTAACAATTACAAATGTTGAATAAACCCCATACCAATGAGAAGAAAATCTAAAGTCTTTCACACCACTGCTAGGTCAGAAAGGCAAAGACACCCATGAGATTTCAGTCCCAGCACTCATGTAGATGCCTTGGATATATTTATTACATACTCATGGACTACAATGGATATTGTAGCAGTGCTGGAATAAATGACAGCTTTTCCCTGTAAATTTCTTATTTATATGCTGGTACAAGTAAAACACAGGATTACTAGAAAAGGAAAGAGAACTCCTCTCTCTATCAGCTTACTTTGTTTGATACTGCTGTGTATAGAACTGATTTGTCACACAGTAAAGAAAAATATTTTTGAAAATAAAAGCTAGAAAAGAATTGTACTTAACTGATTAAAGTTGATGATGTCCTTCCATGTAATACCATGGTGATGTTGTGAGAAAAGCACATTGCATTTCCAAAATAATGTACAGACATTTTCATCCATGAGATACAGTTTTAAAAATGTGTCTGTCTGTGTATGTATATGTATATAAGCGTGTGTGTAAACGTTATTTATGACGACTCCATAGTCCACCTATAAATAACTTTGAAATTTCACTACAATTTATGTTAACTATCATATCCTTATCTCGCAATTGTCTTTCATT
Source organism: Grus americana (assembly GCF_028858705.1). NCBI lineage: Eukaryota > Metazoa > Chordata > Aves > Gruiformes > Gruidae > Grus > Grus americana. The sequence continues at coordinate 122,268,540 of NC_072852.1, forward strand.
TTGGTACTGCTTTACGCCCCTTGTGGTAGGGAGAAAAGGGAATTATTCTGACACATCTGCTTATGAAAACATCGATTATTCAAGATTAAGAAGCAGCTTATGTGCAGAGAACAATTTAAAAACAAACCGACCAACCCCCAAAACCCTTCTCTGCTGGGCTGGGAGAGTGTAAAAAGAGATCTAGTGTTAACAATGGGTTTTAAGAACTGAACAGTGACAAGGCATGTAAGGAGCTCATAGACAAAAAGGAACCTGACCGCGGATGTGAAAGACAGACACAGGGGAACCATTTTGCACTAAAGCATTTGAGCAAATTAGGATCTCTCATTCCACAGCAAGGTCATGAAGAAATCTCCTTTCTGGCATTTGTTCTAATGTCATAATACAGCTTTTTTTTTTTTTTTTAATCAAATGGCAAGTTCAGAATAGGAAAAAAATAGGTGGTTCTGTGGAACATCAGAAAACATTATCACTGCACTGAGTTCAAGCTACTGTAACATACGCTTAACATTTCTCACTTATCAAATACCTTGTGCAATCTCTTATTTAAGCTTCACTCAATTTGTTAGCCTAAGAGGCTGGCCCCTGTTGAATCCCTAGCCAATTCATGGGATTGCTTTATGTATATTTTATGAGTATTGCTGTATGGCAGCCAAGTTTATATCACCTTCTTCTGCAAAGCAGGCAGATTTTAAAATATAATTAAAACCCACCCAAAACATCAATTCAAAAGGAAGGCTTTCAAATCCAATTACATTGTCAAATTACATTAATACAATCTGAAACAATCAAAAATAATTTATCTGAACCTATAGACACATTTGCTTGGAATTCAGACTGTGTGTTTAGGAACACTTTCCCTCCTCCTCTCAAAATAAAGTCCTTTTGTGTTTTTTTTTTCTGTACAGATTTTGAAACAGCATAGGTCCTCTTTTCATGTTTGGGTTGGTTTTGGTTTTTGTTACATAAAGGAAGGCACAAATTACTTTTTCTTTCTTAAGTTGAGATTCTCACACAAATCTTTTAGTTGGGGCTTTACAAAAAAAACTCCACCACTGTTGCAAGAGTTAATTACCCTGTTTTGAGTGCTGGCCTTCAAGCCCAACACTTGGGAAACACAGTAAATCACTGACATCGAAGTATCTAACCACTACCTACCAGCACAGGTTATTCAGCTTCCCCATCGCCACCCAACAGGGAAAGGCAAAGCACTTTCAGGGGGCAACTCGTTCCCCCTAACACAGGCGGAGCGAGCGACCATCTGACAGCACCATCTCCTTGCACTGACTGTGGGAAGGAGCCCAGACAGTTAGCAGATACTTGACATCCAGCTTTCTGATAGCTGAGGTTAGGCAAGATAAAACCTATCCAAAGTTAAAGTCGAACCTGATTTCATGCCTATCACGTACAACCTGCATGAATGCATGCATGGACGCAGTCAAGTTACTGTGGCTGACAGGGTTACCATTTGTCAGCTGAGCTAGGACAGCTGGCTTGGGAATGAATTCTTAGTGTGTGTTTGTCCCATTTATTAAAAAAAACACCACACTGGCTTAAGCCATCTTCATGAACACATTAACCAGGTGTATGGGGCAAGTGCTCACAGCTTAGCGGATGAGCAAGTACTCGTTAAGGCACGGTAATTTGTTCAGTCAAGGCCATATATCCTCAGTTTGTAACAGCTCTGAGAAAAAGGCAAAGACAACAGTTTATTTAACCTCTCCATCAGATGGAAAGTAGAACTTTTCCAGCACCAGAACTGTGTAACATGGCCTTTTCTTTACAACGCTGTATCACAAGGTCCCTTTGTAGGCATTACCTTTTACAAACACAAGCGCATAGTGCTTCTGGCTACTAAGTAGCATAAACTAATTTAATTTTTGCTCTTAGCAGATACATAACTCACTTTCTTCACTAAGCAGATGTAACATTTTACTGCCTTCATATTGGAAGGGAATAAATATGAGTCCTTACTTCCCACATCCTGTTTTAAAACTTCACCTCTCGCCTTCTTTATCTGACCCTCAACTCACAAGCCCCTCCTAAGTAGAAAAGTGCATCCCCGCTCATCTCTACAATATTATGGTGCTTAGGAGACTTCCAAAGAGACACAAAGCCTGGATGAAGCTAGCCTCGTAGCCAAGCCTAGTACATCTGCAAGGAACACTACTGTGAAAAGTTTCCAAAACCTACGTTTCTTCTCCAGGAAAGGAAGTAATGGGAGAGTGGGAATACTACTGTCATCATTGTGACCTACACTACAAGACAATGCATTCCACCATATCCATATCCACAAGATAATGCATTCCACCATACTGCAATGACGCTGGTGAAGGGTCTAGAGCACAAGTCTTATGAGGAGCAGCTGAGGGAACTGGGGGTGTTTAGTGCCTGGAAGAGACTGAGGGGAGACCTTATCGCTCTCTACAACTACCTGAAAGGAGGTTGTAGCCAGGTGGGTGCTGGTCTCTTCTCCCAAGTAACAAGTGATGGGACAAGAGGAAATGGCCTCAAGTTGTGCCATGGGAGGTCTATATCAGATATTAGGAAAAACTTCTTCACTGAAAGGGTTGTCAAGCATTGGAACAGGCTGTCCAGGGAAGTGGTTGAGTCACCATCCCTGGAGGCATTTAAAAGATGTGTAAATGTGGTGCTTAGGAACATGGTTTAGTGGTAGACTTTGCAGTGCTAGGTTAAAAGTTGGACTTAAAGGTGATCTTAAAGGTCTCTTCCAACCTAAACAATTCTATGATTCTGTGATTTGAAAGGAAAAAAAAAAGTCATCATACACTTTAAATTTGGTACAGAGTCCCGGCTTCATGTCTCCCAGGAGGTGCATCATTGTGTCCAGTAATTCACGACTTGAACTAACCAAGAACTCACGGCCACATGCCAGCGCAGCCACATCTGTGAGAGAACACAAAACATCACCATAAAAATCATGTTTCAAACAAAAGTTTATGCTAATTATCTGGACCACTAAAAAGTTACATCAGCTGTGAAGAATGAACTATGGCATCCATATAAACTTCAAACTATATTCATCTACATAGCAAATACTGAAGCAGTAAATCATACTGGTCAAACTCCCCTCGTAATTCTACTTTGGTAATGAAAATAGTTATTCAAAATGGCCAGTATCCTAATAGTGACACAGTGAATTATGAAACAAAAGGTTGGATACATCTGCCAATAACGGGGTACTGAAGCAAAGCTGACCATTACACGTCCCACTTCAAAGAAATGAGATTACAGATTGTTTTACAACCACTTGATCCAATATACCTGGCACATAAAACCAAATCTCTTGTGGACATCTACTCAAAAGCTCTTTTCTTACCTCTCTGCAAGTGCTGCATTATTCATGCACAAACCAAAAGGCAAAAATATTTCCAAAGACTACTGCTCCCAAGTAGATTTTCCTTTAGTATTTTCCCTTACGCTTGCCCCATACTTCAGGACATCTCTATGTGCAAGAGGAATCTTCCAGCAACCCGAGCTTCTTCATACTGTGCAACTGGCCAAGCCTCCTCCAAAAGCGTGAAGTGTGGTACATGTAATAACTAGTGACAGAACCTGGCTCCCCGGTTACCTATTCTGGGTAAGCTTGGGAATCTGCGGCATGATACAAGTCTTCCACTTTAATGCAGCCTCAGGTTCTCTCTCCTATGCACGTACACCATGATGCCTTTTTTAACCTCAGAGTAAGCAGAGGCACTGTGGACCCAGCATATAATTAAAGACTGTTATCGCAATGTTTGTGCACACTGGGCTGTGTTAAGACTGCACTGAGAACTTCTGTAATGGTGTTTTCTAACCTCTGAATGCTTGGCACTTCATGACCACCTCCTCAGTGTTCCTTTGATACCACTTTCTAGTGTAATACGACCTCACAGCGTAACTAGGAGAATTAAATTGGTACTTACTACATTGTTCATCTGACTGTATCCTTTATCACCTTTGAGTTTCAGCAACCTCCCTTCCCAAATTACAGAGACAAAGAAACAAATCTTGGTACTATCAAATTCACTGGCAAAATTTGTATCAGCTTCAGTGAAGCAAGATTTTGTTCCACCGTCCTGATTCCTCCTCAGGCAGAACCCCACCACCTTTTCCTCCCAGCCTTTTAACATTTTTTTGTTCAGACTTTACTTTTGCTATGCTTTTTTTTGTTTGGTTTGGTTTTTTTCAGTGAAGCAATTGGAGAGAACTGGATTCTGCCTTGGTACAGTGGCATAATGCATCACATCCTGCTTTTTATTACAACCTTTAATAGCACTCCAACACTTAAAAATCACACATTCAAAAAGCTGTTAATGCAAGATTGACTTATTTGTATAGATACCCACTGTTTCGTCTATCTTGTATCATGTCATTAGTGTCATTTTGACAGCTGCACAGTTTCACAAAAAACACAGATGATGTATCAACCCCACTTCTCACAGACTTCCAAGCCAAGGGCAGCCATACTAAGATAGATCTGTGGCTTTCTACTTATTTTCTGAGCCTAGAAAGAAATGTTTAGTACGGAAGTCAGGTTTATTACCTTTTACTTCTCTTAGCACTATGGACTGAGGACAGTGACGGTGGGGTTCCATTTGGCAGCAACAAAATCCTTAAGCAGTTTCAAAATGCTGAGCACAGACCTTAAGACGGGCCTCATCTACTTGCATCATCTGCGATTCATACATCTTGAAGATGTCAGCATTACTGGCAATTCAGAAAGCAAATTGCTTGATGTTTACAAACTAAAGGTGAGCATAAACAACTAGTAGAATGGTCCTTGTTTAACTCCAGATTGAACAGAAGCGTTAGGGAATTTCAGAACTCAATGGCTCTTACCCATCTAATTCTTAACTGTGTCACAGGCAGTACAATGCCTCACAGAATTGTCTATGACAAAATCTGCTAGAACTTTAAAAACTAGGAAGGCACCCAAGATATCAATGGTGACTAAACACCTGACTTTGAAAAAGCTGTATTTACTGCAGCACATGTAAGGCAAAATAGAAATTCCCAATATGCATGGAATGCTATTCTGAGAGACAACATTAACTTACTTGTTACAATCCCTGCCAAAGCTAATACAAACTGATTTTCATCAGAATCCAAATCCTGCTGTTTCATATCTTCACTTAATGACTTCACAAAGCTCTCCATGGTCTGTGCAGTGATTGTGAAAAACTTTACTGCTTTACTCTGCAAGTGAGGAGGAGAAAAAAAAAAAAAGACTATACATGTCACAGCAGCTATGATTATTAGATGCTACAGTAAAACAGGACAATCTTCAAAATTACAAAAACATTCAGTTACTTCAAAAACCCAACAGAAAATAGCAGGCATGCATTAAGTGACATGGTTGGTCCTCTAATATTTGAAGCCATTACCTCAGAAGAAAATGGGAAACTACTCAATGCTACATTTATTTATAAAACTAAACCACTGCTAATTTACCTCCTAACCTCACAATAATGTATATATCAAACAGCAGAATTAAAGCTTATTTTCAAAAGTGAGGATATTATCTCTTTGCTTTGCAATAGCTGTACCAGGTGTTGCACATTTAGCTGGGCTATTACACCACCTTTTGTCAAAACCCTATCCAGCTGAAGACTGGAGAGCAGCCTGACAGTGATGAATTTCTTAAGAAACCCAATGAATTACTCAGGATCCAATTGAATTCTGCTTTTTTTCCTAAAAGGATCCATTAGCTGCTCGAAACAGGATAGAGAACAACAGGCTAGGTAGAAGTTCTTTAGAAAAGGAAACTGAGGTCTCTCCTGGGTCACAGGTTGAATTTAAGTCAGCAATAACAATCACCACGCCAGAGCATACAAACAGGAGTACAGCTTGTAATTATGTTACACAGTCTTCTCCTCTCAGCTGAAATACTGCTCCATTTTGGAATACCTACCTGGTACAAAGCTCAGGGCAGGTCAAAGAGCCTGGTCAGAGGTGCAGACAGATCCACAAGAAAGGACAGAGAGAACTGTTTCTGTTCATTAATAATTCTGACCTGTAAAGCATTGCTGGAACACTATTTCATAGAGAGGATGCTGGTTTTCATAACAAAAATAGCGTAGCAGAGAGCCCATAATGCGAGGTTTCCCAGTGTCCTTAATAATTTTACCGGTTGTTTCAGGAAGCTTTTAGTCATTCCCAGCAGTGACCCATTGGGACAGCCCAAGACATGCCTGAACTTTTATTCATTTTGCAAAGCGACTGAAAAATTTTAATATTTTGTCAAAACTACTGCTTACACAATATGTGGAAAGCTACTGGTAACATTTATTTATTCCTCCACTGCTGCACATGCACCATATCAAAGATGTACAGTTCCTGTAGGGTGACTCCAGCAATGGGGCATAAAAAGCAGGGTCAGCCAATACTGAGTACCTTCACAAATGATATTGTGGTCCCAGAATAACAGGAATAAAATGATCACAGGGAAAGAGAATGGGGAAAAAGTCCACTTCTGCATGCGCTGGATGTACTTTTTATACTTCTATGGACAGCGCTCCTCAAAAACGGCAATTTTAACATAAGCAGCAACTATAGTTCAAGAAGCAGAGGGTGTGAGAATAAAGGAAGAGCCTACTATAGCAGGCTAGTATAAGCTATTACGAGAATACGTATTCACATGGGAACATAATAGAGTACTAAGCAAACCAAGTAGTTAGTATGTTGCACAGAAAACAAGCAAAATCCTCTATTTGCCAGTCTCTTGAGGTGCCGCCGCTGTCCTCTCTGCTGAACCTTCTTTCCAAATAGCCATTAATTAACTAGCGGTGAGGTCTGAGGAGCCGCAGAGACCAACCAGGTTTATAAATAGAAAACATTACGTACTCAGCGCAGTCTCTTATTAGCTTGACAGTATTTTCATGGGACTGAAGAATGTCTCACCCACAGACACTGAGATAAGGACAGTTCTGAGAGCAACCATTAAGGTGCTTGAGCTCAGATGGTGCAACGAACCCTTTGCTGCCCAAGTAACTCCTGCGTGAAAACATCGGCTAACATGCAAAATTGCTGCCATAAAATATAACACCGTTTGTCACCATAGCAGATAACTGAGGTAGCAGAGCACCTTGTAGGATCCAACATTTCTCAAGTTGAAGCAAGCCTTGATGTTATTCTGAAATCAAAGCTTCAGTTTGTGTTTCCATGTGAGAGCCCTGTCACGTGGATATCTGGTTGATGTTTTTTGAGAGACATCTAAAACAATCTCAGGGGAATTAATTTACTTCTTTTTGTGGCACATGCAGGTAGGCATCTTTGAAAACTCTCCCTCACGCTGCTTCTCTGGATGCTTCTTCAAGTTGTCTCTAGAAACATTACACATGGGCAGAAACAGTGGGCATCTCTCCCCCACTGCCTTGAAAACTACTTGTGTTGCATTTCAAATCTGCTGCCTGAGTTTTGACTTTCCAAACCCATAAGGACACAAATGGTATATGGGTCCCAAACATCATTTCAGTCAATCTGCATTATAGAACCGTATGAAAGACCTACTTCTGTATCTGTACAAAGATTGGAAAAAGCTTGAGCATTGTTCCCTAAAGCATGAAATGATTTTGAATTGATGCCACCCTCCCCACAGGCTTAAACATGAGCAACAGTTTCAAAGCATTCTTGATGTTCTTACACATTTCTATAGTTCACAGCACCTTCTCAAGGGAGGGGGGGAAGATGCTACAAGCTGTAAAACTTGTCCAAAAATAACCCAAACCAAAAACTTTGTATGACAAATCTCCATCATCTCTGAATAACCTGACTCATTGCCAGTTGTAATCTGTGGTTGATGCAATGCCATACAATCCATTTATGTTTTTCCTAGTAGTCTTGTTGCAAACCCACGCACATTTCTTACCATGTTATGTGCACCATCACAAGAAAATGATGCCCAAAAACGTTGCTACAACCTTCAGCAGTTCAATGGGCTCTAATGATTGCTGGGAATTACTATAGTAGAAGTATTTTGCATTTCTAACAAACCTAGAAACAAAAGTATTGCATCTTCACAGTTGGGCTTTTTACCTTATATAAATCATCAGGTAACAGTTTTGGTTTTACCTAATTCTACTTAATTTTGATTCTTAAGACTACTTTCAACAAGGCTTCTACTAATTTTACTCTCACCTTGTAGAAATACGGTCATTTTCATCACTGCTAGCATTTTGTTTGTGGGAAACAGACCATTTCAATACTGTTTCACAAGTCAAACAACAATGGCTAGTCACTAAATATTGTCAGCTCTTACAGTTATAAACTGTTCTGAAAATACAGAATGTAATTTTATACTGGTTTTGTTGCTATGTGGGGGCTCTGTAGTACGCACCTGCCTTTTTTTTATTCTGCTTTATACAGTGTTTTTACTTTTTTTCCTTAGTAACTGCTGCTGCTTGGATCTTGAATCATCAGAAGTTATCACCAAAAAGTATCACTGTACAGCTTTCTAATATCCAATATGAAGTTATAACTGTATTTTGGTGCACCCAAACTGGAAAACCTCTTACAGACACACTAGTTTACCACTTACTATAATGAACTAATCCTATTCACTAAGCTGTTCATCATGCTGCTGAAAAATCAAGCCAGAAGAAACTGTGGCATCAGTTCACTCAGATTAAATACAACAATTCCTTGTCACGTTGACTGTGACAAGATTGAAAATCATATTTTTATCAGGCCTGTTCCTCTGATCCCTCTCAATTTCGTCAGCTGCACTTACCAGTGAAAATGTGTTAGTTGTAATATTGCTATTGTAATTAACTGTTGTTGATTCGTTGTGGGTTTGGTTGGGTTTTTTTGTTTTGTTTTTTTTCATATAAGCTACCTGCCCACCTTTAACATTGAAGATTTAGTAAGATTCATTAGCAGCTAGGCTCTCTAAATTTCCAAGAGTCATGTAAGTATTAAGGCAGCACAAAGATTTAAAGAAGTTGAGAATTACTGGATCTGTCTTCCTTCCATGGAAATAGTTCCTCCAAGCTCTCTACAGGCATGGGAACTGCTGCGTACACCCAAGAATTATTTTTTTCTTCTGTTAGCTTGCAAAGATATATACATTGTGCTAGCTGTAGCCTTGCTTCCAGTTTAATTGCGTGTGGTCAAAAACCTTGTTGATAACATAAGAATTAATCACTGCATTTACTCCCAGCCTGCTTCATAACACTTCATAGTTCCAACACTTCTTAAATGAGAATGGATGGATCCTAAAGAATGTACAATTCAGAAAACATTTTTGCTGTCCAATTAGTTTCTGAAATATATCGTTATATTAAAGTGTGTTACAGAGCAAGGTCCTTATTTTAAAGGCCTAACAGGATTATCACCGATAAGTATTCACCTGCCATACTTACTCCTCCTAGAATGATTTTAACAGCTTCCTCATTGCTAGATACACCCCACAACAACGTGCACACCGCTGCACCCATTTCTGTGCAATACTCCGCTTGCTGCAGGAGCTGCTGCTTGGCCTCATTCAGCTGCTGGCGGAGGTCTAGTTTCTCCTGAAATAGCATAAGGAAATTTTGGTTGCACTTCGTATCAGCCAAAACAAGTTTCTAAGTTAAGGGACGGAACAAGAAACAACATCATGGCCGTATATGAAATGGGGTGAGGGGAGGTGTAGGGTGGCAAACTCACAGCAGTTGCAGATACAGACCTTCTCTCCTGAGCTATATTTCAGTAGTAAGTACATTGTGGAGGCTGACAGTAAGCAGAAGCCTGTCCACAAGGTCAGACCAAGTGACCCACCGAGACTGAGTGGCACCTAGAGATGTCTGATAGGAGGGTCTGCTCCTCCTAAGCAAACAGCTACACGTCTCTTTGAGAGAGAAAGGATTTCAGCATCAGCGGTCAGCCTTTCCAGACACCTTACAAAAGATACTGGAAACATCTTATAGGAAGGGAGGGTTGCTTTGTCTTTCAAAACAGACTTCTGCCTTAGCTAACATGGTAGAGTTGCTTCATATCTAGGATAAATACTATTATCTCTTCCAACTTTTTTCTATTGGCATAATCCTGATCAGCAGTGGCAAAGTAAGACAGAGTCTCTGGAAAAACACACCTAAGGTTAGAAGTCTGGAGGGCCTTTCATATCAAGAAAGCCCAGGCACCATTGTGTATCCATCACCAAAGCGAGCTCCTCAGTCGTCCCTGCCACAAAGCATAAAGAGAGAACAGACCAACGCGACGAGGACAAATTCAATTTAGCAGTACTATTTTCCAATCACATGGGAAGTTGGCTAGAAGAATATCATGAGATTAGGTATGATTCTAGGTCTCACTGGCTTCCTACCAACTGCCACAGGGGTAGCAAAGCTGCTGCATTTCTCAGTGTAGAGCTAGTGTGGACAGTGAGATCAAGGCAGGGATACTGCAGTCTGTGGCCTCTCAGGGTGGGTAGGGGCTCCCTGCTAACTCCAAGTGGGGTGGTATTAGACAGTGCTGCAGGGAAAGAGAAAGGCCAGTCAAAAAAAGTGATGCTAACTCAAGTATTAAAAGAAAAAGAGAATAACAGATCACTGTCAAAAGAACAGAAGGATCTTGTTCTGCCCATTTTGTGGGCATGGGCTTTTAAGATTCACCACAGAAAGCAGCCTCCTCAGCCCAGCCTCCCTGTGTGCTCAGCTATGAGGATGAAGTGTGGGGAACTGAGAAGGAATCTTTTCTACGTCAATTTTCAAAGCAAGTAAGCAGAACAAAACTTTCAACCACGTATTCCTGTCAAGATTTTAAAATAAGTATCTTATCATTTCAGGGGTTCACCTCAATGTTTTATGATGAGGGTTTGGAAAGAATATAAATGTAAACTCATCTGAAAATTTATGTAACGTGATACCAACCAGTACAAAGCTGCTTGTACTCTGTCATTAATTACCTACTCAGACCCCTGTATCACACGTGACAGCCTGATTTGTATTGCTTTATTAAGGAACACACAGGCTAGGATTTGTAAAGTTCAAATTAAATTTATCAAGCAGATTGCTGTGCATATTTACTCTCTCGAGTCTCTTTCACCTTATAGTTTAATATATGCAAAAGATTGACACTTGCTGCTGATTCCCTAGGCATAGATGTTCCAGGAAAAGTCTCATATTTCTTAATACTTTGACTATTTTTAAGCAAGTTAGTCAAATTTTATCTTTTACATAACTGACTGCCAGACCTATCAAGTTTTCTGCCACCATGTGCATCAACAAAATGTCCACAAGCATCTTCCTGTCTAACCCCTATCTTGTCCCTGTCTTTTCTGCACTGTTCTTGTCTTAAGAAAATGTATCTTTTAATACATTTTATTTGCATTTGGATGCTAATACTGAATAATAAGACATAAAACTCTAATACCAAAGCTAGATCCCCCAACAAGGATGCAAAGCCAGCACAAGAAATGCCAGAATTTTTAATAGATCAAAAGCAACATCAGAACAAAGATACAAAGCAAGGAAAACAAAATAGTACATTCAAGAGCCAGGAAAATAAACAAAGCCTGCAAAAGCAAATAACCTAGCTGGAAGCAACACTCCTGAGAGTTCATATCACCAAGCAATCACTGTGCTATGCAACACCACCATCTTCAGGAAAGGGTCAAGGCACGAGAATTCAGCAGTGCTTAAGCACATAACTATGAAAAGACAGACAAAGAAGACATTAGCCAAGAATAACATGTACACTTCAAGTTTTGCTCAGGTTCAGAAAGCACAGCAATTCCCTAATCAGTGATACAGCATTGCACAGGGACTTTGGAATGCAAAATGTTGATTTATGATCCCTTAAGAAACGTACACTGCTTAACTAGAAAATGCATCTATTTTACGTTTCAGTGAATTGTTTCCTTTTCCTTCAGAAGATATATACGTAGAAAATTCAGAAAGTATACACAAGGATGCCTACAGCAGAACAGCAATCAAATGAAAAACCCCATGCAAAGTGATTAACAGGAACAAAAATCACACATACATACACCATCATCTTTTATCGCGAAGAGCTAAAGGATGTCACAACGTACATAAGCACAAACCACTCAGACAAATACACCTTTGTGGCATACAACAGAAGCCATTTAGACAACCAGTGTATACTGCACAACAGCAAAGATATGAAGAGAAAAGCTTTGGTCAGGAACACCAAGACAACTACTACTCTTAGTAAACCATCCATGCTTGAAGAAAAACTTTCATCCAAAAGAAATCACAAACCTAAATCACCTGCCATTTATTTTGTCATATTAACAAGAATAAAGGGTGGGACCCACTTCATTAATATCTAAAGCAGCAACATTAAATCTTACAGAGATTTTATCCTGGATGCTTATACAACTAAAGATCTGGGTGCACAGCAAAAATAACCATGTACCTATAGCCAAACCACAATACCTATCACAGAAGATACTTATTTTGAAGTAAGGAATATCTAGATAGACAAATATTCCATCACACTTTACTTCCAAGTCAAACTTTATTCCAGAATGACTTGTCCAAGCAAACGTGCCCTAAAACTGCATGTCTGAACTCTTCATTTACTCCTTTTCAAAAAGGAAATAATTTCTGTAGATTCATCTGTCATTGTGCAATCCCAAGGCTGGCAGATGCTAACTCTAGAACCCGCACCTCTCAGAAATTAAGCCACTAGCGTGTGTGATCCTATTTGAACCCCAATGGCTTCACAGAAGACCCACAGTCTGAGAAGTCAGGGTCTTCGCTATTGCTTCATTGTTAAGAATCTCCCCTCTCATAATCACCAAATACATTATTGACAGAGCAAAAGGAGCCCTGTAATTATTCTTTGACTCACAGCTGTACATGGCAATTGGATCAATAGGTGCATTGAGAAAGACTATTAAAACTAAACAAAGGTACACAGCTTACAGCAAGCCAAGAGAGGCCAGTTTCATTTTGTACATTGTGTTGCTTACATTGACTTCTTTGAAAATATGTTATAGTTATATTAAATTCAGAAGAACTGATTCTGTGAAGGACTTTTTGATGCCAGCCACACCACAGCCTTCCTGAACACCTGATGTTTCACTTCAACATGTTAACATAAACAAAATGCTAATTGCTGATTTTTAACTTTACAGACACCAAAACGAACCCTGCTAAGCAGCCTGTAATGCAACCCCATACAACCACACCTCACACAGTATGGAAGTTAAGAGAGATCTATGCCATTATGCAAGAGTTAGGTACCTAAGCGGGAGATCAACTGTCAGTTGGTACCTCTGTTTGCACACACTGAACAATTTTTGGTACTGCATCGTATTATATTTTGACTAGTTATAATATTGACCTTTTTGCTCTAGAAATACCAAGGAGAAAAAAAACTCATCAGTTATGAACTTATAGGTAATTTACTCATCACCTGACTATATGAATAGAAATCTCAGATATTTTTTTCAGGCCAAGGATGTATTTTGTGACATGAACGTGAAAAACTGATCATTACTGCTTTTGTTATTAAAACTCAACTATACAGATACCAATATTCTCATAGCAAATCTACCTTCTTCTCTCTCATGCAATCTGCCTGGGCTGTTTCCAGACGGGCTCTGAAGTGTTCACAATCCATTTTCAGCTGCTCTAGTTCCTCCTCCTTTTTCTCCATGTCTGTGATAGGATAAATCAGATAAACGAAGTAATAAGTTACAACCAACAGGCTTGCACTAAAGAAAAAAAGAATCCACTAAATGCAACTTTAATGGGGTGCTTTAACTATTGGCTTGTGTTAGACCACCTCCTTGTGGCTACACTGCCATATCGCCACTTGCCACAGTTCAACAGTTCTGGTAAGAAACTAAACATGATGTTTCTGATTTAAAACAGGGAAAGACTGAAAGAATCACAACTAGCTGTTAAACAATGCGTGCCAATAAGATGCCAGTCCGGAACTGAGCTCCAGCTCCTCAAGGATTTTTAAAAATTTACTCAATGTTCTACTTTGTTTGTTTTTTCATGATGGTTTTCATGTTTGGTATCTTTGAAATTCAGCAAGTGTAATGAGAATCTAAGAAAAAGAATACCAAGATCAGTCAAAAGCAAGTGTTTCACTATATAACGTATAAATTATATGAATAGTAAGAATGAAATGCAACTACTCCAAACATTTTAAATTAATGTTTATGAAGTATTATAAGACATTATAAACTATTTGAACATTATTGTCAGTGACATGCAAATTTTACAATTCCCTTAAAAAAATTAATCTCTGATGAAGTTAAAAGCATTATATTTCAGGCTCGTGATGTCTGTTTAAAAAAATCACATTGAAGGATATTTTAACAATTGTTGTGTATTGTATTTTACTTTAAAAAACACAGTTCTGGATGTTTAGTGTTTATACTGAAAAAAGGAAACACGTTTAAATAATTTCAAAAAATAATGTCCAAAGAGCATCTACTGTAATTCTGCTTAGCTTAAAAACAAGCTACACTCCACTTCGAGCACCATACCCTTGATCATGAGATTATGGTCTATGGCTTAACACACTTCAAATACCTCCCCTTACATGCAGTCAGTATTTTTGAATGTATTTACCAAAGAGCATATCAAATTCAAGCATAAAAAGATAACATCATTTAAAAAAAAGCCCTTATTGTCCAAAGACCTTGGATTCTGGCATTTTATTTAGTAATGCTATGTTATTTGGAAATAAATTCCTTTCTTTTTTTGGTCCTAATTGACAAAATGTTATCATCTCAAATATATACACATTGCTTTGAGTAGCAGGTATAAAAGAAAATAATCTAGCCACAAATAGCTTTTCTAAAGAGGTGGAACATACTTCCACTCAGCTCTTGCATGATTCTAAGCTATCAACACTGAGACTTTTTAACAGAAACCAAAGAGGCAACACAAGGGTCCACTCCTAGGACACACAAACGTGGCAGGGCGTGCTCTCCCAGCATTCAGTTCTTTTCAACCTGCAATCCAAAGGAAAAGAATGAAGGCGGGAATGGATTCATTGAGTTTCTGAGGAATAACTCTGGTCAGTGGTAGGAAACTTTCTTCTGTCAATTAAAGAAGATTCAGTCCCACAGACCTATTACTATGTGAGTGTTCAGTCTTAAGTACTTGACAGAAAGATGACTTGAGCCAGAGTAGGGCATGCTCTGCTTATCAATGCCAGACCAAGAACCTGTTTATCTTTACCAGGTAAGTACATCCAGTGGAACCCAACTCCCAGTGAAAATCTCTCTTGCTGCGAGGAAACAAGCTCTCCTGAATGAGAAGAATCACTTCCAGCCTTCAAGAGGATGGATCCACCCTGAAACCAGTATTAGCACTGCCAGCAAACACACACAGATGCCATATCCTTCACTGGCAGACTTCAAACGTCCTGGAACCAAACCTGAGCCAGGAGAAGGGGAACAGTATTTATTGAGTGCTAATACAATGCTGTCTGTATCTTTTGAAGTCCTCCAGATAAAAGATACATGTGTTAACCTCCTCCAAAGTATCGTAATGTTTTATGTCAAGGGAAACTGGGTCCATTCTAGAGGGAAAAATTGAGTAATATTGGAAGCTGATGAAGAGAGATCTACATATGCGTCTCATTCCTGGCAACTCCCCCTATTATGTCCAGTCAGCTCTCCCAGCTGTGTACACCTTTGCTCTGAAGAGAATTCAGGGCTGCATGCATCAGTCCTGACATTTGACAGCCTCTTGGCACGCAGCAGCAGATGCTTTGCTGACACCAAAGACTGCGGCTGTGCTGCCAACTCCTGCACACAGTGGTCCTGAGCAGAACACAGGGAAGCCAAACAGGTTCTCCCACTGACTTCAAGTCCCAACCCCCAGCAAGAAAGTTCCTTTCCTCTTGACACTAAAATCTTGAGGCTCAGACTGTCTACCAGCCTGAAAAGTAGGTGTTGGTTGCATTGACCGTTGCCAGTTGAGATCTCAGATTTGCTCCCACAGCAAACAGGTATCCCTATTGACCTAGATATACAAGTGAGACGTGCAAAGATCTCAAGGCTTCTCAAAGCTATTCAAGACTCCATCAGTCTCACCAATGAATGGGCCAGAGGTGTTGAAAGACTCCAACTGTAATCTGCACTTCTCGAGGAGCATGAGAACCTGCTAACCACTTCACGTTTACAACACCTAGAAAACCTCAATAGCTGATGAAAGTCTAGAGAGATGTACAAATAGCCATTAGGCTTTTGTAAGAATAACGTGAAAAAACATCTCTAGTAGCTGCCAGGACTCCCGTAAGCTTCATATGCCAACATCAGGAGAGTGTATTTAATAAACAGCACCAGAGAGCTCACCATTCTGAGACTGAACACTGCTTGTGTCCCTGTGACGCCCAACCTTTTGTGAACTGTATGCTCCAAAGCCTCCGTTCAGTCTACCTTATTCCATGCTGCAGAGGTAGGAGCAGATTGGAGTAGCAAAAATCACCACTTGACTTGTCCAGCAGTAGGGGCAAACAACAGCAAGAGCCTGAATAAATATTTAAACGACCTCATCAACTGCATGAGAAATCTCCACTGCAGGGATATACTCAAGAGAGTTCAAAGGCTGACTCAGCTTCAGGTACTCCTCCAAAGGATCTACAGTGCTGGCTAGCCAGCAGAACATTTGAAAGAAAGTCTTAAAAACCCCAAGCTGATGCCACAAACCTGCTGCTGAATGGCCCTAACAGTGTCTCTTTGATGCCTGGCACAAGGAGTGTAAGAAGGATCAGAGAGAGAAATCTTGAGACTGAGCAATGATAAAAGTAGGTACAACAAGGATCTGACTAACTGATGATCCTGAACACTTAATGCAACTGGAAACAGTCCTTGATGCCCTGCAATAGCACAAAGAGGACATTTCCAGATCCTATGTCACTTCTTGTAACACAGATGATGTCCCGACTGGCAGCAGGAGAGGTGGTACGGTCTCCTCATCTCTGTTAGGATTTGATGGCATGGAAGAATCTTTCCAAAGAGTGGATCATTGAGGCAGCTGGAAGCTCTGTCCCAGTATCTCCTTGGTATCAGAGACAGGCCTGGAGGCTGTATCTTACTCTTTCTTAGCTAGCTGTTGCAAATTAATTTTCAATTAATCACTTGAAATTCTAGAAGAGATAGTGTCCCTATAATCTGTCTCAGTGCTTGTCCCATGTCTTTTCAGACAAAACCAATTCCAGGAGGACAGGTGAATTGTACTGCTGTATGTAAGCTACGGGCCTTAGGGATGGAGCTGGCTCAGATTTGGTCCTGATGGCATGTTGGGAGTGGTGCAATTGTTGAAAAGATAATGCACGGACAATTACAAGACTGAAAAACTGAACTTTGGGGACAACAGTAAAAAGACCTTTATAACAGAGAGTCAGTCTTCAACTTTTTTTTTTATTATGAATATTAATGGCAATAAAAGCATACAAGCTAAAAAACAAGACAAGCTATATACAACAATATTAGCTCCTCCTTTAAATTTAATTTTTTATCCACAGCTTTTATCACATTTTTTTGCTGTGCATCTAGAGCTACATTTTGAAAAACAGAATGCTTTCACCTTTTCTCAAAGAGGAATCACTTTTTTCTCCTGATACAGCTTCCCTCATTGCCTAAACTAAGTATGTTTTTATCCACAGTAAAATATTTTTAAAGATTAATTTGACATGTCTAATTATTTCTAATGCAGTAATTTTCTTCATTACAAATAGACTCATTCAGTGAAGCAGTCATTGAACATCATATTTTAATCTGGAATACCTCCACAAACTCTACAATTATTCATAGAGGCACAACAGTTTGTTCTAAGTAGCTTCAGCAGAAACTATAATAGCTTGTAACATAGTACTACTCACTTGATTCAATAGCATCCAGTTTCTGGAACGTCGCCAGGATATCCCCATTTAGTATTTTGGGTAAGAAATCCCGTAATTGCATAACCTCAGTTGTCAGCCTTTCCAAATCCCTCCTCCTAACTTTAACAAATTCCTCTTTGGTCTCAGTCTTCCGAAATAAAAAGAAAGAAAACAAACCAACAACCAACCAAACACACCGTTACAGTCTTGCAGTGCTTTTCTGCCTGAATCCCTTCTCTCAGACAAAAATATTCCTCTGTATTACATTATTTCAGAAATTCATAACCTTTTAAAAGAGAACTATCCAGTAATAACTAAACCCAGCAGTCTCTGAGACAAACTCTTTGACTATAACCTAATTTTTGCCACTCTGGCCTCAAGCAAATCACATTACCTCTCTGCATCTGTTTCTTCATCTAAAGTGTGTGCAACGTACCTCAGAATGCTGTAAAAATTAAAGTTCACGTTTTAAAACATGAACAGCTATGCATATGTCAAGTTATTGTTTCAAGACTGTTGTAAAGCATACAATGTAACTCAGGTTTTTAATTAATTCATGTATCTGCAAGATCCTCATTCACCTTGCTAAATTACAATAGGTCTTTTAAAAGAGATTGTATTTTTTCAAAATAATTCATCTCTGTGATGAGCAAAAACTCTTTTCAACCCAATCCCCCATAAAGGTAATTTAATTCCAAGTTAAGATAAAAATTGTTTACTAGTTTCCTCTTGTGCCAAGCCATTGCTATAAAATAACTTTGATTCCACAGCCCAATAGAATGTGCATTAATTTTAAAATTATAGAGAAATTTCTGTACCAAAACACTCCTTAACTCCAATTTCTGATGTATGTACATGTGCACACTGCTGTATCTTAAAGATTCAACTTCCTTGCCTAAAACATTAATGATCTAATATACTCTCACAAAGCAAAATTATAACATATCTTAGTACTATTTTGCACTGCATTGAGAATGGTGTAGAAAAAATGAGATCCTTTATATATCACATATCCTTCTTCCAGAAAGGAGCGGGTACTACAGAACAACACAAGAAACTATCTCCTAAAGGTACAAAACATGCCATCCCCACAGTCTTCTTGAGTCCAGCTGCACAAGACAAACTGAGGTCATTACCACAGGTACAGACAATGCCACCCTGGCATTTCTATCCTTTCCAATTATTTCCTACAGTTCTCTCTTTCTGCTTCCCTACTTCCTCAGGTTAAACGTTTCCTTTCAGTTTTGCTTCCTACTCTCTCTTTCCCAGCTCTCTTTCAAATCCAGATAGTGGCAGGGACAGAATGGGCCAGTTCCAGCTTTCTGGTTCAGAGGCATCAGAGCCACAATAAAGTAAGGAAGAAAGATTTTACTTTTAACTTGAATTGTACGCTCTAAGCTGCATTTAGAAAGTGTTTCCGGCAATGTCAGTATGGCCAAGTACCACCACATTACATGATTCAAGAAAAATACAACTCATTTAGGTCTCAAGAAAATATGGAATGAACACATGGCAACAGGACTCTACAGAACGATACCATCTGCATGTCAGCAAACAGGAAGGACAGAGACAATTCGGTATTGCTCACAATTATGGAGCACAATTTGGTACAGGCATAAGAATAGCTCTATTCACTAGCAGAAGCTAATTTCAAACAAAACACACTGCTGAAGTACCGGGACTGAGATATGAAATATACTAAAAGGAGAACATTCTCATTTGTCGCTCCCACAGTAAACGCAGCTCTTTGCAATACTGCAGTTCCAATACACAAGTTTTATTTTCTCTCCTCTCAGCAACTACTCAACATCTCCCCCCACTACAGTAGTATGTTAAAAGCAACTACGGACAATGGGGAACAATAGTTTTCTGTCCAGCCCCTTACGGTAATTGCAGGTGACTGGATGTAGGAAATTTGACTTGAGACCTCAGAGGCCTCTTGTGCAACGGGCAAGTTAGGTAGTTCGGGACCTTCGCTCACGACCTGCACGATCCGAATCCCCCTTCCAGGGCGGTGAAGCGGGCAGAGCCCCCAGCTGGCGGTGAACACCCAGCAGAGAATCGCAACCAGCCCTGTCTCCACTCTCCCCCAGCCCAGGGCGTCCCTGACGCTCCCCCCTTGCAAGGGGACAGCCCCTCATCCTCGCCCGCAGGCGTATTACGAGCCAACGCTGCGGGCAGGAGCCCACCCGAGCCGCCACCGCCGCCCTAGACGGTGACCCCAGCACTAGCCCTGCCCGGCACTCCCCGTCCCCCCGTGGAGCTCGGGTACGCAGGCCCCGCCATCGCCCCCCTCAGGGCACCGCGAGGCCCAGCGGGAAGCACCGCCCGCCACGCAGCCCCCCGCTCCGCCTCTCCCTCTGGGGGTTCGACCCCCCGCGGCGGGGTCACCCACACACCCCGACCCGGGGGCGGGCAGGGGCGGTCCCGCGGCCGGGCTGGACCCAGCCCCGCAGCCCCGGGCCGGGCGGGCCGCGGCGCTACCTGCGCGTCGCCAGCGAGGCCGGCTCGGCGCCGCATCGCGCCACCTGCCGCCGCCAGCCTCGTGGGAGGGAGCGAGGGCGGGAAGGGCGCGCCTCTAGCGTCACGCCGCGTCACTGACCCCGCCCCTCGCGGTAGCCCCTCCCTCCCCGCTGGCGGGACGGGCGGGGCCTGGAGCCGGGGCCCGTCCCACCCCCGAGCTGGGCATCGGGCACCTCTCTGGGGACGGAGCGAGACGTGAGCTCGGCGGTGCCCATAGCCGGGCATGGAAGTGGGGAGCTAGAGACCGGCCCTGCTGCGGCGTCGCCGGCAGGGGCTGACGGCCCCGGGGGGTGACGTGGGGTCCTGGGCCGTGGGCAGGGTGAGGGAGCCCCGGGGGACCCTCGGGGCCCGGGCAGATGCCGCCCTGGCTTCCCTCTGTCCCGTTTATACGTATTCAGGCTGTAAGAGATGGGTTTGAGATGCCACCCCCGCCGTGCCACCACCAGCCACCTCGGCTGCCGGCGGGCCGGGACCGCCCCGCTCCACCGCGGCGCCCGCCCTCTGATGACAGCGAAGGGGGGCGACGGGGTTGTCGGTGACGCCATCGGGCGGCGCCTGGCTTTGCGCGGCGCGGACGGGACGGGTCCGGACGGGACGGGACGGGGACAGGCCATGGCTCCCGCCGCCGTGCAGCCGCCTGAGATCCAGTTCGCGCAGCGGCTGGCCGCCAACGAGAAGCGCATCCGGGACCGCGCCGTGAAGAAGCTGCGGGGCTACATCAGCGTCCGGACCCAGCGCCCGGCCGGTAGGGCCCGGCACGGCGGGGCGGCATGGCCTGGCGCTGCCTGGGGGCGGTGGGGCTAGCGGGGCTGCAGCGGCGGGGACCGGGCCGGGGCCGGGGGCCGAGGCCGGGGCCGTCAGCGGCGCGGCGCGGGTGAAGCGGCGGCCCCGGCAGGCTGGCGGGGGGTGGGGAAGCACGTGTGGCGGGGAGCCGGGACCCGCCTCCTCTCCCCGGCCCGGTCCGTCACCGCGGGGCCGCCACCTGTGGGGTCTTTGGGGGTTTTTTGGGTTTTGGTTTTTGTTTTGGTTTAATTTATTTTCTTTTTTGTTTTCGTTTGGTTTGTGGGGGTTTTTTTTTTCATTTTTTACTTTTACGCATACATTTCGTCACAGGATGCCAGCAGCCCTTAGCGGCGCGGAGGGCCTTTCGCATCCTCGCCTATACAGTTTCCCCGCGGTGGCAGCGGGTAGGCCGGGGCCCGGCGCTGGCTCAGGGTGCTGGAGGACTCGGGGAGGATCTGCTTGGCCCGGAGCGGGGTCTTGCTGGCAGCGGTAACATTGCCGGGAGGGGAGAGTATAGCTCACACGCTCATTCCCAGGCACAGGACGTAAAGGCACTGAGCTGACCCGGACTGAACCCACGGCAGTATGTGGAGCATATATTTTCTGCTGTGCCGCCCGGTGAGGTGGTGACTGCCAGTTTCTGTGATTGATATTGGAGGGAATTGAGTCAATTCGTTGTTACCCATTCAGATTATCTGGGTTACCTGTTACCTCCACATTCATGATATCAAAAGGTTTTTTCCAACAAGGTTTATTATCCTACTTGGAGCTGTGTTCTGCCGCTTTAGCCCAGTGCATGGGCACTTCAGTGTTGTCTCTGGAGATAGCTTGTGTCTAGCCATGCCAGTCTGAAGCTGTCTGCACCTAAAGGTGCTTCCTGTGCACCCTCTGCTCATGGACGCAAGTTATAGGAGGCTTATGAGGTCAGGCATAGCATTATGTGAATGCATGGACCTGGTTCAGTAAACGTTCCCGTCGGAGCCATAAGGAGCACCATATGGAGATGCCCAAGAGATTCTGTGGTGTTTCTGGACTGCTTTTTGCAGCATGCTATGTTGCAAGCTGGACACAACGCAGGAGGGAAACTGGTCGTCAGCATTTGCAGAGTGCTGTGTCTTACCTAGTAAACCTCCCAGCTGCATTTGGGAAAGTGGGACTGAGCTTTATGCGTACACACTCCTTTGGCTTTGAGGAAGCCAGCCTAGACCTGGCACCCCGAGAGCTAAACTGAAACTGGAATGCTGGCTGAACCTTAGTTAATTCCTTGAAAAGACACAGGGGAATAGATGTTGTTTCATCTTCCCTTTACACTCTTCCCTTTCCAAATAGCATTTGACCCATTAGCCACATTTGACAGAGGGAAGAGCACCTAAGAACAGCCTTACAGGGTCAGGCCAGCGGGCCAGATAGCCCATTATCTCATGTCTGACAGCTACTATAGATCTAGGGGTTACCTGGGGACTAATAAGAGCAAGGGAGTGTACATTGTATTCCTCCCAAATACTTTCTGAGCCTCTGGCTGTTTTGAGCTCTGGAGACTTCCTAAGCTGGATGTGGCTTCTCTGTATTCAGCAGAGCTCTGTGCATCTCATTGCAAAGTGCAGATTCCTTTAAGTTTGTGGAAGTAGCCTGCCAGAAGGACAGGAGTGCCCTAACTGAGGGAAAAGGTTGCAGGTTAAGCTAATGCCTTAAGATATTAGGAAACCACCACAGGGAGATTGTCAGTTGGGATGTGAACCTTTTGCATGTTAAAGTCAGCCCATCATGAAATGCAAATGAGTAGGAAACAGGGTTACTAATTTTCAGAGCTGTTAGATTTACTTACTGTTACGTACTATTCAAGCTAGTAATATTAAAACAAAGGTTAACATCTTTGGACTTGGAGAGAAAGCTTTATGTTCAGGAGAGATTTTTTTTTTTAAGTTATTTATTAATTAGCAGTCTTATATCCATCCAGCCTTCTGAGAGAGATGAGGCTCATACGTTGGATAACCCAGCTAGATACCCTCACTTCAACAGTTGAGAACATGCTAACTTTTGAAAGAGGTGGCGGAGTTCACCTGAGACCTCAGTCACGTGTTTCATGGGCAGACAGGACTGCTCAGTGTGGTCTGTGCTAAGGCTGCGTTACGGGTCATGCTGGGGAAACTTCTTCAAAGAGCTAGAGCTATTGATTTTCAACAGGAAGTTTAACTCTACAGAAGGCACAGAACTACTGAAGTCGTCGTGTGTGCAGATGAGCTTGGGTGAGCACGTTGTGCCTTGGAAGTGGTCCTTCT